>NW_024581134.1:7379893-7589665 GCF_017639235.1 Corvus kubaryi
GGCTGCGCTGCTCCGCGCGCGGCAGGTACCACCCGCGCCCCGGGGAGGGGGGAGCGGGGGGACAGCGGGGCACAATGGGGGCACAGCGGGGGGACAGCGGGGGGACAGCGGGGGTCCCGCTCTCCGCCGCCCAGCGGCCGCGCCTGACGGCGGTTCCCGCTGTGCCCCTGCCCAGGTGACATGCATCGAGGTGGTGGAGGCGTACGTGCAGAGGATCAAGGAGGTGAATCACCTCATCAATGCCGTGGTTAAGGACAGGTGAGCTGGGGGTAGACGGCACGGTCGAGGACACAGTGGCTCTCCGCCTGCCTCCCTTCGGGCCCCAGGCCAGGCCGCTGCGCCACGCCAGGGGCTCGGGGATCCCCGCGCTGCCACCGCAGCAGCACCGTGCTGAGCGCCCGGCGGCTGCTTGGCCGGGATGCTCCCGGCTCCGGCAAAGACCAGGCTTCCCTCACAAGCTCCTGCCGCACTTGGGGTCCGCCCGCCCTGCGGGGACCCTCTCCTCTCTGATCCAGCGCCAGAACATCGCCGGGTGCCTTGTTGCAGGTTTGAGGAGGCCCTGCAGGAAGCCCAGCAGGTCGATAAGCTGCTTTCAGAGGGCCCTGGCAATGACTACCTGGAGGAGAAGTTTCCCTTGTTGGGGGTTCCCATCACCGTTAAGGAGGCCTTTTCGCTGTACGGTGGGTTTATCTTTGTGCCTCTCCAGGTCGTGATTTGCTCCCTCTTGGCCAAGTGCTCCCCAGAGTGGTGGGTGGCTGTGGCAGGTGCTTGGAGGGAAGTAGTTTCCCTTTCCCTGCTTTGCACCAAGCTCTGCCCGGGCTTCTGCTTTTGTGTTCTATTGCAGCACACAGGTGCTGCAGAGCTTGTGGTGCCTCAGAGGAGCAGCCCTCACTGGGAACCTGCTTCCTGCAGACCAGGATCGTCTGGGGGCACTGGCCCTGATGCCTCCCTCCTGTTGACCTTGGCACCACAGGGATGCCCAACACCTCTGGCTTGGTCAACCGTCGTAACGTGATCGCCACCTCAGATGCCACAGTGGTGTCGCGGCTGAAGCAAGCGGGTGCCATCCCGCTGGGTGTCACCAACTGCAGCGAGCTCTGCATGTGGTACGAGTCCAGCAACAGGGTCTACGGGCGGACCAACAACCCTTACGACCTGCAGAGGATTGTCGGCGGCAGCTCAGGTGAACCCTGGCACCTCAGCACAGTCCTGCACAAGTGACAGGTTAAAATACAGCAAGGGAAGAGTTCCACGTCTCTGCACGCAGCTATTAATGTGTCCCTGGGCTCTTGCAGAGCTTACAGGCCTCTTTCCTGGGTACCGCTGTAGGCTATTGGGAGGTCCAGCTACTTTGCCTCTTTTGGGTGTTTCATCTGGCATTGCTTCAGTTTGCTCTGTCGTAGTTCAGCAGGAAAATCCCTTTGGCCCGCATTCTCCGGCTGTCCCCCAGCTATCACGAAAGCCAAGGTGCCCCCCATCCCTCTTGCTTTTTAGGCCCCCACCCTCACTGTGAGGTTCTCCTGCTTTGCTGGATGATTTGCACCATAAACCTGTGGGGTTTTGCCATGTTTTCTCCTGTGCAGGTGGGGAGGGCAGTGTCCTGGCAGCTGCCTGCTCAGTCATAGGTGTGGGCTCTGACATCGGCGGCAGCATCCGGATGCCTGCCTTCTTCAATGGAGTCTTTGGCCATAAACCCACGACAGGTAGGGTCGGTGTTGGGGTCTCCTCCTCCTCCCTGCCAGCAGAAATGCCATGAGGTGGAATGGGGGCTGTGGGATGAACCCATTCAGGACACCTCTGTGCTGGTCACTGGTGGGATTGCTGTAAGGAGTCAGGTAACCCCTTGCATGGGACAAGCCAGTTGAGGAAGCACAGCTGGGCTTGGCAGCTGGGAAGCTTTTGGTGATAGAATGCCAGGCACGTGGGAGACAGGAGGGGGTTTACCCAAGTATTGTATCCTCAGAATGGAATGTTTTCACAAGGTTGGGATCTGCTGGGATGTTTCTCTGGCTTTCAGTGTACTGACTGGGTGCTTTTCCTCCCTTCCCCACCCTATGCACCTTGCCATCAGCACTTGTGGGGTGTGCAATCCCTGGGGAGCCATGTCTCCCTGTACCCAAAGACCCCCAGCAGGGCTGCCCTGTCTGGAGATGATACTTGGGGTGGTACCTGACATCTCTGCTCTTAGGGGTGGTGCCCAACGATGGCCAGTTCCCAAACGCTCAAGGCGTGCGGACCAGCTACCTGTGCACAGGGCCCATGTGCCGCTACGCAGAGGACCTGGAGCCTATGTTGAGAGTCATGGCTGGTCCCGGGGTTAGCAAGTGAGTTGTTCCCACTGCTCCCAGCTGCTGAGCTGGAGTCGGCAGCTCTCACAGTGTATTAGTCCTTTGTACGAGACAGGTCTGCACCCCACCCAGTTTGCTTATTACTGATTTCCTTCCTCTGCTCCTGGCTTCAGCAGGACCTTGGCCGCTGGGACTGCCCTTCCCACCACCCATGTGCTCCAGGGAACCGGCAGCCACGAGCAGACTGATAGGTCCCCCTTCACCAGTGAGCTGTCCCACACACCCCTCCCCTCCCAGGGCTGGCCTTCCTCCTGGGTATTACAGGGCCTTTTTCCTGTTGTTGAATGAGTTTTCCATCCCACATCATGGCCAGTTCAGTTCCTTCAGTTCTTGGTCCATGCAACCAAGAGCGTGCTGTGTGCCAGTGAGGAGCAGAACGGAGATGGGGCACATGGGGCAGCCCTCTTTTTTGCCACAGCCTGCACACAGTTGCTCTCTCCATTACCACTTCATTTTTTCCCTGGCTCTTGTGTAATCCCAGCCTTGGCTGCAGCCAGGGTTTGTAATCACAAGGTGCTTCTGGAGAGATGAGAATTTTCCCGACAGAAACTTGCTGGGACTGAGGGGGCGGGTGAGCATCTGGATGCGTTATGGGCAGTAGGTGTCTGTGTGTCTTCAGGTTCTCACCTTGCCTCCCTGGGGGACAGAGCAGGGTCTCCTGAGGACACATAACGAGCTTGTGAGAACCTCTAGCAGCTGCAAAGGAGCTGGGGATGGATTTGTGACAAAGCACCATTCCTTTCCCAGACTGAAACTGAATGAAAAAGTGTCACTGGAGAAAATCAAATTCCACTGCATGGATCATGATGGCGGGTCCATTTTTGTGTCACCTGTGGACAAGGAAATCTTGCAGGCCCAAAAGAAGGTAGGAAGCAGTGGAGGATGGTACTCACTGGGGCGAACCTGAAGATAGAACTTGGGGAGGGGAAAGAGCTGCTCTGTGTGGCTCCTGCAGGGGCCAGTGGGATGAAGGACTGGGGAGGCAGCCTTGCGTCCCAGTCCTGTGCTTTCAGGGGTTAAAAAGTGGAAAGAACTTTTTCTTCTTCAAGGCTAAAGAAGAAACAAGGGGAAGATCTTGCGAGTAGGTCCCCTTACCCTCTTCTCTGTAGTTTCCATGGGCTGATGGCAGTGCATCACATCCTTGTGGAAACAAACCTGTCCTTGCACTTCCCTTCAGGTGGTGGAGCACCTTGAAAATGACCTTGGGGTCCAAGTTCAGCGTGTGGCAATCCACAAGATGAAGTATTCTTTCCAGATCTGGTCAGCCATGATGTCGTCCAAGGACAGCGAGGGGCAGGTGTGTCAGAGTGAGCTGGCAAAGGCACAACTTGGGTGGCAGCAGGGAAGAATCAGCTGTTTGGGGCCAGCTGTGGAGAGCTGTAGGCTTCCAAAACCTGCTCAGGGGCTTTCCCTGCTCCATTTGCCCTCCCAGTCCTCCTTTCTTCTCCTAAAGCTGCACAGCCCCTTCTCCTTTGCTTTCCTGTGGGATGAGGCCATGGCTGTCAGCAGAGGAGCAATGTGGTAATAGGGAGGGGGAGGTTGTTTTGGCACATTGACGTTTTCCGTGCAGGTTGGTATGTCAGCCAAGCAGGGGACATCCTGCCTTGCTCTTTGCCCCATGCTGTGTCTTCTGACTTGTAGACTGGGATTAACACCCTGTGGGATGCCAGGACAGGTAGGGGACTAGCAGCTTTCCAGCAGGAGGCCTGCCTGCGTTATTTTTCCCTGGAATTGCAGCTGCTGTGCTATGCTCTGTGCATGCAGGAAAGTGTTTCGTAATAAAATAAACTTGTGGGAGCATCATAACTTGTGCATTCCTGGTGCAGAGGCAGTGATGAAACAGCCCAGCACCACCACACTAAGGAGGGCTTATCTGGCTCCTCTGCTCCTTCTTCCTGGTCCCATGGTCATATCATAGGAGGAAATGCCTCCCTTGCATCGTGTCAGTTGGGTGTTGCTTTGGGGGACTCTCCCTTCTCCTTGCTGTCTCTGGCAGGGAAAGATACTCCTGCTGCTGCCCTGGATCAGTGTCAGAGCTGTGGGGCACTCCTGATGGGCACCTCCTGTGTAAAAGCAGGAAGGCCTCACATTGGGATAATGGGACAGCTGGAATTTCACTGTCTCTTGCCAGCCTGTGCCTCCCTGCTGCATGTTGGCTGTGCTGACGGGGCGAGCGGGTGTGTTACAGGAGGCACAAAAATTCACAGACCTGCTGGGGGACCACGGGAAGCCAGTGTGGCCGCTGTGGGAGCTGATGAAGTGGCTCGTGGGGATGTCTTCTCACACTCTCCCAGCTATCGGTAATGCTGCGAGGGGCCCTGGGAGGTGCAGAGGCAGTGGTGGGGTGGGCAAGTTGTTAAATGCAGGTATTACCCTTCCAATGCCCAGTGAAGGAACTCAGGGTTTGCCCTGAGCAGCTTCAGCCTAGTTTTGTAATGACACTCCGTGTCTTTGAGTGACATGCAAGCTCAAGAGAGCTGGGTGGATCTTTGATAAATGGTAGTGGGTATTGTGGGAGAAGAAGTGAGGATGATGGAGCTGAGGGCAGGGTTCACTCCTGCTGTGAGCCCTGCCAGAACTGCTACAGGCTCAGAGGGAACAGTCAGGGTCTGCACTGATCTTATTTCATAGCAGCAGGTACTAGAGAACCCTAATTAGCGCAGTCGTGCTGTCTGTCTAATGAGTGCTGGGGTCGTTCTGCCAGCTCTGCTCAACCCCACTGCCTGGAAGAGCTGGAAGGAAGGGGCAGGCTGAATGCCTTTCCCTTGGCAGAGCTGGGGGGATGCTGCCCACAAAGCTGTGCCAGGGGCAGTCTGCTGTGGCTACTGGCAGAGAGGGGGGTACGTGGGGGGCCTCACCAGAAGCAGGGGATGCTGTGTGTGGCTGGGTAATGTATTTTTGCCCCACACAGCTCACAGTCCTCACTCACTCTCGTCCCCATTTCTACCTTTCGCTGCAGCCCTCGGACTGACAGAGAAGCTGGTGAACCTCAACCTCAGTGGGAAGGCCAAGCTGGTGAGCATGGGGAAGAGCCTACAGGAGGAGATGGAGGCGCTGCTGGGGCCGGATGGGGTGCTCCTCTACCCCTCGCACCCCACCATCGCCCCCAAGCACCACTCCCCCATCTGCATGCCCTTCAATTTTGCCTACACAGGTGAGCAGCCCTGGCTCCTGTGGGGTTGCAGCTAGGGCTGCCGGGATGGTCTCACCCATGGCAGCAGTGTGGGCTGGCAGCTGGGGTGTTGAACCCAGAGTGTTCTCATTGCTGATGGTGGGCTGTGCAGCAAAGAAGGGGGTCTTGCTGCTCCAGAGAGTGGGGCAAGGGTTGTTGTGCTTCCTGCTGTGTGGCATCTTTTACCTTTTCCAAGTCTGACTTCTGTGTGTGATATTGGGGGCCTCCATGCCCCAGAGGTGTTACAGCTGCCACTGCAGTTTAGCAGGAACCTGAGAGCCTCCATCTCTTGGGGTACAGCCTGGGGCTCCCTGTGTGGGTCCCATGTGGTCTGGACACCTCAGTGCTAGTGTCAGTGCTGCCTGGCTTTGGAGTGATGGAGGGCTGGTGCCTGGGGCAGGAATGTCCCATATTTGGCATGCCATGGTGTGTGCCATCCTTGATGTGGGCACTGTGAGTCTCTGACCAGTGATGTCCTTTGTCTCAGCAGTGCTGCATGAAGCACCAGCTCCCAGGATCTTGGTGCTGTGTAGCAGCAGCTTGCCTGCCTGGGGTGGGAGAGCCAGGCAGCGATGGTTTCCAGTCACTGTGCTCACTCTGATCCATCCAACCTTCTCTCTTGCAGCCATCTTCAATGTCCTGGGCCTGCCGGTGACCCAGTGCCCGCTGGGGCTGGGCAGCGAGGGGCTGCCACTGGGCATCCAGCTGGTGGCAGCCGCCTACAATGACCACTTGACACTGGCAGTGGCCCAGTACCTGGAGAAGGCCTTTGGAGGATGGGTTTTACCGGGGAAGGTTTAGCCTTGGGAGGCAGGGACAGAGACAATGGCAAGTGCTGATGCTTGATCCCATCATGGCACTGCCTGCTCCCTCTGCATCCCCCTGTGCCCTCCTGGGGGTGGCTGGTGATGCCTCCAGCCCAGGAACAGCTGGGCTGTTGCCACTGGAGTTCTCATCCCTGTGGCACCCTCTCTCACAGAGAGACCTGCCTTCCCTGAACCCCCCAGGAGCCCCAGTGCTGCAGTCTGAGGATGTCCTGCCTGCATCCTGCCTGCAGTGGGCACCCACCCACCTCTTCCAGACCGTGGAGTTGGCCAGCTCTGTGACCCTTCTGCTTTCAGAATGCTGAGTGAGAGCTGGGCAGAGGATGTGCTTCCAGACTGCTGGGGCCAGCTGTGCAGCACCCCTTGGGGCTGCCTGGGCCCATGGGGGTCCTCCTTGGCCTGACCCTACCCACAGGGCTGGACTGTGCCTGCTGCACCCAGGCTTGCCAGCCTCCACAGTCCTCCCAAGTTCCTGCAGGCTTCCTCCCCACCCTGACCAAGAAGGGGGAGAGAGGGGCTGAGGGGGCTGGAGGAGCCATAGGCTGCCTCACCAGCAGCACTTTATGGGGTGGTGGGTGTCTGCAGCTGTCAGGCACAGCTGAGAGCATTTGCAGCACTGGATGAAACATTTCCTGCTTGTGTCTTCCCCTTCTCTCTGGAGGGATCATCCTGCCTGACTGGCATCCCCTGCCACCTGTCCTGCTGAGCTGCCTGGCCTCTGCCCCAGGAGCGGACATGGACAGCGATGTGAGTGGCTCGTCTGAGCAGGCAGCAAGCACAAGGTGTTCTCATTGAGGGAAGTATTAAAGAGCCTGTCCAGTCTACTGTGGCTGTGTGTCCTTTTCCTCGTGGCTGTTACCCTGCCAGCTCCCATCAGGCCCCAGCCCATCTCTACCAGGGATGTGTCAGGGCTGCCCAGCTGCTGGCCATTGGAGTGGTGCAGGGACAACTGGGGGGATGCTGGCATTGGCCCCAGGGGTGGCACTTGGCCGCTCCAGGACTCTTGTTTTGGAATGGCCAGGCTGACAGTGACTCCTGGGCTCCTGGCAGAGCTGAAGGGTGCTTATGAGCCCCACATGCTGCCGTCAGTGGCTCTGTTGGTCTTGTAATGGTTGCACAGCTCCTGGGAAGAACAAGCACAAGCCAGAGGCCTGGAGCTCTTGAGGGTGATGCAGAGCCACATGCAGGTCCCTTGTGCTCTCCCGGGCAAAATGAGGGGCCCCAGCCCTGTGTGTCCAGCCTGTAGCACTGATCTTGGCAAGGATAAAACCTGGTATTGGTTTTGCTGGGATGTCCTGACCTGTGTCTGCCCTGCCATGTGTCACCCCTGGCCTGACCCTTATGCTTCTCTGTCCCCACACCACTGATGGTCCCCGCAGGGGTAGCATAGGAAGCTGCGATGGCGTGCTGGGACAGGCTGTTCCTCAGCCTTGGTGTGCAGAGGGCACTGCTGAGCGGCTGCGCCCAGCTGGGACGCTGCTAACAAGGAAGCAGGGAAGGAAAAAAACAAACCCTGGCTCAGCAAAGGAGGTACAAACCACCCAAGTCAAATCACGTCTCCCAGCGTGGTGGCACAGATAACACGGACCTGTCCCCCATCTGGAGGAAGCCGGGCAGCTGAGCAGACCGTGGTAACGCTTCCTGTGAGCACTCGGAGCCAAACGTGGGGTTGCTGAGCTGAGGGTGTTGCGTTTAACAGAGCGTGGTGGGCAAGGTGGGTTCCTGATACCGCAGAGAGAAAATGCTGGATCAAGGTAGGGGGGAGTGCTGGTGCTTCAGGGTGGTGTGATGGGGATGCAGACAAATCCCCACAATCTCAGTTATTGCCACAATATGGGGAGGGTTGCTGGGATTTTCCTTCTGGCCATGGCAAAGGGGAACGGATGTGCTGGGGCTCAGAGGGGGGCTGGCAGGGACCAGTCTGCAGTCAACCTCGCTGCTTCAGGGAAGCATTGGCCCCCTTTTGCTGCTTTCTGCAGTGGGAACAGCCCTGTCCCTGCCTGCATAGGCAGCCGGTGCTAGGGTCTCCATCAGTTCCCCAGCTCTGTGACTCCACAAACCCCCGGAACAGTCCTGGAGACTCCTTCTCCTTCCAGGCAGAAATGCTGCTGCCTTCAAAAGGCTCTGTTGCAAGGCCAGGAGGGCTCTTGCTGGCCTCAGGGTGGGGGGAATCCCTAGACCAACTGCCTGTGCTTCGGCTCTGATGTTTCAGAGGTCTCACCTCAGCCCTCGCCCACAGTTTACAGCTGCACGTCCCTGCTTGTTGACTGTTCCTCTTTGTTTCAAGCTCTTAATGCTGCAAGGGACAGAGAAAGCATGGGGGGAATGTTTTGTACCCACGTGCTGAGGTGGTAGCACTTGTAACACTAGTGCAGAGTCAATGTGAAATGGGAAGAGAGAGTGGCAGTGGTGAGCCAGCCCCGTGGGTGTCCCGTCTGGCCAGGGGTGCTTCCGCCCCTCCGCCTCTGGAGGTGGCCCTGGGCTCCCCACCTTCACGGGGGAATGTGTCCCCACAACCAGAAGGTTGGTGTGGTGGCCTCAAAACCCTTGCACGTCTGCTCCAGGAGAGGAAGGTTACCTCCATGACCGTCAAGAGCAGGGAAAGATTCCTGGTGGCTGAATGGTGGGGCAAGGCCAAGGTAAGGAGAGACTGGCCAGGTGTCAGATGCAGGTGTCCAGCAGGATCAGCCTCTGCTGTGGTTTGCAGTCTGAGGTCTCTTCTTACAGCCCGAGAGGGTCCCTCATTGTGCCCCATTTTGCCTTGTGGGTGCCGTCACACATGGCCAGGGAGGCTGTGGGATGGCTGGGGGTGTCCTCGAAGTGGTGTCACAGGTTGTGCCAGTGTGAGTCATGCCCAGAGCTGGGCTGAGTCACCTCCCCAGTGGTGTGAGCATCAGGTGAGAAGCTTTCTCAGACCCATATCCCAGTGACAAAGGCAGCATGGCTTCTCGCCACAGGGTGCCAGAGGTGGGTGCAACAGAAGGTCACTGCAGCACGTGCACAGTGCCACAGCAGTGTGGCAGCTGTCCACTGTCCCTGCAGGTTCACTTACCACCACAGCCCTGAAGGCATCTGCCCCTCCACTGTGGACAGCTCTGTGCCATAATAGGTATGTGGACTTCATGGGGCAGTGTCACTGGCTGAAGCTTCTGAGAATAATACCCTGTTTTTAATCTCAGGTCCCAGCAGCCCGTCATGTCTGTGGGTAGCGAAACAACTCCAGCACACCCGTCCCTTTCCGTGGCCCCTGGCGCGGCAGCGTAGTGTGGGGGCAGATGGATGGGCTGTGGTAGGATGAGCCCTGCCCTGCACCTGCTGCTGTTCCTGGCCAGCTGCTCCCTGCTCCAGGGTAAGCTAGTGCTGAAGATGTCACCACATTCTGGGGGGGTGGGGCCCTGGCTGCAGGGCAGGGGGAGGCACAGGGTCACCTCTCACACCTACTGAAGGTACCTGGGAAGAGGAGGGGCCCAAGTGGTCATCAAGGTGTGATGAGAAAGTGTCTTGGGGTGACTTTATGATGTGTATCCCCTCTCACTGCTCTATGCCCAGAAATTTTAAGTTTTGTGCCTGCTTTGCTTTCTCCTAATTCTTATCTCACAGAAGGAAAATAAGTAAGTAATGGATATTTTGAACCAAACCACTACAGAAAGAAAACCCCAGGATCAGCAGCAGCTGTGTCAGGGTGTTGTCCCTCCTGTTTTGTCAGCTGTGTCTCTGCTTTGGCAGAAGCATGGACAAGGTGCTCTCAGTGTGCGAGGCACTGGGGGGATGGAGGTGCTGAGCACCTGCTTTGAAGTCAGTGTTTGCCCATGCTGGGCTGAAGCTTGGGAACCTGTGCATCAGGCCACAAGGTGACTCTGCAGGACGCTGCCCCATGCCCCTCTCCTCCCTCTCCAGGGATGCTACTGCGTCCACGGGATGTGAAGCTGGAGGCACGGAACTTCCACGTCTGGCTGCACTGGAAGCCAGACCCCAGCTCACCCAGCTATGCCACTTACGAGGTGGAGTGGAGGAACAGGTAGGTGGGGAGGAAGGGGTGAAGGGATCTGGTCTTCTTACACCCTGGCAGAGGCTGTTGGGGACCCCTGGCAGCCAGAGGACTGCTGTCTGGCAGTAAATGCCACAGAGTGACAGAGCAGTGGAGTTGGCTTGTCCCACCCCTGCACATGCAAGGTCAGCTCAGGACTGTGTCCTGGTGGGTTTTGAACAACTTCAGGACAACCTCCCTGGACAGCTTGGTCCCTTTCCTGGTCACTTGCCCAGTAACAAACTAAGGGGTTGCTTTTGGACTGAGGTTTTGGATTTGGGTTTTTTTCCATTATGCTAAATGGGATTTCCTGTATTTCAACCTGTGCCTGCCGCCTCTTGTCCTTTTGCCAGGCACCACTGAAAGGAAGGCTCTATCCTCTTTTCTCCATGTTGAAAAGACCCCCCCCCCCAGCCAAAGTCACCTTTCTCTGAGGCTCAGCTGTCGCCACTCCCTCAGTTTCCCTCATACCACAGAGCCTCAACAGCCTCAACCCCTTGGTTGGTGGGTTCTCCCTGCCATGACTGTGTGTTTTCTCATTGTGGAGAGCACAGGTCAGGGCACAGTGCCAGGTGCCATCTGTCCCCAGGAGGGAGTCAGCTTGCTGGTGATACCCCTCCTCATGCATCCTGGGATGCTGTTGGCTCATACCTGGGCTTTCCTACACTTTCCACCTGGGCAGGATGGCGGCATCTGGGCAGCCCTCCCTTTGGGCTGAGAAGGTGCTGAAAAGAAGCAATCCCTGTGCTTTCTCCCTGGGCAGAACCTCGAACTGGACAAAGGCAGATGCCTGCGGGGGGAACAGCAGAAGCTCCTGGGTGTGTGAGCTGTATTTTGACAGGATTCACGATATCTACTGGGCACGGGTGAGAGCGGTGGCCAGAGGTGAGCAGTCCGAGTGGGCCAGTTCCAGCGAGCTGCAGCTATACAGAGACAGTAAGGACCGGGAGCTGCTCCAGCTGGGCTCTTCCTGGGGGGCCAAGGGGGAGAGGGGTCCTTGGAGAGATCTGATGGGATATAGTGGGAAACCATATGAGGATACTGGAGGGAAAAGAGCCAAGAGACCTAACCAGAGGAAAGGGATGGGGCAGAGCTGCTGGAGGGGGGCTGGTGAAGAGCAAAAGGACAGAGGAGACACAGTGAGGTGAGGACCATGGATAGGAGGCCCCAGGCCAGCAAGGCACCATGAGAATTTGGGTCTCTGGGGAACGCAGCGAGATGGGGCAGGAAAGGATATGATTCTCATATCTCCGTATATGAGAATATGAGCCTTTTGAAAGGCTCACCTTCCTCCCCTGTCATGGTCTGGGAGTTTTTGCCCCAGCAAGATGAAGCTGGTGCAGGCAGGGGCAGAGCCTCTGGTGATCCACTCACCCTGACTATTGTGTTTGCCAGATGTGGGAATGTGCCTCTTCTCAGTCACAGACTGGCTGTTCTGTCCAAAAAACCTGATGGTTTCTTGGAGCTAGAAAATTTTCAGGACCCTGCCCTGACCCCCATCACAGGGGTTGTTGCAATAAACTGAATGTGTGAGCAGCTAAATGGGTTCTACGTTGGCAGTTTGCGTTCCCTTGTTCATTCCCTCTGCATCCAACTGGCATGGAAATGGGTGCACTCAGAAAGTGATTGCTGGCCTTGGCAGTGGGTTTCCAGGCCCTGGTGGACGGCTCAGGGGTGAAGGCCTCAGCAGTGGGAGCCGGTGGTGCTGCAGGTCTGTCAGTGTGAAGACGAGGCAGAAGCAGTGCTGGCTGTCATGAAGACCTGGTGGCTGCCATTCCTAGAGCTGGTTTCAGAGCACAAAGTGTCATCAGGCAAGACCCAAGGAGCTTCTGTGCTCTGGGAAGGGAATGTCAGATAGAAAAATATCATTTCTAGAGAAACAAGATGCCTGCCTTCCTTTGAAGGCCTTAATTTTCTATTTTTTTCCCCCCTCCCTACAGCAATTGTTGGCCCCCCCAAGTTGTCCTGGCTGCTACAGGATCAAATCCTCAGCGTAAACATCACCACACCACTCACTCCCTACCGGAGAAGAGCTGGTTCCTACAAGCCAGTCGACCGAGTGCTGCTGAAGCTGTGGTACTGGCTACACCTGTACGAGGGGAACCTGCTTGTCCAGCAGGTGCGTGGTAGCTGGGCAGGGCCCAGAGCTGCAGGGCTTGCACAAGCTCTCCGGGTGCAGCAAAGCCACGATCTCAGGTTGCAGTGGTGTGGGGGTGGCTTTGCCACAGCCCTGCCCACACCTGGCTGTGCATGCAGGTGTCAGGTGCTCTGTACCCTCAGTCTGGGGCTCCCACCTCAGCGAGGCAGGAGACCCCTTCCCTCCCCTGGGTAAGAAGAACTGGACTGGTTCTGTTCAGATGAAAGGTGATGCCACAGGTGTTTCAGGAGATGCTCTGGGACCTGAACACCTCCTGGGGCAAAGAACCGAGTGTTGGAGGTGCCCAGGAGGAGGGACCATGGGGCAAGTGCGATGCTGAGGCTGCACAGAGCAGTGGAGCCATGCACAAACCCCACCTCCAGCCACTGTGGCCACCTGTCGCATCTGCTTTCAGGTACCCTGCAAACGGAGCAGTGAGGAAGTGACTTGCACCTTTGGGCATCTGAAGCCCAGCACACAGTACTGTGTCCGGACGGTGGCTGCAGACATGGCAAGGGAGCGGAGCCAGGAGGCTGAGCAGTGCCTGGTGACTCCAGCAGGCCCTGCAGGTGGGAGGACTCTCACCATCTCAGCTGGCACGGTTGCATCTCAGGTCCTGCTCATAGCACAAACTTGCGTGTAGATGTGGGCCCCTCACCCCCAGCCACTGTGGTCAGGGTTGTTGCCCAGTGCTGCCCAGTGGGGACCTCTCAGGGCAATGCTTTCTCGTCATCTGCCTTGGGCTTGCCTCCTGAAACATCTCAGCCTGGCATGGATGGGAAACACTGATGGAGGGTGGGCTGGGAGGGATGTGTTTGAGTGACCCCTCAGCCTGCTGTGACCTCCCAGCAGGCTTTCCCTGGGTCCTTGCCATGCCGAGTGCCTTCTTCCTGCTGCTGCTACTGAGTGTGGCTGGGCTCTACTTCATCCAGCTGCATGTCTTGCCCAGCCCTCCGGAGACGCGCCTCCCAAAAGCACTGGTGAGTGAAGATCCTCCTCCAGCCTCTGCCTTCTGTGTAGCCATAGCCGAGCCAGGGTTCCCTGCATTTGCAGGGGCTCAGCACCTCCTTTCCTCCAACTCTCACACCAAGCCCATCTTGGTACCCAGGTGCCTTCCCTGCTGTCTGAAGCACAGTCCCCCAAGGAGAAGGTACTGGTGGAGGGCATCAGTCAGCCATCCATCACAGTGGAGGATGGGGTCTCAGGCAGCGCAGCCCTCAGTGTTCAGCAGTTTTTCACTCCTAAGCTGGCAGGGCTTTGGCCGGCTGAGGCTGACCATGTCACTGCTTGTGTCCTCACAGGCTCTCCAGAACAGCGAGCTGAGTGTGGCCATACAGGTGCCTCCCCTCGAGCTTGAGGAGAACCCACTGGCCCTGTTCCTGCAGACTGAGCTCCCCTCCCACAGGCCATCCACAGCTGGGCAGGCATCAACCACAGTCCCACAGCTCCTCTGCGGCCTTGCCCAGGATGTGAGTGGCTACTGTGGCAATGGGTTTGGCCCAGACTGCCCTGAGGGAAGGGACCCATCCTGCACCCACAGCCAGCTGGGGCACGCCTGGGATTCCCAGGTCCCATCACGGCTGGAGAAGGATGGGGAGACAGGTGATAGGGATCATGTGCCAGAACAGCCGGTGCCAGTGGGACTGACTGGAAACAGCTACATAGGTGACAGGGACAACCAGACACCTCAGATATGGCTCCCCCTGCACCTCCAGCTTTACTTTAAAGGCCAGTGCCCAGCCCTGGGAGCAGGCAGCCACCTTCCTCTGCCCGTGCCGAGCAGGAGCTGCAGCCAGGAGTACCTGCAGGAGAGTCTCGGCACGGCTGGACACTGGGTCCGGCTCAGCTCCGTGAAGATCCCGGCCAGTGCGGAGGAGGAGGGAGGGCAGATCCTCTCTGCTCCCCAGCCCCTGCTGGGCGGCGAGACTGAGCCGGAGCCAGGTGACAGCGCCGTGCAGCGAGGCTACTCGGAGCAGGCAGAACTGGGTGTCTCCAGCCCCTGCCAGCTGCTCCCCTCGCCCCTCAGCGTCCTGCGGGCGCCTGCCTTCTCTGGCTACGAGCCACGTGCCCCATCTGGCAGTGAGAAGTGGGGGCACCCTGGAGCTCCCGGGCTATGACGCCTGCCTGTCCCAACCTGCTGGTGCCGGGCTGGGGATGGGACTGGGGCAGGCAGAGGCATATTCCGGGCACGACCGCCAAGGATGAGCGCGATCCAGAGCTTTCCTCTGGGGTTTGGTGCTCTTGAGACAAAGCATAAGGAGCATGGACCAAAGCTGAACACCCAAAACTCTTCTCTATTTATCTGTCTGTATGTGTGCATGTATGGTACAGTACCTATACTAATGCAAATGTATGTAACACTCATATATACATATATATTTATAAAGCTCTTTAATGAAAGGATGTTGGGGTTTTTTACTTCTGTGGAAATGCTGATCGTGTGCTGGAGCTGGTTTTAAATATCACTAATTTATTATAGAAAACTGGCTTCTCTGTTCATTGTTTCTGTGTTAGAGACACAGCACGGCCCTTCCCTGTGCAGCAGTCAGGAAAGGCACTGGGTAAACTTGGGGTTTTCCTGGCAGAAAATTGCACCCACAATCTCTGTCTCACCATCCTGTGGGAAAAGACTGGTTTTTAGCACCATGGGGATACATTTATTATTCCTGCTGCCAGCACTGGAGTGATTTACAACTGAGAAGCTCTGCCCTGCAGTTGTCCCTTGGGATGTGTTTTGAGGCTGTGCCTGAAGCCACAGAGGCAAGGGGAAACATCCTTGTGCTGTGCCACAGGCTGGGATCAGTGGAGTCAAAATGTGGTGACAAATCCAGGCTCCTGGACCCACAAGAATTACTCTGGATCTGGGAAGAGGTGAGAAATGGGTGTCTAGCATCCAGGCAGCTGGTGGAGGGGATGGAGGTACAGTGCTGCCAGTCTTGGGGAGCCTTTGGGGCTGTGCAGAGCCATGTTCCAACCCTGTGAGTCACCCCTGACACCCCAGCCATGTTCCATCCCTGCCTTGTACTGCAGGCTGACCCCACAAAGGTCCATGAGGGAGCAGAGATCCACCTGCAGCCGGGGGAGGACCCCACACCAGATGCCCGAATGAGGCCATGACTCCATGGGAAGCTCATGGCTGGAGTGAGCTCCTGGCAGGCAGGACCTGTGGCCCCATGGAGAGAGGAGCCCAAGCTGAAACAGGTTTGCTAACAGGACTTGGGACCTTGTAGGGAGAGCGATGGAGCAGCTTTGGGGTGTGCCTGGCATCCAGCCCAGGTCAATCCCACACAGACAATGTGAGGATGTGTGGTGTATTGAAGAAATTGAGCTGAATTAACAAAAAAAAAATTGAAAAGACAGTCCCAAGAGCTGCTTGAGGAACACGTGTATTGCTCATACGCTTTTTGCTGCCTACGAAGTTGGTGTCCAGTCCCTCACAGTCTCTGATCTGCCTCAAGGTCATGGTCAAGCCCTACATGCCTGGAGCCCTGTTTGATCAATTACCTCATCCCCATAGCCCCCAGCGCCTCCAATCCCACGCCACTCTGGAAGGTCACTGCGTGGTCTGAGGCACCAGCAAGGCCCCTCTCAGCAGGAGCATCAGTCAGAGCTGCTCCACTGTTTGTGCCACAGACTCTGGGCGGGAGCCACATCCCAGGCAGGAGCTTGTCCAGGCCCAGCAGATTGTCCATCATGCTGCTCCAGCCCAGTCCTGGGTGGTTTGCCAGGACATGGGACCAGTGCAATTGCTCCCGGTCTGGGTCCCACAACTGCTGTGTTGTGGGTGCTGGGCTTGTGCCAGGGCACAGCCTGTGCTCTGATCACAGCTGGCCAGGTCTCTGCAGGTCAGAAGAGGACCAGCTCTTTCCTGAGTCTGTGGCAGGACACGGGTGATTCAGGCAGTCACTCACTGGCAGCAGGGGCTTGCCCTGGCCCAGGGGTGGCTGAACAGCTGGAATGTTCCCACTCATATGAAAGAGTTGTTCATGGGGAGTGGAAAAAGACAGAAGGCTTGTGACATTTCAAGATGGTATTTAGCAGCTGAAGTTTCCGAGTGGATGCGAGAGAGGGTTTCTGCTTTGCCTCGGAGGTGCGAGCAGCATGCAGGTTTCTGCAGAACCACAGAGAGAAAGTGCAACATTCACTGCGGGGTGAGGTCCCAGCATGTCCCAAGAGAGACCTGTCACCACCGTGTGCAGCACAGGGCCTGGGTGGAGTGTCTGTATTTGATCCCACTTTGGTCTTCACCTGGCCAGGTGTTATATGCTGAACAGGACTGGACTGCGCTGGAGGATGGACCTGCACAGGACACTGGCCCAGTCCCTCCATCACCACTGCAGCCTCAGTCACACACATACAGCCAGGTCCTCCCTCAGCATTCCACGCTTCCTCCACAGCCTGGAAAGGGCTGAGCCAGTGACTGGGCCTTAGGCATCCAGCCCACTCTACAGCACCATCATCTCAGAGGTCAGATGCCATCTCTGGTGCTGGCCTCAGGCCCATGGCACAGCGCTGTGCCCACAGGTACTGGTGCAGGGGCTGGTGAAAGCTCTGACTCACCACGATCAATTGGCTGTTCCTGCCTTCTTTCCGTGGTGTTTTCATATTCTGCTGGTGCCAGATCAAAGCAACAAGAGAGATGCAGCTGCAAACAGCTCTTTATTAGAAACAGCAGGTTTAGGACTGTGCAAGAGCATATTTCTTATTACTAATTCTCAGAGATCAGAGCTGCCAGCCTATGAAAGTGGTGCACAGTGGAAAATTGCTCTTTGGGGGCCAATGGGGCTTTCACAGTCACTGAGTGAGAACCATTGTGCCTGACAACCGTGAGAGATGTGGTGGCTCCTGAAATGATGGGGAAAAATTAAGCTCTAATATTTTGCAGGCTGCCAGTACCCAGGAGCATTCCCATTTGCCTTTAAAAGCCATGGGAGGCAGAGTTGCAAAGAGCAGGGTCTGCTCTGCTCCTGTGCCCACCCTGCCACCTCTCTGGGACAGCCCAGAGCCACCCCAAATCCTCACAGCCACCTCAAGCGTTGTCCAGCACATCTGTGTATGTGGCAAAGACCTGGGACCTCACTGAGGCCCTGTCACTCAGCCTCCCTGTGCAAGTTGCCTTTGTGATGGCTCTGTAGCTCCAGGTGGGTCCCTGAAGCAGCACAGGGCAGCAGCATTGGAGCTGTCCTGCTGGACCCCATCCTTCAGCCCAAAAAGGCTTCGTGGTTTGACAGGTCTGAGTTGCAACGTCCAAGCCACTGGCTCCTGCTGCACCTTTCTCTCAGTGGTCTTAGCTGCTTGGTTTGGTCAGGAAGCCCACTAGGATGTGGGTGGGGACTGTGAGAGCCCCAAAAGCCAGAGCCTGAGTGTGGTGTGATTGGAGGATGTGCATGAAGAGGGCTGCAGGGCTGACAGGCTGCAGAGAGGTGAACTTGCTAGCTCAGACCAGTGTGGTTTCTCTCCAAGCAGGAGCTTCCCTGCAATTCCTACATGAAGTCCTACTTCATGGGCTGGTCTGGCAGTGCCCTCACCTGGGGATGTGTGGCAAGTGTCTGCACTCAGGATGTGCCATGGGCACCCTGAGGGAGTCATACACCACCTAGCTCGGTCACCAGGTCCCCTTACTCTGCAGGACAACCTCCCCTGTGTTGGATGGAGCTACCTCACCGCTCACCACTGCTATTCCCGGGGTCTGTGACACGTGGCCAGCTCTTGTGCTTCCCATCCTTCAGGTGCATGTCAGGGGATTTCTGGTCCTGGAGCCTATGGGAACAGCAGCTCAGGTCAATACTGTCCCACTTCCTGGCACTGCTCCAGTAGCTCTCTGCCCCTAGGATCATTCATGCTCCTGCTGACAGACAGGACCAGCAAGCTGCCCTGAGTTGTGTGCATGTTGGCTCACAATGCACTTGGAGTTTGAGGGGGTTCTGTGCTTCCTCCTCATGGCACCACAGCAAATGTGATGAGCCTGTCTCCAGGATTTTTCATTCTATGACATGAAACCTGGCAGAATTCTGGTTTTTTCCATCCTCTATTTTCCAGATGATGGAAAACAGGCTAGATACAGATTTTTGTTAGGAGAAAAGTCCCAGCTGAGTGGCGTGCCCACTTGAAATGGATGATAGCCTCATCTCAGCTGTTTCCCAATTTGTATCCATGCCTGACAGATGGAGACTGGCAAAGAGAGGTAATCAATGATCTCTGGATAATGCACCTTCAACCACTCCATGAGAAATGAGAGCCTCTGTTTTGTAATCAGTAGGGTCACAGTCAGCCTCATGATTAAAAAATAGATGCTTGGGCTGCTCAGCATCCTGTCCCATCTTCCTCAAGAAAGTCCCAGTGTGATGTCCCACCCCACAAGATGAGAGGACACAAGAGATTGAGAAACATGGATCTCATGCCAAGACTTCAGAGGGACTTTCCATGTGGCACCTATGAAGTAAGCACTGTTCAACCCGTCTGAGCCCCAGCCTCAGTGCAGGTACGAAAAGGCACAGAACAAGTTGTTCTGTCTCCTCTCCTCCATGAATAACACCTCAGGATTTTAAGCTCCCGAGAGCTTAAAATCTTATTGTGCCTGTCAGTCACTTCCCTGCTGCCCTCAGGAAATGTGGTGCTCGGTGGGGTTGGACATGATCTGCAGTCACAGCAAGAAGGGCCTGGCTGAGGTCACCAGAGGGACCAATTCCAGCTGTATTTCTCTAAATTAAAGCCTTCCAGAGGAAGAGAAGTAATTAGAAGCAATTCCAATTGGCTGATAGCACAGTAATTTGAAACTGAAGTCAGGGAAAAAGAACAGGATCTCAAATGGGAACTGGAAAAACCTCGACACAGGAGAGCTGGGCCAGGTCCCAGCTGACACAGCAAGTGGCTGGGGGCTCTCTCTCTCTGCAGAGACACTTTGGGACACTGGTGGACAGGTCTCCATCACTGTCTGCCTTTTTTCCAGAGAGAGGATGGGTATTTACCTCTCAGCCAAAACTCCCACAGATGCCAGCTCTGAATTCCGCCACTCTCCTGTTTCTGTGAAGCCCAGCCTGATCTCTCCAGTCTGCAGGGACTTGCTGGCCTGGATGCTCCCAGGAATGTCCCCTGGATGACCTGAGCCAAAGAATCTAGGATTACATCAGCCACCTGGAGCTCACAGACGCCTCCTCCAGAAGGGGGAATTGCAGGCCAGCTCCTGGGATGAAGGGGAGAGGCTTCTCCAAATGCCAGCAAGGTCAAATACTGCTCCAGCAGGGAAGCTCTTGGCAGCAGAGGTTAAGCCTTGTCACTGGCTGAGTCCTGTCTCCAGGGACTGCAGCATGCACTGAGAATCAACTTGGGATGCCTAGAGGCCCAAAGGTTTTGCCACTGCCTTCGTGCTGCCATGAGATGTGAAAGGAACAGAAGACATATGGTAGCCCTCAGGGAGGAAGATCATGCAAAACGAAGCATGGATCCACCTGTCTTGTCCAAACTTTGGCTTCATGTTCTCTTCTGATCAACCTCCAAACCCTGCCAGAGCCAGGGTTAACCTGCCCAGCCTTCAACAGCACTTCCCCCGACACGACATAGCCACAGTGAACAGCAGAGCTTCTGAAAAGCCAGACCTTGTGCTGGTCAACAAGGAGAATTGCCAAGTCCTGCCTCCAGGGAGGAAAAGCCTTAGGCACTAGGACACACTGGGCTGACTATGAGCCAGTGATCCAGGCCAGCAGAGACTGGGGCTACAGCTTCACTTCTGCTAAATCTCAGAGGAGTTTCCACTGCAGGAAAGCCCTCTCCACTCCATGGCACCCTCTCTATGCCAGCAGCTTTGGCGCCTGGCTTACAGCACACCAGAAAGGCATATCAAAATATAGTTTATTGCTGCTCTTAGTTTAAAAAAACCAACAAACCAAAACCCATTAATAACAATCCCAGTCCCCAAACCCAGTGCTATCTGATGCAGGCTTGCGAGGACACACCTTTAGTGCAAAGAGGAAAGTGGCAGTGAGGGCCAAGGGGGCTCTGCTCGCTTCAGTTCCCACAGAACCCACCGCACCCACTGTACAGTATCGATTTGCCCTGGGGCTGGTTAGGGAAGGCTGGCCGAATTCTCAAGCTCTGGTGGGAGTCCTGGGGCAGCTGGAGGTGTCAGAGGGGGAACATGGGATGTCATGGCTGTGCAGAGCAGCTTTGATGCCTCATGTCAGCAACACAGGATGTGAAGGCCTGCTGAGCCAAGAGGCACCAGACCTGCCCACACCTTTCCACAGACACAGAGCTTTGCCAAACAGCTACTGTCTGTTCTCCTGGGCTTTCCAGTCTGGAAACTAAACGTGTGCCCTACCCTGTGGCTGCTCCCAGCCTCAGGTGCCAGAAGTGTTGGTGGGGACTAGAGGAGTATGGAGCTAGAGCATGGGTGCACCCTCTGCTCTAGAGAGGCACAGAGGCTTCTGAGCTGGGAGGAGCCATGCGGGACCTTGCAGCCAGCAGCACATGGCCCTGGGCACTGGCGATCGTGGGAGGGATGCCCTGATCCTCAACCCTTCATCCTCAGGCCCTTTGCCTGACCCTTTGTTTCCTCCCATAGCTGGTCCTGGCACTGTTGCACAGGCATCACCCCCAGCACCCACCTGCCCCCATGTCTTATGGGGAGTCAGACCCATGTCACAGCCCTCGACAGTGAACACAGTTTTTCACTGCAATGAGCTGCTAGGGCAGAGCCTTTCCATATCTTCCGAGGGAGCTGATGCCTTGGAAGAGAGGGCTGCCCACCTGCCAGCCCCAGGTGCTGGGCAGGTTGGCAACAGGTAATGTAAACAGCTCCAGCCCAGGGGAAGCATAGGGATCCCAGGACAAGCACAGGATGGCTGGGACCACACAGGGCTGACAGATGGGGCTGGGGAGGCTGGGCTGGCCTAGCCTTTTGGGGATCTCATCTCTTCCACGAAAGTGCCACTGCAAGAGGCTAGTACTCAGCTTTTCCCATGACACTTAGTCACAGGCTGTGAGACACGTCTTTGGGGAGTAGAGATGCAGCTACATCCAGATGGGAGCAGTGCATACATGTGGTCAGCACCGATGGTACCCAGGGGTTGCAGCCAGCGGCACAGAAGGAGGAGGCAGTGGCAGGGGCTGTGAAGCAAGGTGCTGTTTCTGAAAGGCAGGAGCTAGCGGTGCTGTAAACCCTCTCCAGTCTCTCCATCGGCTGGTTTTGGTTGTGTCAGGACTGCAGAGTTGGAGGGCTCAGCCAGGGCAATGCTGCCAGCCCACCCCACCCTACAGTTAGGTCATCTTCCTGGCAACGCTGGCATACGTGTGCTCGATCTCCTCATCTGCAGGACAGGTGTGATTGAACTCATCACAGGCATAGGCGTTGTTGAGGTAGCGCCAGACACCCGTCATGTCCTCTGGGATCTCGAAGTCACGGTACTTTTTGGCTGCAATCTAGAGGAGAGTGAAGGAGGAGGAGGCTGAAACTTACAGGACCTGGGGGAGACTCACTCTCTGGCTTTGGCAGGGGGTTCCCTGTCCACCCCCCTTGGAGCAGGTGCCCCCCTACCTTGGCCCTGGGGGCCAGTGCCATTACCTTGATGATATGAAGTTTGGGCAGGAGGTTGCAATCAGCCAGAGTCAGATGGTCTCCATCCAGGAATTTCCTCCTGGAGATGGTGATGTCCTCCACACTGTCCTGGTCAATCTCCTCTGGGAGAGGAGTGTTCAGGTAGATATCCAGGCGCTGAAACTCCCGCAGCAGGGCCTTCTCAAAATCTGGGAGGGCAGGAAACCAAGAGTAGTGAGTGGGTGCCCTGGGCTCCCAGGCAAGCTTTAGGCCGTGCTGGGCTGGCTGAGCCTCCCACAGGCTTTGCAGAGAGGGAAAAAGCCCTCAGGGCCACACGATCGGGCCACAACATTAACCCTGGCCAGTCTCTGTTCCCAGGGGACCACAGCAGCATCACCCCATGCTCTGCTGTTACCCTGTGGAGGGAGCAGAGAACTGCCTTTATCCTCCCCCTCTGCCCCTCTGCTTCCCAAGGTGACTTTGGTGAGGCAGGCAGCAGGAACCTTAACCTGATGGCAGGATTTGCCTGCAGACAAAAGCATTTCTCCTGCTGCAGCGTGGTTTACTAGAGTCCAGAAACCCACAATCCTTACTGATATTTGCTTCTTTGCGTGGGTTCTTGATGTATGCCGAGAACTTGGCAAAGATGTCACTGCCCACATCGAAGGACTCCTTGTACTTGGGGCTCAGGTGTGGATACCTTGAAAAAGACACTTATGTCAGTGCAGGCAGAGATGGCTTAGGGATGCAGCAGCATCAGTTCCTGGGCCGTAGAGCCCAGGGCTGGTACTGGAGGATGCAGGGGATGTTCAGATGGCTGTGGGAGAATCATGATGATGTGAATTACTGCAGCTACCACCCTGTGAGCTGTGTCTTCTATCCTGGGTGTTTGCCAGGAGACAATCACCTGGAAGAAACTCCACAGTTTGGGGACACTGGTGGCAGTGGAGCCCCAGAGCAGAGCTCTGCCTGCAGGCAGTTCTGGCCCAGCCCAGAGGATGCACATTGGCACGGAGGGGTCTCAGGAAGCCAGAAGCTCCCATGACTTCCTCAGGAGCTGTCTTCTCTTTGCTGACACGTCCCAGGGTGTGCTGCAAGGGCAGACACATTCAAGGAGGCGGGTGACAAATGCATTTGAGCTTCCTCTTCTGCAGCAGTGGGGAGGCTGCAGCCACACAGGGCACAGGGGAGGCTGGCTTAGGGGGCTCTCCAGTGAGCTCAGGGAAGACCACCCCCTAGCAGCCCTATGGGTCACCTACATTGCCGCAGTCAAGCAAGGGCATTTGCTTTCACTCAGCTGAGTGCACTGAATATAAACAAGCAAAGTCTCACACTCCCCCTCTACCTCAACACCGGCTGCCACAGCCAGTGACAAACCCACCAGTGCCGGGGGCCCTGCAGGGACCTCCCCACGTTTCCCCTCTGCCCCTAGAGTGGGGCTGCAATAGCTGGTGCATTTCCTCCCATTGTTTTCCATTCCTGTCATCCTCATGCCCTCCCTGGTGGACCCAGCCCCTCAGCATCGAAGACCCTGCCCTGCAGAGCAGGCTCAGGGGCTGGGGGGGGGCATCTGCCAGCTTGGGTTGCCCTGGGACACCTCCTGGCACCCTGCCCCAGTTTCCCAATCTGCCAAGCCCTGGGCAACACTGTGAAAGGCCCTGAAATGGGGAAGGAGTGAGTTTGCAATTACATGGGTGGACACAGCGTCTGCTCCAGGAACTCCTCAATCTTGATGAAGTCTGTTTTCAGCTCCTTGTTGAACAGCAAGAAGGGTGGGTTGGTGCCTGGTGCTAAATCTTTCAACTCTTCAGGTTTCCTGGAGCAGAGAAAACAAGCTGGCTCAGAGCCTGTAGCACATCTGCCTCCACCAGCCCCCGAGGAAAGTGGTCACGGCAGGGGTGGGGGGTAGGAGGGGGCACAGGACCAGGAGCATTCCCAGCTCTGCTGGCTTTGGGGACCTGACAAGTGCTCCCCAGCCTCTGGATCTGCCCTGTGGTGCCTTCAAGTCATCCTCACATCCAGCTGGACAGGAAGTCCCTGGGCCAGGCACATTGGCAGGTGGCCCAAGTCCGTGCTGGCCAATACTTGCATCCCACATAAGGTAGGCAGCTTGTGGGCAGCGATTATCCCCGTGCAGTGACACACTGGCTACACAGCGGACAGGGGGAAGAAGTGCTGATAGGGCAGCTGAGCAGGGCATGTCTCAACCCACTGCTGGCCCAGGGCTTCAGTGCCACCTCACCTGGTCATGTCCACCGTGGTGACATTGAACTTGACCCCTTTGAGCCAGAGCACCATGAAGAGGCGCTGGCAGAAGGGGCAGTTTCCGATGTTTTCTCCATCCAGACCAGCCTGCCAGGAAAGCAGAAAAATGAAGATTGAACCCTTTCACAGACAGGATGCCCGGAGCTGGAGAGCCACTGGGCACAGCACGCTGCAGGGAGCGCCTCCCGGCTCGGGGGGGAGGGGGGGGGGGGGGGGGGGCTCAGCTGTAGGACCCACCCTGAGCCATGGCCCTGAGGGCCACTGGAAAGAACATAAGAGCATAGTCAGGATGCCAGGGGTCGGATCCTTCCCAGAAATGTGAGATAAACCAGAAGGAAGTGGAGAAAGAGGCAGGGGGAGAAAGTGGAGGGTGAGAGGAAGGGAGGGTCCACTTGGCCAGGAGGCCAGGCTGGAGAGGATGGGAGAAGGGAAATGAGCTCATGTTTGCCAGGAAACGAGCAGTTTGTTTTCATGTGCTGTTCATGTCTGCCTCCGGTCTCATGTGTGTTTAAAGAACCCAGGCATGATGTCCCCAAGCCAAGAACCACCCAGCAGCCTTCCCCAGGCTGGGTGCAGGAGGGTTGTATTGAAGAGAATTTGTGCTGGCATCCCACACAGCATTGGGAGGAAACAGAGATGACTGTCAGCTACTAAAGGAGTCCCCTTCAGCCCCTCTGCATGAGCACAGCTACAGGCAGAGTGAAGCACATTTTCTTGCTATGTAGCAGCTGGAAATATCCTTTGCCAAAACGACTGAAACATCTTATGAGGAATTTGGCAAGAGGAACGTGGCAGGTCCCCCCCTCCGTTCACAAAAACTGGCCGAGATGCTGCTGGGAGAGGGAAGTTGTGCTGTGGTAAGAGGTAAAATGGCTCACAGGAAACTCAACTTCTTTAAGAGAATTAACAGGTTCCTAAGCTGCATGTGAACCGTGGTGCTCTGGCTCATGTGGCCACCCTGCCCGGGCAGGGAGGAGCAGCACAGCTCACACCAGCCCTGTCAGAGAGGGATGCTGCTCTGACGGAGCGGTGTGTGGTGGGACATGAGCCTTGGTGGCACAGCTCTGCACTGACAGTGAGTTGAAGTCCAGCGGCTAAGCAAGAGGATGATGAGATTTAAAAGGATCTGGCAGAGTCAAGTAGCAACAAAAACCTCCAGGGTGGGCAGCTGGATGTGGCTCCAGAGCTCACACCTCTTTGGGGACACAAAGACAGGACGGCTGAGGAGGCAGAGACCTGTGCCTGGTTCTCCTGGGCTGGAGGTAGGTGCTATGAGTCACCACAGACTCCCAAAAACCTGTGGAGTCTGGAGTGCTCAGCTTCTCCAGGAAGAGAACACTGACATCAAACTCACCTTAAGGGGGACAGTAAAAGGATCAAACAATCCCCCAACACTCCCGGTAGTGAGCTGGAGCAGGGGATCTTCTTTTCTGTCATGCCAAGACCTTTTAGTCCTTCCAGAGGAAAGAAAATTACTTTTAACAAGTATTTTCTCTCCTCAGCTGTCATGAAATTATGTCATGAAATCTGAAGAAAGAAATGGGAACCAAGAAACATGTTGATTCCCTGGGATGTGCCCAACAGTGAACCTGAATCTACACATGAGGCTGGTCAGTGTCTATTAATAGCAAATACTCCCAGAGGGGCTGCAGCTCAGGAGCATCCTCTGTCATTAATAGCAAATAGGGCTTCTTTGGAAAAGGGTGAAACTGGGTTTCAGACTTCCTTTGAAGGAGCTGGAGGGGAGAGTTAGAGAACAGCCTTGAGGGCTGCCCATAGGCAAGAGCACAAGGCATCTCTGCTCCCCCTCCCCAGCATCCCTGTCATCTATGACCCCAAACTAATGCCATTCTTTGGAGCATCTCCAGAATCAACAGCTCAGCAGGTGCTTTTGTGGCTGCCTAGCATGAGGACCAATGCTTTCCTCCCTGCTCTCCCTGCTAGCTGCACTCTCTTCAATTTCCCTGGCCTGGCACAAGGCTGGGAATGACAGGGCTTGATTTGTCCTGCTGTCCCCCCCAGGAGCTGTTGTGCTGAGCCATGGCAACACATAGCTCTGGTGGAGCCGCATCGGGACAGTGGTGGGGTGGCGGGCCAGCGAGGGGAGGGGTGCCTCTCGCTCGGGCTGCTCTGGGCATAGACTCTGATTGCCTGCTTCAGGTTTTTCCATGCTTGTCTGGTAACTCCAGTCCCTGAGCTGTTCATGCTCGTCCTCCCCATCATCTTTTAAAAATAGAGAGGTGGGGAATTTTGGGCTGGAGTGAAAAGAAAATCAGGATGGCCGCTGCAGGGAGAAAGAATCAGGCCAATACCAGGATGCTCAGAGCCAAAACCTTTATCCAGAGGAAGTGGAGGGGAGCTCCACCAGTGCCCAGGCACTGCTGGGGGAGCATCAGGCTCCAGAAGGGCCTTGCTGGCAACCACTGGCCATGGGGGGAGCCTCAGGGAGCCAAAAGCCCTCAGAGGAGACTTGCAGCCACGTGCCCTCCCTCCCCGGAAAACGCAGAGCAGCACGGAGTGGGGGAGTCATTGCTCTTCACTTCCTTCCCCAAAGTGCCTCTGCAGCAGGAACTGGGGTGGGGGCACAGACTGACATTCCTCAATCTTTTGCCCTCAGATGACAGATAATCCCAGCATGGACTAGCACAGAATCTCTAGGAGGGTTGCAATCTTTTAGCCCCAACTTTCTGAGGTGTCACTAGGCTGCACAGTGCACTGAAACCTCAAAGCTACTTGGCAGTTCCTGCGGTTTCCCTGTGGTGAAACAACCTTAAATGCAGTGGGAGGAGGGAACGGTTTTGGGGCACTGCTAAATACTCAGCCCCCATGGGACCTGCCATGCTCCTACAGCCAGCCTGAGAGCCAGGAAGCAGCTAAATGCCTGGTGGAGCTGCAGAGCAGAGCCTCCTCCCAGCCAGAAAGATGATGCTCTTGCCAGGGACATGTCAGGGTGAGAAACTGCCAGCCCCTTGGGAACCACCCACCCCAACCTCAGGGTAAAGCGGGAGTTGCTCTGCACCCTGTCCATCCTCACCATGGTAAATCCAGCATTTGCCAGAGTGAAAGTCAGGCAGCGTGCCATGCCATGCCATGCTGTGCCAAGTAGGCGCTTGTGGGAGCACCAGCTTCCCCCATGATTTACAGCTGTCAGTGGTCACAGCAACAGTCGTGTCTGGAGCATTCCCAGCCCAGGGAGGTGCTGATGGCACAGGAAGGTGCCTGTCAGCCGCTAGAGCCACTGTGTCTTTGGTAAAGCTGAGTCCTGAGTGCTGGGAAAGGGAGGCACAGCATCAACTTTTCTGTGAACAGACAAGCCAGGAGGGTTTTTTCACGCTAAATTACAGCACAGGGGAAGTCCTGATGATGCTGCTGGTTTTCTGTTTCACTTCCCTATGAAAATCCCCTAGAATACGCTGCTGCCATTGCAGTCATCTCATGTATTGTTTTTTTTTCCAGCCATCCCAGGGAGAAGTGTTAAGCAGAGAATTCAAGACTCAGATTACTTTTACCAGGAATACGCTTGTCTGGATTCAGCTCAGCCAAGCTCAATGTCCAGCAAGAAGTGCTGTGGCTAGAATTTTGGCAAGGGGATGAGGGAAATCTCTCCTGAGAAGGTTCAGATAACCTATTCTAGCATGTATGTCCAACTACTACCCAAGGAAGGCAGCATTCAGTGCCTAGAACTGCTGGGTGCCTGTGCCAGGGAAGCCAGGGCTTCTGACCCAGTCCTTTTGGGCACTGGACTGTTGCAGGAGGAGAGGAATGAAGCCCATGGACCTGAGTGGCTACAGAGAAACCATCCTTAAAACCTCGATAAGGTGGCACAGAGAGGCATCACCCCCTAGCCATTGTCACTTGACAGCACGTCCCGGGGCCCCCCTGGCATTGCTGTGGGCAGACACAGTTACCAGCCACCAGCTTTGTCTCCTCTCTTTTTGCACCACCCATGGCCACTGCAGATATTTTGAACTTGAGTGTTAAAATATTCCAAGGAAAGTGTTCAGAAAATTGCTTAACAGAGAAAAAACCAGAAACCACTTCCAGCGAACACCGCTCTGTGAGGCTGCCCCACCTCGCCCACGCGTGGACTCCCGCGCCAGTTCCCCAAGCCATCCATGCTCGTTTCATAACCCTGTTCTCAGCAGAAGCTGAGTGGCTGCTCCCAGCCCTCCTGCTTGCTGTTCCCAGGCTGGGACATGTCTTATCCGGATTTTGAGAGGCATGTGTGTTCCCACTCCTTCATCGTGCTGCTGCCAGCAGTGCTACTTCTCCGGGGTGCACAACCATCAGGAGCCCAGGGCATCTGCTGGGCATGACACCCCACAGTCCCCACACCACCGTGTGGTCCCCCCACTTGGGCAACCGCTTAGCCAGCCTTTGTGATGAGTGACACTGACTTTGGTACCCATCTCCAGCCTCACAAAATATGAAGACACCCATGAATTTCCACCACCTGCACCCAGCTGGATCTTGGTGAGGGTGAGCCAAAGAGTCACTGCCCCCCTCCCCCCTCCCCCCCGAGACCCACCTTCACAAACAGCTCAATCTCAGGCTCCTTGGTGGCAGTGTGGGGCTGACTGTCCATCCCGGCAGTGTGGGGAGGAACCACTGGCTGCACACTCTTGTGGTGAGTTGATCTGACCCCTGCAGAGCTCTGATGGGGGAAGGCTTTCAGAGGGCTGGTGGCTTGGGCCTCTCGGCTGCTCTTACTCCGCAGAGGGCTGGAGCTCACACTTTCCTTCCTTTTAAAGAAGGGAGGAGCAATGGGGTGTGCACCAGGACCCGCCAGCAAGGGGAGGAAGCTGCAGGGCCTCTCAGACATGACTCAGCATGGGTCTATCTGGTCACATGCAGAGTCTCCTTCCAGTCTATCACACCCACCCAGGTGCTCCTCCAGTGCCTCTGAGCAGTGGGCTGGCATCCCCAACACCTCTGGTGTCCACAGCACTGCTGCTATCTCTTCTCAGCTGGGAGCAGGGGCTTTATAGAGGAAGTGTCTTGCCTGTTGCTCCTCCCGCTGCTCCAGTCTTGGCCCTTTGCCACTCTCCCAACCCTCATGCCAATGTCCAGTGCCCTAGGGCTTCTTTATCAATTTGGGGTGAACCCGGCTGACTTTCCCGCTGCCTCCTGTGGCTGCATTATGACAGGCAGCTGCCTGGAGGGAGGGTACAGCTCCTCTCCCAGCCCACCACCCTCGGGGGATCCCTGCATGGGCTCCTCTGAGCACCCCTCGCTGCAAGGAGCTGGGCTGTGCAGGGCAAGTGCTCAGGGAAGCTGAGTGGAGCAGCCTGGGCACCTGTCACTGACTTTTTGAAGCTGGGGCACAGCCCTTGGGTAGGAAGGATTGCAAAACAGCTAAGGCAGGAGATAAAAGATGCTAAAACATGCCAGGGAGCAGTGGGGAACCCCAGAGTGCCCCTGGCAGCCGCCCAACTGCACGGTGCTTGGCAGGATGGTGGGATGGGATGTCTTCAGGACTGACCTTCAGTAGGGCCCCATTCCTGGAACTGGGCTGTTTCACAGGAAGGATGAACAGCTTGCTTTCCTCCCCAGGATGGGAGGGAACTGTTTGCTGCCAGATCACCCTGGCTGCAGAGACACTTTCCCAGCACACATGGGCTTAACTCTTAGGCAAGACCTGTCTTGTACCCCCAGACCACATAGCTGGTTCCACTGCACAAAATGGGGATCCCCAATGCTTGACTCAGTCCCTGTCCCTCCCCCCCTTCCCTCCCCCCCGGCTCAGAGAAGCTCCAATTTTCCCCAAAATAAGCAAACCCTGATCAGACAGCATTCCACCCCTCAAGGCAATTAGGATGGGAAAAGATTTTGCAGACCCCTGGAGGAGGTGCCCCAACAGTGATGTTTCTCCTGGTCCTGCTACACAGCCCAGGGTGGTGCTAACACTGGGGGCTGCAGGGGTGGGGAGATGGGGGGCATATTTTTTCTGCCCATCAAAATTTTGGGAGAACTTGGAACTCTACTCAATGGGACAGGACACTGACTCACACTCTCATGATCAAGAGGTATGTATTGATGGCACTGTGAGTGCCCCACAGGGCCATGACAGCACCCTCATCACGAGCTTGACACCCATCACTCAGCTCCTGCTGTGGACCCCCAGGTGATGTGTGCCAGTCCCTGCTGCTGCCACAGCCTCCTGAGCTACCCCTGCCTGGGCAATGCTGAGCCTCTGGGAGCTGTGATGGCTCCTGGCACTGCCAGCTGCTGCTGTCTCTGCTGATCTCAGCTGGGTGCAGAGCCAGCAGCTCCAGTCCATGGCATTTCCCTCCAGCTGAAGCAGCAGGCAGGAATTCAAGTCCTGCAGGTGGGAGGCATGGTATGACTCGGTGCCCTCCTCACGAAGTGCTGGAGTGCCCAATACCTCACCCCACAAAGGGTGTGGGGCAGAAGTGTGGCAGCAAAGGGGTCCCTTCCCACAGTGTTGGGTGCAGGAAGGGTGTTTGTCTTTTCTGCAAGAACAACCGCCTGGGAGGCAGTTCAGGGAGCCTTTCCCTTCTTCCTCACAGAGTGAATTGCCGGACATTTGCTGAGATTGAGATTACAGCACATATGTATCTGGATTTCTGCCTCACCATGTCTGGGAGAAAGCTGGGAGTACTTTGGAAACCTTGCCAAGCCTTGTTCGTCTGCCTAGGGGGAAAAGAGGTGGGAGGGAAGGGGCTGAAAGTTTCTCTGCCAGCAATGGGATGCCAAGGCACAGATCACCCGTAACAGGGTGCCCTGGGAGAAGTGTTCCTTGCTGAGAGTGACCCAGCTGTCCCGAGCAGCCTCTGGCCCCGGGCAGCAGGCTAAGAGTGAGTGCACATGTGCCCGCCCAGCCTCGGGACTTCAACAGGGCAGAGAAGCGAGCCATTGTCCCCCTGCAGTGCCAGCCCCGCGGGCACCACCCGCCGCCAAGGCCCCGGCTGGTACAGGCTGCCGGGTGGGACACAGCGGTTGTGCCATGGCCGGACTGGTCCGGCCAGCAGTAACCATGGTCTTCCTCTGCTTCACTGTGCGTCTGGAGGCCAGCCCGGAGCTGTCCGGTGAGTCAGGGTGAAGGCAGGGAGGTGGGGGATGCTGAGGACTGCACTGGTATGATGGGAGGGTGAAGTGACAGCAGGTTGGTGGGGTAGGGACAAGTGAGGTATAAACCATGGCAGGCCAGAGTGAGTTTCCCCAAAACTTTGGGATTTCTTTATCCCCACACAGGGCTGTTCTCCGAAAACACACCGCACACATCCCACAGCCCTGGTGTGCGTAAGAGTGGCTCCCCAGCTCTGCTGTGCTCCCATGGACAGTTTGGAGACAGAAATGTAAAGAAACAAATATCAAGACAGTTCCTGAGCTTTGCTGAGCACCCCCCAGCCACAACACTCATGTCCTCCGTGCTGGGCAGTGTGTAGAGCTGAAGGAATACCCAGGGCTGCCCTGCCAGCCTTCCCTGTTCTGAGAAGGGGAGGGAAGAGTTGGGCTGAAGCTGTACCTGGTGCCTGGATGGAGGTGGTGGCTGTGCCCCAGCTAGTGCCACTCGTGAGTAGGGGTGCTGCAAGATTCCCTGCCACGAGACACGGCAAGGGTCAGAGGCTCTACCCAGGGCCATGCTGGTGAGCCTTATAGATGTAGACAAGGCAGAAATTTGGGATCCCTTGTGCCCCAGCTCTTTGAACAGACAGGACAGGTGCAGGCAGGCTGGGCACCAGCCGTTCCCCAGGGATCATCTGGGAACAGCCATGCACACCTTCCCTCTGCTCAGCCGGGCCCAGGTGGGTGAAAGCCCGATGCTGCAGGGCAGGCTGCGGTGAGGAGGATGTGATTTCATCTGGGCAGAGCTAACGGCACAACCACAGCACCGGAGACTGAGTCAGCTGTACTGGCACAAATCACTCACAAAGTCTGCCTACAGCCTCCTCAACATGGCTCCACCCAAAAAAACATCTTCACAACTGCTCACTGGCCCAAAATAGTGTGATGAAGAAACCTCTGCCCCCATTGCAGTGTTCAAGCCTCAGTTTTAAAATACAAACCACTGGTGCTGCCAGCTGGCATGACAGCAGAACAGGGTGCCTGTCTCAAGGCTGGATTTGGGGAAACCCATTTCTTCTCATATTTCTCCCCTGAGTTCCCCACCATCCCCAGGATGTGGCTGAGCCCTCTGCATCCAGGGCTGCCCAGCAGTGGGGGGTTTAAGCAGCCCTACATCCAGCAGTGTCGGGTATGGGCAGGTGGAATTGGAGTCAGTGCCAGGAAGAAGTCAAGGCTGGGGTGGCTCTGAAACCTTCAGGAGAGCCTGACTGCTGCCAGGTGTGGGGCTGGTGCTGCAGCTGTGGGGCTGCTGCAGCAGATGCAGAGGAAGGGGATGGGGGCTGGCAGCCTGGGCAGGGTCCTGTGCCCCTCACAGCCCCCAGCATCCAGTGATACGGGGCAACCAGAGGAGAGGGACAGGACAGGGTTTGTCCTGCCCCCTCTTTGTGGGCACCACACCCCAAGGGGCTGGTCCAGCTCAGTGCCATTCAAAGAGCATCTTTGCATTGCACTGGAGCTTTGACCTGGCTAGAATACTTTGTCTACTGCCATCTACCCTCCTCTACCTCTCCTTTCCTTTCTCCTCCAGCATGCAGAGAAGCAATTGAGGGCTTGTTTCTGGGATGCTGTGGCCACCCACTTGCTCATCCCAGCTTGCAAGGGATAATGCCAAGGGAGAGATTTACTCCGGGCTGGAGGCAGCTCCCAGCTGCACCCGCTGTCATCCCAGGGAGGGATGCTGACTGCAGATGCCAAAGGGTTAGTGGCAGCACTGAAGGTGAAAGGGGCCCTTTGTGCTGCTGAGCCTGGCACCAGTTTGCACAGAAGGGGAGGGAGCTTGTGCTCGCACCTTCTTGTCGTGGTTTGGGGGAGTTTGACACACAGGGAGTTGGGGGACAGGGTACATGTCCTGCCCTGGGGCCCAGCACTGGCCTGGGGCTGAGGTGCAAGTTCCTCCAAAGACCCTACAGCTGGGGATTGGGGTCTGTAATATGCTCGGAAGCCCTATGTTGCCCTGTCCCCATCTCCCAAGCCTCAAAATTATGCTTTCCCTTTGCTTTTTTTTTACTCAAAACCACAAATGGCTTCATTCAGGGCCTACACATTACATTTTGTCAGCTTTTCTTGCTTCCTCGGCCTTCTCCAGCAACTGGTGCCTGCTCAGAGCACCTAGCAGCTTGAAGAGCTGTTACTAAAACAGCTTCCTTGCCCACCCAGTACAGCCAATGCCAACTGGAGGCAATGCTACATGTTAAGCCCTTGGAGAGGCCAGGCAGGACAGTCCCACTTTGCTGTCCCCCTGTTTCCTGTAGGGAAAACAACAGGGGCAGTAGTTTGGGACACAAAGTAGGTGGGATTGAAAGAGAGAAGCATTCTGTGATGGGAATTCAAGGAGGGAAGAGCCAGCGCCCATTGAAAGGGCTGTGGGCCAGGAATGGTTTGGACCAATACACTGGGCTTCTTCAGCAGAGACCTGAGGCCAGCTGGGCTCAGGTGATGACTTTGTGGCTCACGCTCATCCATACTGACCCAGCCAGCTGTGGGAGCCTGCAGCAGCCCCTGGACCTTTCTCTCATCCGGCTCACGGCTCAACTTGTGACAGACTTGTGACAGAGCGCATCCGCCTCACCCTGACTCCAGGGATCATCACTGGGGGACCATCTCTGGCTCACCCTTGTTCTCTCCCCACCATGGCTCCATAACAAGCCTGATTTTCTCTAAACACTTGATGACTCCTTATGGGATTTCCCCATCTTCTCTGACCTGCTGTACTGCCTCCCGCTTTCCCTTCCTGTTGCTAACCAGTTCAACTATTCCGTGCTGCTTTCCAGGCTCTCAGCAGCAATGCTGTATGCAAGGTTTGCTACAAGCCCATCTTCTCTGCTGCTGTCCTGCTCTGATCCTGTTCACCCCATAAGTGCCTCATCTCAAGACATCCTCACTGCCACCAGGACTTGGGTGCCCAAGTGCCACCACTGCCGTGGCCCTGATGTCTCCTTTGGACAATGCCTCCCCTGCTTTCCTCTTCCAGGGTACCTGCGCAAGGTGCTGAGGAATCACACTGCCCACACCTGCGATGGAGAGCAGCTTCTCATCGTCTGCCCTCGCAAAACCACCATCAGCATCCTCGGTGCCTTCTATGGGCGTCGTGTGCCCAGCGCCAACCTCTGCCCCAGCCCCAACAATGCCTCCCAGGAGAGCACTGAATGCACGTCTGCCACTGCCCACCTGGTAAGGGAGGGATCCCAGGGGCCGGGCTGCACATCCCTCTGTCTCCGCATCACTGAGCTGTCTGCTTAGGCTGGGGGACTGCAGGCAATGCAGCCTCCCCGTGCCCTGAGGAGGTTTTCACCAGCATCAGGATTACAGAATCACAGAATCAAAGACTCAAAAAAGCTTCTTGAACTCTCTTAGGCTTGATGCTGAGACTTTCTCTGGCTGGGCGTTCCCAACCACCCTCTGTGAGAGGAACCTTTTTCCAATATCCTGCCTAAACCTGCCCTGACACAACTTCAGCCCATTCCCTTGGGTCCTGTCATTGGTCACCATAGAGGAGAGATCAGTGCCTGCCCCTTCTCTTCCCTTCACGAGGAAGTTGTAGACTGAAATGAGATCCTCCTCAGACTCCTCCAGGCTGAACAGACTAAGTGTCCTCAGCCAGTCCTCATAAGGCTTCCCCTCAAGGCCCTTCACCATATTTATTGCCCTCCTTTGGATGCTCTCTAATAGTTTAATATCTTTCTTATATTGTGGTGACCAAAACTGCACACAATATTCACGGTGAGGCCACCCCACTGCAGAGCAGAGCTGTACAATCCCCTCCCTGGCCTGGCTGAACCCCCCAGGACATGGTTGGCCCTGCTGGCTGCCAGGGCACTGCTGGCTTATATTCAGCTTTTTGTTGACCAGGACCCCCAGGGCCCCTGCTGCAGCACTGCTTTCCAACATCAAATTCCCCAGTTTGTCCATACACCCAGGGTTGCCCCATCCCAGGTACAGAATCCAGCACTTTTCCTTATTGAAATTCCTATGGTTGGTGACTGCCCAGTCCTCTAATTTGTCGAGGTCTCTCTGTGGAGCCTCCCTGCCTTTGAGGGAGTCAACAGCTCTTCACAGTTTTGCATCATCTGTGATTCACTGTGGGGCCCTTTTCCTAGACCATATTTGGAAGATAAGGGTGGAAGAGATGTTCTGCCATACATCCCAGAGTGGAGCCTGGCGGGAGGCACTGCTGTGTCCTGAGCTGGCTTGCAATCCCACAGGAAGCAGCAAGCTCGGAGAAAGCCCTGGAAGCTGGGGCTGGCTTCTGGGAGAGGAGCTTTGCCGTAGCCAAGGTGTTAGGCTCACGAAGTGAGACAGGACCCCACGAGATGCTGTGCTCATCCCTGTGGCTGCATCCCCTGGGGTTAGCACAGAGCTTGGCTCTTCCCCAGCCAGAAGCAGCCCCCATCTGTGCTGGCAGGTCCCAGGGAGTGGATTAATGAAGCGGACCAAAGGGGCTCTGTTTGATGGCAGCAGCTGGTGCAGGGAAAGGGTAGGAAAGCAGAGGCTCACAGAAGAAAAGGGATGGAACCTCCCCAAAGTTGATGCCTGGGTCCCTCGATGGGGACATTGTTTCATGTGCTGCTTTTCTAAGACCCTGTTCCAGCTCCTTGCTAGGGCTGGGACAAACCTGCAGCAAAGCCAGTGACTGCAGCTGCCTGCAGGAAAAGGGAATGAGCTGGAAAAGAGGAAGAAGAGCTGAGGAGCCAGTGCCCTGCTAAGGAGCTCGCAGGGCTTTCCTGCCTGGTCCTGCTCCAGCTCCAGCCATACATCCCCTCCTGGGATCCTGCATGTCCCAGGAGGTCTGCAAGCACCAAGCTCCACCACGCTGGCATGGCACCAGGCTGGCCCCATGAACCACCCTGCAAGCACAGAGGGTTCCCCTCCCTGCAGGATGGAGAGTATGGCCTGGCACAGGTGCTTGGAAAGTGAGAGCAGGTCCGTATAGCCCAGGTTCATACTGGGTGAACAGTGGGGTGGCCATGCTGGCACAGGGCTGGGATACCCGCTCCTGCTTAAGGAGCAGGGATGTCTGGAGGCCAGAGAGCAGAGCTGCTGACAAGGCTCAGCTCTGTTCAGGCAGCAACTGGGAAGAGAGATTACTTCTGTTTCCTTAGTGAATTTCCCTTCTGGCAGCCAGTGAAGACTAAGGGGAGGCTCAGTCCTAAGCTGGGCAGGAGGGACAGGGACAGAGGAGGGGAAAGGAGACATGAGAAGGGGCTCCGTTTTGGGTGCTGGGATCCCCGGGCCTGAGACACGAGGCGGCAGCAAGGGCGTAAACTGCTCCCTGCTGCCGGCAGCCTCTGCTCCGCTGCGGAGCCATTGCTGTGGGACTTGCGGGGACAAAGAGGGGGACATAGGGGCAGGGAGTCCCACAGCCACCCGAGGCCGGGCTACCCAGAGACTGCTGCCAGAGCCGAGGGCCCGCCGTGGCCACCCGCGGGCTGGCCGCGTACGCAGGAGGGAGAGCGGCCGCGGCCACCTCGGTCACCGGTGGGGCCCGGCCGGCCCGTGGGTGAACCCTTGTCCCCACCTTGTGGCCGCGCGGGGACATTGCACGGACGGCGGGGACGCGAGCGCACGGGGCAGAGTCAGCGCGCACCTGCACAGGTGTTAGGGACGCGCGGCGTGGTGTGGTACTGGGATGCCAGCACAGGTAGTAGCAGACGTGCTGGCACACAGCTCACTGTGGGTGCAGGGGAGGAATTGGTTCAGGAATGGGCACTGGAATTGGCATGTCTGCATCAGGGGTGGGCAGGAGCAGCTGTGGGGCAACAGGCCATTTCCCTGAGCCTGGTGATAGCACTGAGGGACAGGAGGTGAGAACAGCCTCAGGACTTCTCACCCAACTCACATCTGTTCCACTCTGCTCTCCAGAAGCTGCTGGCTGAGTGCCAGGACCAGCAGTGGTGCCAGTTCTCAGTGCACAGCCAGGTCTTTGGGCCAGACCCATGCCCTGGGACACACAAGTATCTCATCGCTTCCTACAAGTGCCAGCCAGGTGAGGTGGAACACAGTCTGGGCAACACTGCATGGGCTCTTCCTGACCTCAGCTGCTCAGAAAGGGGCAGGAAGGAGAGCATGGCTACTCCTGTACCTTGCAGCCCTCTTTCAACCCTCCCCTCGGCCTAAGAGAGGTGATTCAGGATGCATTGGGACACTCTGTGATGTCACTCCCCAGGGAACCATCGGGTCAAGACCGTGTGCGAGAATGACAAGCTTAGGCTGCAGTGTCGACCAAAATCCATCCTGGCCATTTATTCTGCAAGTTATGGACGATTCCTGCGGGGCAAACCAGAGTGTGGTGCCTTGAACACTGGAGGACCCCATATAGGTATGCATATGGTTCGAGACAGAAATGGGACAGGAACCATGCAGAGAGTATGGCACAAGTCCATCACTGGGCTGTACCTGTGTCCCATGGCCTCAGCTGGCTGATGCCCAGCAGGGAGGGGTAGGCAGCTCTGCCCATGGGTCCATGCCTTATGTCTCTGCAGAGTGTGTGGCTCCAGACGCTCTGCGCAGGGTCTCCAAGAAGTGCCACCGCAAGGGGAACTGCACCGTGACTGCTGACAAGGCCACCTTTGGGGACCCATGCCTCCCCGGCATGAAGAAGCAGCTGCGAGTCTCTTACACCTGTGGTGAGAGCTCCCCACGGAGCCAGGGGCACAGGGGCCACTGGTGGAGTGTCTGCTGTGCCCACCCCATGCCAGGCAGGCAGGGGCATGGGGGTCCCCAGGCACACAGGGGCTGCAGGGGAGGAGCAGGGTGGTGATGCTTGGTGTGTGCTCTCCTTGCAGTGCCCAAGCAACTGCTGGAGGAGGTGGGCCCTGACACCTCAGACCCCTTCCTGCTCTCGGACTACATGCATGGTAATGTGGGGGAAGGGAGGTTACACCACAAGCAGTGTGGCACTATGTCCATGCTTGGGTGAACCAGCCCTTCCATGGCCTGTCTGCATCCCTGGTACCAGCCCCAGCCTATCACCTGTGTTCCATGGTGGAAGCCATCCCTTGGTCAGTGCCCGTGTCTGAGGGGCTGGAGGTGGCATCTGCTGGAGCAGGGGAGGGGAAGACACACAGGGTCATCCCTGCAGGCAGCAGAGCATTTGTGCAGGAAGGATAGAGTGTGGTATGGGGAAGGACAAGCAGGAGTAGGCAGCCGGGACACGGAGCACTGAGAGCACCTCGTGTCTCAGCCTGCACCCCCTTGTCACTGCAGGTGGCTGGTACAAAGGCCCCAGGTTCTCCAGGCTCCAGGAAGACCGCATGGTTTTTACTAGCTCTCTGGAAGCTTTTGCCCACCTTTGGGGTACGTGCCCTCCCTGGGTCTCATGCAGCAGTCAGGGGAACAGGACAGGCTGGGGGTGGCTGGGGTCCCGGATGGCCCCAGCTCAACCCAGGGCTCATCTCAGAGGCAGCCAGATCCCAGACCTCTCCCGCAGGGTCAACAGGCACACAAAGGAGTAGGGCCCATGCTGGGTTTGGGGTGGACAGGTAGGGCAGGAGTTCAGAGGTTGAACAAGCCCCAAAATCCCACAGCACCAAGAGTCATGGTGTGGCTACAGTCCTGCCTGTGGGCCTTCCTCTTCTAACAGGCCAGATTACCCTTTTCCTTCCTGCCCTGGGTCTTTTCCTTCCTGCCCTGTCTGCAGGTACTGATAGAGACCACCTCTCTGTAGGCAAAAATTTCCCTTGCCAGAGGAAATTACTCATTTAATCCCCCAAAGGATTATTCTTTCCTCTGCTCTGCCTCACCCCCATCCCAATGGAGGTTTCCTTTGGGGAAAGGCACATTTCAGGACTGGTGGGTGCTGATGAGGCTCTAGGCGACACTTCCATGGTCAGTGGGGCAGGGTCTGTCCTGCCTCTGCAGCCTGGGTGGTAAGGGCATCCCTGCTCCCCTCTTATTCCCAAATGCCTGGCAGAGGGGCTTTGCAGGCACTGATACAGGCTGCAGAGCAGTTTGTACCTTGGTGTCTTTCTTTTCTTTTCCCCTCAGGTGTCCCAGAGAAAGTTGCCCTCTACTTTCTTTGTGGAGTCTCAGGAGGCCTCATGTTGCTGCTGTGCATCATCAGCCCCAAAACGACCTTCCTCCAGGAGATGGGGGAGGCTCTCAAAGATCCAGAGCTGGGGAGCAGCTCGGAGCTGGGCAGGACGAAGCTGCGGGATGAGCAGGATGAAGATGTCCCTGATGACAGCTCCTCAGACTCCTCCTTCCGCCGCCTCACCCGCACCTACCGGGCAACTGACAGCATCTTCAGTCCTGAGCTGACGGCAGCTATGGAGGGAGCAGTGGAGCACCAGGGCCACAGTGGGGAGGAGATCTGGATGCCCAGGGAGTCAAGCCCGTATGCCATACACAAGATCAAATCGGCCACCAAATAAGAACTGGAAGAAAATGGCTGGAGAGCAGCAGAGGGATGCAGGCTCAGTGGGATCCGATATCAGACAGACATAAGAGTTTGGGCTCCTTGGGGCGACTGGACATCCCAAGAGGCAGCAGGGTCATGGCAGCTCCAGCGTGTCCATCAACTCACTGCTCTCCCAGCATGGTAACTCTAGCCTGGGGGTGACATGCAGTCCCTGGGTGTGATGAGGGGCTGTGTAACGGCTCCGTGGGCCATTGGCTCCTTTGCCACAGACACGCCACTAACCCTAACCTAACCTCCCTGTTCTCAGCTCACATCATCTGGCTCTAGAGTTGAACCCTCATCAGGTGTGCCAAGCCCACCCTGAGCCCTTCGAGGCTGTTTGCTCTTATTTCTCCTTGGGTACTGGCTTCCACTCCTGGTGCTGCAAATGCACCCTGCACTCAGGCACTGTGCCAGCAGCAGAGGCAGGAATGGCCAGGACACAGGGAGACACAGGTGGAGTGGGTGTGCAAGCACAGCAGGCATCACCAGCACAGCCCCACCACAGTGCATGCCATGCAGCCCTGCTGTGCCAAGGGAGCTACTCCCCAGGCTGGGGCCACTGGCAGCTCAGCATGACACTGCCTCTCACTCTCCATTCAGGAGCTCTGCCACGCCGTGTTGCTCTGTGCTTTCCTTTGTACTTTCCCCAGTGGCAGCAGAGCCCCAAGTTTTAACTTGCTGTGTTTTTTCCCAGTAAATAAATGCAACAGCTCTTGGGCATATTTCTCCCTGACCTTGGCCATTAGTAATGAAAAAGGGAAAAAGGAAGAGGCAGTGAAGTATCTTGCCTCCCACCAGTGCTTCTGGCACTTGGCTATGGGAAGTAACAAGTTGGGCCTGTTTTACCACAGGAAGGGATAAGGTTTTAGCCTGGGGAAGGGAAATGGGGAAAAGCAGTACATCTGGGTTTGAGGAATGACGATTCCCTGTCCTTGCTGCTCTTCTTGACCCTGGGGCTTCCTGACTGGTAAGCAATCCTGGAGCAAAGGCCCCCAGATACCATGCAGACGGGCTTCTTGGCCGTCCTGCAGTGCCAGGAAGCCAGGCTGGGGCTGAGGTCTGCTCCAGCTCGAAAAGGCAGTGCAGGCTTTTTTAGTGCTGTGGAAAGAGGCTGGATGGAAGCAGAAACCCAGCTCTCCTCACAATAGGGACATATCAGGCACAGATGCTCTTGAGCTAGCAGCTAGAGTCCAGTGGGAGCTAGACAGCAGAGTCTAGTAGGAGGAGCCAAGGACCTGCATTCTACCTGATTTGGGGGGCTGCTGAGGGAATGTCAGAGCCCAAGGAGAGCTTGCAGAGCTCTCACCTCCAACTGGCCCCCAGCATCCTTAGATTGTGGGCAGGACTGAGACCACAGTTTTGCCTCAATGCTTGGACAGCTGGCACAGATCCTGCTGCACACCCATGGCTTCACTTTGCACTTGTTGCTCTCCTCATCTTTTATCCCACATCCCCCACATCCGGGGTGATTTCAGCTCGTGTGGTGCAACTTGCACCCCTGCAGCAGGCCTGGGATTCCCAAGAGCCTCACCAGGAGCACCAGCATGGCAGTGCTTCAGAAACTGGAAAAGCCAGCTTCCCAGTGCCAAGCCTGGGCAGGACAGGCAGACATGAAGCTGTCCCAAAGCAGGCAGCTTATCCCAGCCTCCACAGAGACGTGGGCAGACTTGGATGGGAGTTTTGGCTGAGGATCTTACCCCACAGGATAACCAGGTTTCCATTGGCAGTGGGATGTGTTCTGGCTCTGCCTGGCTAGTATGCACCCAACTTGTATTCTTGGCTGGGCTATGCCCTGCCTTAACATGCACAGGGAAAGGATCCCACAGGATCCCAACCCAATAGCAAGCAAGCCTCAGGAAGGCCCCAGGCCGGGGACAGAAGCAATGACAGGAGGAAACAAGATGGGCTGGAGCTGCAGCAGCCCTGGCCAGTTTTGGGGACCGAAGGGACCCAGATTTAAACCTCCACTGGACCTGTGAGCAGAATTCTGCTCCTGGCTGTCCATGACCCAGGTCTTTCTGCTGGAGATGTGGCAGAGCTGCCTGCATACAGCCCAAGCCATGTGCCTGATCCTGCCCATGTGGCCCTTGGGCAGCAGGTTTAAATCCCCTCAGATGCTGGCACTGCTGTGTTTCCTCGGCCAGGGGTTCATCAGCTCCACCCGCAACAGCAACACATGGGTGTGGAATTATCTGAAAGGATTTTCTTGAGTTAAACTTAGGAATTTGAAAGGTTTTTCTGGGAACCTGGTGGCTGGGGGAAGCTTTCCTCTGCTGCAGTGCTGAGCTCTGCTGAGTTTACCTCAGTGGGGGCTTCACTTGAGCCAGAGCTCAGTGGCTCTGAAAAGCCCCCAAGAGTTGCTGAGGGCACGGGACTACTGCATGGTGGTGGCATGAGAGCAAAGGACTGCGCTGGAAACTCACAAAGGAGCAGAGTGATACAGTGAGTATCAAGTATATGAACATGGATCATGTGTCTGACACATGAAAAGTGGGTGGCTTTTCCAAGACTAGTTTATCAAGGAACAAAGCAAGCTGTGGGTGTGAGGAGTCTCATGCACTCCTTTCCTGACACATGGAAATTGACTACAAGCCAACTGACAGCCTGAGTGAGCCTGGCTGCATGGCAGGGGTCTCCTCAAGAACTGCAATGCCCTCAAGGCTGGTCCTTGATACACACAGAGTGCTCTTACCCTCAGCAGATGTTTGGTAAGCAGCTGGTATTGCCTATAACCCCATAGTACAGTGACTGTGACATGTGCCTTGGTAACTTTGACCCTGTCCTGGTCGCTGTGGCAGTCCCAGTGAGCCTCACCCTGAACTTAGTCAGTCATGCCTATACGACACCACATGAACACTGCTCCTGTGGTACCTCAGATAGTCAAAGTAGGGTTAGACTAGATACTAGAAAAATACCTTCCCTGTGAGCGTGGGGGGGGGGGGAGGCCTGGCACAGGCGCCCAGAGAAGCTGTGGCTGCCCCTGGATCCCTGGAAGTGTCCAAGGCCAGGTTGGACGGGATTTGGAGCAACCTGGGATAGTGGATGGTGTCCTTCCCCACGGCAGGGGGTGGAACGGGATGAGCTTAAGGTCCCTTCTCACCCAAACCGTTCTGTGATTCTCCAAGCGATCCGAATCCTCTGTTCCCGACACCGGGTCAAGGAAGGTGCACGGCCAGCACACCCTGTCCCCCAAACCAGAGCTCCCCAGCCCATTGGGAAAGGGCAGCCCCGAGGTCTGGGACCCACAGCCTCGGCTGCGGGCGGAGGCAGAGGACCCAGTGGACCCCAGAGCCGCTCCACCCGCCCCGAAGGACAGCAAAGCCGGCGCCGCTCCCCCGGCCACGCCGAGGCTCCCCACTCGACTGCCCGGCCGCCACACCACCCCCTCCGGGCCCCACGGAACGGATTTAAACGGCACCCACGCCCACCAATCACTGCCCGCTCGGCCCGGCGCTCGCCCCGCCCCTGCCGCATGCCCGCCCTTCCATTGGCCGCCGGCGTTGAATTTTAAACGCTGCCGCCCTGCCCCTTAGCAACTGCATCCCTCTGCGCCCGCCGATTGGCCACCGCCTGGCACCGCCTCGCACTCTGATTGGACGAGGCTCGGCCAGTGCTGGCCGGCCGCTACCGAACTGCTACTTTCAAAAGCGCCGGGGCCGGAGGCGCGGGGACAGCGGCCGGGCATGGGTGAGTGGGGAGGGGACATCCCGGGCGTGGGTGACTGGGGGGGACGACCTGGGGATGGGTGAGTGGGGTCTCCGGGGGCTGCGGGGGAGTGGGCAGCGCTGGGACCCCTAGGCGGTGGCAGGCGTGGGGACCCTGGAGGGTGCAAGGGAGTGGGCGCCTCCAAGACCCCCGGGTCCCCTAGGGAACTCCGGGGGGTGCAGGGGAGAGGGTAACTTTGGGACTCCCCACTTCTCCAGGGGACCCTGAGGGTTGTAGGGGAGTGGAGATCTCCAAGACCACGAGCTCTGCGAGGAAGTGCAAGCCCTTGCATCCTTCTCTGGGATGTAGGAATCTGGGAGTTGCCTGTCCCACCTCGCCCAGCAGAGTGCTTTTGGTGGCGGTCTTTGGGGTCCATGTCCCTTCCTCCCTGGACTCCTAGCCAGACTTGTCCCTTGCCTGGGCTTGTCTTGGGGCACTACCCTCCTGCCGTGCTCAGGGAAGGGGTCAGTCCCCCTGTTCCGCCCCAAGATGGGCGGGTGTCCCTGGAGGCAGGCCAGCAGCAGCCCCCATCACATCCTGCTTTGCCCCCAGCTTGCTCGCAGAGACCAAGGGAGAGGATGCCGTTGCCACGCAATGCCAAGATGCTGACTACCAAGCAGTCCCGAGCAGGCAAGGTAGGCCCTGCTACAGAGAATGTCGACCCCGAGAAGGTGAGCACCAAGCCAGGCGAGGGCTGTAGGGGCACTTCTGTGGGGCAGCTGACCACTATCTTCTAACAGCCTCTCTTGCAGGAGGAGAGCTGTCATGCCAAGAGGTCTTCGTCCTCACCCCAGGGTGGGCCCAAGAAGAGATCAGCATTTGGGGACATCACCAATGTGAGTGCTTCTGTGAGGGTGGGAGTTCTGGTGCCCACTGTGAGCCCCCCATGGTGGGGGGGCATGCCCCATGCCCATTAGGAAGAGGAGAGGTCTCCCTGCAGGGCATACCTTGTTTTCCACTGTGCAGCCCCTATATCCCCCTGTTCTGACCCAAACAGGCTCACAAGAACCAGGTGGTGGCAGGGAAAAAGGAGGCTGTGAAAGTTGCTCCACCCAAGGCACAGAAGGCACATAATGCCTTGGGGGTGGCCAAGAACAACGAGATCAACCTAAAAAAGTGAGTAGCTGGAGGCAGGGGTTTGCTGCAAACTTGTCCCATGGGGACAAGTAGTGGGGGTTCCCTTGGGTGATGGAGACCCTGCCAGATGCAGGGGAGAAATAGTATATCTACTACAAATGGCATCAGGTTGTGTCAGGGGAGGATTAGGTTGGATATTAGGCAAAACCTTCCCCAAAAGGGATGTCCAGCCCTGGCACAGGCTGCCCAGGACAGTTGTAGAGTTACCTTCCATGGAAGGATTTAAAAGTCATGTGGATGTGGCTCTTGGGGACATGGTTTAGTGGTGGGCATGGCAGTGCTGGGGGAACTGTTGTTCTCAATATCTTTAACGGTCTTTTCCAACCTTAGTGATTCTAAGAGTCTGTGGGTATATTTTAGGTGTGGTTTGGCCCCTTCCTGAAGCAGCAAGAGTCTCTGGAAGGCCCCTTTCAGCCAAGAAATTTGGCCAATGATTTATGCTCTTGTCCTTCCCAGGTCAATGAAGAAAACTCCCCCAACAGCTCCTGCAGACCCCAAAGTGAATCCTGTGCCAGAGAAGCTGGTGTCTGTGCAGGAACTGAAGCCTCCTGAGGAGAGGGTAGGGACCCTGGGCTGCAGCATTGCCCCAGGCCCATCACAGCACTGGTCTGTGGCTGCCACTGGTGGTACTGAGGCACCAGGCAGTGCTCTGGACCTTGGAGAGACTTTGGCCAGCGTGATGGAAAGCTGGGGAGGGGGGGTAAAGCACACCACCATCTTCCTTCAAGAATCCTCCCATGGGAAAGAGTGGGGCAGGGACTGCAGGGTGATGAGGGCAGGTAGGAAAAGGGGGGTGCAGAGGGGCAGCAGCCTTGCCCCAACAAGGTGACCAGCACCCACAGGGCCTCTCCCTTATTGCTGCCTCTTCCGTGCCAGCAGGTACCAGCAGTGGAGGACATTGACAAGGAGCAGCTGGGTGACCCCTATGCCAATGCAGAGTATGCCAAGGAGATCTTTGAGTACATGCGGGAAAGAGAGGTGCGTGATGCCTGTCCAGGGGGTGACAGTCCTGTCTGGGGAAGGAGTAACTGCAGGCAGGGCCACTGACTGCCCAGAGGCTCTGACCACCTGGCAGGGGCCTGCACGGGGTGGAAAGGCGCTTGTTCTGAGGGTGGGGATGTTTGCCCTGTCCCTGACAGCTGGCTCTTTGGCAGGAAAAATTCATGCTTCCTGACTACATGGAGAAGCAGACAGACATCAGTGGGGATATGCGTGCTATCCTTGTGGACTGGATGGTGGAGGTGCAGGTGAGAGGGCACAGCTTTCTGCAGAGCAGCCCCCATGCTGCCTTTGGCACGTGTGACCTCAGTGTGCTGGCAGAGGCTCCTGCAAGCATTCCCAGTGCACAGCTGATCCTCCCCCTGTGTGGGCTAGGGATGAGCCTATATCCCTCCCTCTGAGCCTGGCCTATGGGCACCCCTGGCCTCTGTGAGAGCTGGGTGGGGCTGGGCAGGCCTAACTTCTGTCTGACACTCTGTTATGACCCCCGCTCTCATTCTTGCAGGAGAACTTTGAGCTGAACCATGAGACACTGTACCTGGCTGTGAAGCTGGTGGACCACTACCTGGTGGAGGTGGTGAGCATGAGGGAGAAGCTGCAGCTCATTGGCTCCACTGCCATCCTCATTGCCTCCAAATTTGAGGTGACTCTTTGTGTGCTGTCCTGGGGTGCAGGGGCAGAGGGGCTGTGCCTCTCTTGCCCCTGTGGGGTTTTGGAGAAGGCCAGGCCACTGCTGAGAGCTGCTGAGATGGCATGTCTGTCATGTTCCTCCTTCCTGTCCCAAGGGCTGCAAATCCAGTCATGGTGGGCTGAATCCTGTCTCCTGGTGTCACTGGAGTACCACCTTTTCTCTGCTCTGCAGAGACCATCAGGATACCTTAGTTCACCTCATGCAGGCATGGAGTTAAAGCCAAGGGCTGGAGGAGTGCGGACATCACACAAGTCCCACAGGGTGGTGTTAACAGTCCTTGCTGAGTCTGGCAGCACATGAACACTTACAGGGCCTGTGGGATGGGTAGGATCTCCTGAGTGGGGCCAGGGTGAACCCCCACAGGGGTGCTGAGCAGTTGTGCCCCCGCAGGAGCGGTGTCCACCATGTGTGGATGACTTCCTCTATATCTGCGATGACGCCTACAAGCGGGAGGAGCTTATTGCTATGGAGATGAGCATCCTCAGCACCCTCAAGTTCGATATCAACATCCCCATCCCCTACCGCTTCCTGCGGCGCTTTGCCAAGGTGAGTGCATTTGGAGGGTGGGCTAGTGTCCAGGTGTCTCCAGGCACCCCTTCTGTTGGCTCCGTGGGATGGTGACTTGCATTGCTGGAGCTTCAGGCTCCCAGTTGGCAGCAAGGAAACTGTCCAGGTCTCCTCAAAAGGGTTGAGGGTGGTGGTTTGTGATAGGCTGGGTGTGTGGGATCTCTGTCTTGTGCCCCAGAGGCAGCATTCTAGATCCCAAAAAGGCTGGGAAGGGGAGCAGCATTGCTCAAAAGTCTGAGCCTTTCCCTGCCCATTGGCTGTAGTGTGCCCGTGCCACCATGGAGACACTGACACTGGCCCGCTTCCTCTGCGAGATGACCCTGCAGGAGTACGACTATGCCCGCGAGAGCCCCTCAAAGCTGGCTGCCAGCTGCCTGCTGCTGGCACTTACCATGAAAAACCTTGGGGGCTGGGTGAGTACCTGCCTAATTCCCTGTCCCTGCTGAGGCACCCTGGGAGGCATGGCAGTGGTGTGGGAGGCAATGGACCAGTGAGTGGGGTGATGCTCTAGGGCTATGATCAGATTTGGATGCTGGACAGGGAAGATGATGGCTGTCCTGTCATTGAGAGGACACAGCTTAGCCCCGCTGTCCCCTTGCAGACCCCTACACTGGAGTACTACAGTGGGTACAGTGCCCAGGACCTGCACCCCCTGGTGAAGAGGCTGAATTTCCTCCTCACATACCAGCCCCACGACAAGCTGAATGCTGTGCGCAGCAAGTACTCGCACAGGTGAGTGTCACGGGGCTCTGTCTCAGGCTTGTCCCCGCCACAAGGGGTGACACCACCAGCATGCACCCTGGGGTTCTGTAGGGATCTGGGAGCCCTGGAGGATGGGTGTCAGGGCTGTGGTTGAGCCCTAAGCCAACATGTTCCTTCCAGGGTCTTCTTTGAGGTTGCCAAAGTCACCCCCATGGACATGCTCAAGCTCGAGGAGGCACTCACTAGCTGCTAGCTCTACTCTGTAAATAAGCCTGTAAATAACGGGGCGCCCTCAAGCAGGGTGGTACCATGTACATAAATAATAGTAATTTTAACTGAGGAGGGGGGGGAAAAAAAGTCATGTGTAACTGTTAATAAAATGTGTTTGTCATATATGCTGGCACTGTAGACTGTGAGCCTCAGTACTGTACTTCCCCTCGCTGCAATGAGACAGAGGGTGAGAGCAAGGTGATGGGTTGCATGATGGGGAGCAGGAAGCTCAGGTGTGAAGACTGGAAAGGTATTGCCAATGCCCTCCCCCCCACCCTCACCTTCCCCTTAGTAATGACACTATGTGAGCAGCAGCAATGAGTATCTTCTCTCCAAATATTTACACAGCTTAAATACCCATGTGGGGAAGGGGAAACTTTGCTTTGGCTCCAGCTTGAGCACACAGAGGGTGGCCCCAGCTCCTATAGTGACCCTGACAGGGCTAGACCCGTGGTCAGACCATATCACCTATGGGGTTAGACCTCTGTTTCAGTGTCTACAGCCCCACAGGCTGGGGGAGAAGCAGTGGCTCCAGGGACACTGGGGACAGACAGATAAAGCAAGGCAAGCGGGGGGAGGGGGGGGGCTCCATACATATAGGGCAGAGACCTGTTCCCCTACCCAACCCCTGTTCCCTGGGGGCAGCACCCACCCAGTGCCTGGGCTGGGCTGCTGCCCTGCTGCCAGCCTAGGGCACGTTGCTGAGCTCCTTAATGGCCTGTAGGATCCTCTTCATGTGGCCCACTTTGGTAATCCCCAGGTCCTGCAGGAAAGAGAGAGGAGGTGATGCACTTGCAGGGGGCAGCCCTAGGCTCCTGCTAGTGGACAAGCCACAGGGTGGAGGATGAGGCTCAGCCCAGCTCCCCATGCTCTCCCTTGCTGGAGCATAGCACTTGCTTGAAGCCCTCTGTCCTTTTGCAAACACATCTCCATGCCTGAATGCAGGTGAGGATAGGGTTCTGTTGATACTGCTGTATGTGTATGGAGCTTTGCAAGCTGGAGGACCAAGGCCACCCCCCTCCCTTGCCTCCCAGCCCCTGTGCACAAGCTGCACAAGCTCAACCCTGCAGACCCAGGTATAGGGCCAACCTGCCACCAGGAGGGATAGGGAGAGGAGGGGAGGGATGGAGGACACTATGCTCCCTGGGGCTGGGGGTCCCTGAGGAGGCACAAGGGGGTTGTACCTTCAGGTCTCTCCTCTCCAGCAAAATCAACTCTGAGCCCTGGATGTCATGCCGGATGAAAATTTCTCTGTATTCCCCTAAACCGAGTGCTTCCAGCCAAGCTGCCACCTCCTCGGAGCCCCACTTGTCTGCTAGCAGGGAGGAAAAGCACAGTGGTGGACTGCTGGGGCCTGTGGAGGCAGTGGGATGCAGGCAGGGCAGGCAGCAGTGATGGCAGCCTGTGGTCAGCAGCCAGCATCCCCCTCCCACCCCTGGCTCCAGCAGGGCCAGAGGCCAAAGCCTGCTCAGGCTGTAGAGGTCTCTCCTCTCCTTGGCTTACTTATGCAATACCTGAGCTGCTTCCCCTCAACCAGACCCTCAGTCATGGAGAAGGGACTTACCCAAAAAGCTGAGCTGTACCACAGCCCCCTTCTCCCCCTTGCCAAGGAGTTATGGGGTTGGGGAGCTCTGCACGTCTGATATCAGAAAAAGTAAGCTGTAAGGGGCTCTTGGTGACAAAGGCAGCCAGGCGCTGCCCTGTTCCCCCTTCCTGAGGATCCTTCCCCAGCATGCCCAGGACAGGAGACTGAGGGATAGGTCAGCACAGGGGAGTCCTTTCTAGGACGGACTGCACCACCTGTTTCTCCCTGGCACACTGCTCACTTTACCTGGGAGTGCACTGTTTGTCTTCTGCTTCTGCAGCTTGTCCTTCTCCTTTCTGGGCTTGGGGATGTTGAGACGAAGCTTAAAGCTGCCCTTGTTGGCACTGCCGGCACCTTCCTGTGAAGAAACCAGGCTTGGTGGGGTGCTACAGCTCCCTGAGGCCAGACTGCGGGCTATGCCACACCCCAGTCCCTGTGCACCCACCTCCTCAGCAGGGTGGGCAATAGGGCCCAGCCAGTGGATGTCCAGCAGCCGCTGCAACTCCTGGCCCAGCACACTCAGGGGGCCGTGAAGTGCCTCCTCCTCCTGCGGCGAGTCCAGCTGTGGGGGACAGGGATCATACCCAACCCTGCTGCCAGCCCCAGACGTAGCAGCCCTGGGGGACTTTCGGTGCTCTCCAGCCCCCCACTCACCGCCTTCCCTTCCAGGAATGCCCTGGTCTCAGCCCACAGCTCCTTGATGCTCAGCACGACCTCCACAGCCACATTCCTGCTGAGAAACTGGGGTACAGAGGGGTACCTTGAGCGGCAGGGCCCCAGGGGACCTGGGTAAAGGCTGCCTTACACTTCCACCCCTAGCTCACCTCTGAGGTGCCAGCAGCTTTGTGGGAGAGGGCTTCACTCAGTGCCAGGGAGCTGGCATTGACTGCATGTGCCAGCTCCTGCTCCACGGCTTTGTGGGCCTTGGCTGCCTCATGGATCCTGCAGGTGCCAGGGGCTGGAGGTCAGGGCTCCCCTGGGCTGGGCAGGCACCTTTGCATGGCCACAGCACAGCTCTTCCTTCCCTGTGCCCACCACATTCCCCTTTTCGCAGTCTGACCTGGCAATGAGGGTCTCAGCGACCCGTGAGACCTGCTGCAAGAGGCTGCTCTCCTCCTCGGTCAGATACTCCATGGACTGCTGGGAGCTGAGCCGTGGCCGTGTGGCTGCTCGGTAGCTCTCCCCTCTTTGCTTGTCCTCCCAAGACTTGAGGGTGCTTTCAAATGCCTGCAGGGGACAGACATGGCCCCTCTGAGATGGTCACACCTCCCCATGTCCCAGCATGGTCCTGCTGAGCACCCCAAGCTCACCCGGTCCCTTGTCAGCATCTGAGCTCTGTTCTTGTGCTGGATTTTGATGATGCCGGGTGGCTGGATCCAGGCCTCTCCATCCACCTGCACTGGGACACCCTCGTCCCCCCGGATAGTGATCTTCACCATGCGGCACTGTGGGGCAGACAGCCCAGGGGTGGCATCAACGGCTGCCAGGCTGAGCACAGCTGCACTGCCTCAGGCTCCACTGCTGCCCCAAAAGCTTTCTGGCACCACTTGTAGTCCTGCAGGGTGCCTTGTCACTACCTGTGCGATGCGATGGTGCTGGAGGTTGATGACCCGTGACACGGCCATCTGGATGCTGCCAAAGACTGCCACCACCTCCAGCTTCTTGTCATCAAAGGATGGAGCCCCAAAGTTCTGTAGAGGACCACTACATATGAGACTTCCAAAATCAGTTCATTTTGGGACCCAGCTTTTCCCCCATGTGTGCCCAAGGCAGGGACTCCCCAGCCCTAGGGTTTCTTAGGACTGGGGAAAGGACGTCATGCCACCCAACTCATCACATGGTACTGGCACTCACATTGTCCTCCTTGGTGCCTCCCCAGAAGTTGATGCCGCCAGCATAGCTGGGGATGTTGAGGACAGCAATGCCCTGCAGGCTGGGCAGTGAGATGGGCACCCCGTCACACTGCAAGAGAGGGCTGAGCCTAGGGGGCTGCTGTACTACTGCCCCTCCCACCCTGTCCCTGTTCTCCCAGCCCTGTACCTCCAGCTGTACCCGCTGCTCCAGGTTCTTGTAGGTGCGCTGCAGGAGCTCCTTCGTGCCTAGCACCCCATACCACATCATGTTCTTGGTGCGGCTGCTGTGGGGCAAAGTGGAACAGATGAGGGGCTGTGGGCTCCCCACTGCCTGTCACAGGCTCCGCACCCTTCCCAGGGCACTGGGCTGAACAGTCCTGGACTGTTGGCCCCACCTTAGTTTCCCCAATTCCTGCTGCCTCCCAGGAAAGCCAAGGTGCAGCATGTTGCACCCACATTTCAACCCTTCCATGCCAGCATAGCAATGTCCCTCTATCCAGGTGCAGAGCAAGTAACTCTCACCAAGCCCTCATGTCTTCACCCTTCTGGGGTGTTTGCAGCCTGCCACCAAGGGGTGCTCATCCCAGTACTGGGTATAGGTACAAAATCTGCTGCAGGAAGGATCCCCAGCACAGTAGCACCAAGTCAGCCCCTTGGCATCTTAATGGTCCCTCCTGGGGCAGGCATTGGAGAGCCAGGGCTACATGTTTTTCCTGGGGGAAACCTGTGGGGTTCCAGCAAACCTGCACTTCTTGGGGTGCTCATCGCGTTTGTTGTTGAACTCCAGGGAGATCTTTGCATCCAGGCCGATGCCAAAGTAGTTATTCATGACACATTTCTCCAAGAAGTGGCTGAAAGCAGCAAACAGGGAAAGCAGGTTGAGTAGTAGCTGCACATCGGTGACTCTGGGTTGGCACTAGAGGATGGGGTGTAACACCCACTGGAGCAGAACAGCTGGCACTAGGAAGCCTGACCAAAGCTAGCAGGGATGGCTGCATTTCCCTCAGCTGCCATGGCAGGACACCCATGGCACAGCCAGGACCTGCCTGCACTGGGCAGGCGGGAGCCCCAAGCTCCAAGCATCAGCCAGAGATCCCACACAGGCAGGCTCCCCCAGCATGGGCACTGCTTGGTCAGGGAGGGCCCGGTACCAGGGATGCCACACTGGTGGGCAGGGGCTGCCACAGCAGCCTCCTCAAAGGGGCAGTGTGGCACCAGCTCTGCTCCTGCTCTGTGATGGGCAACAAGAGTGAGCCATGGTCTCCCGGGCAGGCAGAACACTTGACTCACAGGGTGCTGGGGTCTTCAGGGAATTGCAAGCTGCCAAAGGTGTCTGGCCGGTCCAGGATGATGGAGGAAGATGCAGAGGTCACCGTCACCCGCCGGGAGCCTGGCCAGGGTGGACAGAGAGGTAGCTGCCACGTGGGTCCTCACCTGGAGCCCATCCCATGACTCACGCCCATGCCCCCACAAAAAGCCATGTGCCCTGCTGGCATCTTACCGAGCTTCTCCTCCTCCTTGTTGAGCTCCTCCGAGCTGTCCTTGCTGGGGCCCACACTGCCCTGATAGGCTTGTGTCTGCTTGTTCTGCTCATCCACAGCTGGATCCAAAGAGGGGCATGACAGGGAGTCTGGGCAGCCCTGTGGCCCCTCCTCAGGTCAGCCCTGTGGGCTTGTGCCAGGAAGGACCCAGGCTGGGGCCACTGCTGCCATCCCAAGGAGCCCAGGGGAGAACAAAGGCACGGGTCCAGCACCAACCCACTGTGGCTTCACAGCCCCTGCCAGGCTGCTGTTGCAGCAGCAGCATCAGGGAAGCTGCCAGCTCCCACCACCCCCTCACCTTTCTCTGTCTGCTCAATGATTTGCCGCAGGGCTTTCTTCAGGCTGTTTGCCCGCAGCATGAGCTGCTCCTTGGATTTGAAGATGCGAGGCATGGGGCTGGGGTTGAAGCTGCCACCTTTCTCCTGGGCCTTGACATCAGCATGAGTGGCCTGTGCCATTTCTTCAGGGACCATGATGGCCTGAGCCTCCTCATTCAGCTCCCGCACCAGCGAGTCCAGCTTCTCATTCAGCATGGCGCACTGTGGGACACCTACCCCACTCAGCACCTGGCACAAGCTGCTGCCCCCCACCAGTGCTGGGCACTTCCCTGGACACTATGAGTGCCTGGATACTCCCAAGCACCTGGACACCCCATGCCTGGGCACCCCAAGCATGGCACACCCCAATACATGCACAGCAAGAGCATAGGCCCACGGAGCAGACCCTCCCCAGCTCAGGGGCTGTGCCACCAGCTTGACTCAGCCCTCCAGCTCCCCTGCAACACACCTTCTGTGCCATCAGCTCAGCCTCCTGCTTGTTCTCCGTTGCCCTCTTGTAAGCCCGCCCAACTTCGGTCACAAAGTCATTGACAGTGCCACAGAGGAACCTGCCAAGGGAAGTGGCTGGAGGTCAAGAGGGGCATGGCCAGCGAGGCACAGATGCCAGCCAGGGGGACTGCTGGGATAACACCCCCTGCTCCAGAGGGCCAGCACCAGGGTTATCTGCCAGGCACCAGCACAGTTGGCAGCTGACAGCCTGGTCGAGAGGGGTGCAGTGCCCCTGGGGACATGCCCCAGCCCAGCAAGAGGGCTCTGGCACTCCAATCGACAGCCCCCTCCTTACTTGGCAGAGGAGATCACCACTGAGTGCTTGTCCGACTCCAGGATCTTGGCCAGGTGGAAAGCAACAGAGTCAGCGTAATGGGAGATCTGGGCCTGGGGGGCACAGGTGGAGACAGTTGGAGCCCTGCCACCCTGCCACGTGCCCCACTCAGGCATGGAGCTTTGCCGAGCCAGCCTTGGACTGGGGATGACCAGCCCTTATTCAGCCCACTCCCCACTGCTGAGGGCAGCCATGCCCATACTGCTGGGTAGAGGGGAGGTCAGTCACAGCAGGAGGGAAACTGAGGCAAGGGGCTGAAGGGAAGCACACAGAAGAGTCCAAAACAGCTGGCCAGTGGCAGGCTAGCTCTACCTCACCTGCTGCCTGCTCCCAACTGCACATACCAGGCTGAGACCTGCCAGGCTCATTTCATTGCATGCAGCTGACTGCCAGCCCCTTTGTACCCCAATCCCCAGGGACCCCCAGCATGACCTCTTCCTGGGCCATCCCTCCCTGTGTGCCCCTGAATTGGCTAATAGCTTGAACAGCTCCTTTAGCCTGCCCTGCCCATCTCAAGCCCTCAAATGCCAACAGTTCCCACCTGGATGTTGGAGTCCCCATTTTCCTCCTCCTTCAGGGCTGAGGGGGACTGCTTGGGAGCCTCATAGGTCAGCACACTCCACCTGCCAAGGAGAAACCATGGCTGCTTGCCATCTTCTGGCCCCCTAGCCCAGGGACAGGCAAGGAACTGGGACAGGCTGCCCAGGAGATGCCAAGGTAGGGGGGAACAGAGAGGCATGTATTCTGTGCCCTGCTCACCGGTCCAGCATCTTGGTGGTGGCCCTTTCCAGCTTCTCCAGGATCTGCAGCAGCTGAGTGTCATCGTCACACAGGCTGCCCCAGCCCAGGACCCGTGCCAGGTCATTGCCAGTCCCCAGTGGCAGGACACCCAGCTGACACTGCAGGAGAGAGACAGTGGAGGACTCAAGCAGCCCCCAAAGGCACCTGTGACACCCCCAACCCTGCCATGCCCATTGTTCGGCAGCACCTAGGGCACACAGAGGGGTCCCAGCTGGGCTGGGTGCCAACGCTGGGGATGGTGTCACCCTGCATTAGCAATGCCAAGCACTCCCACTCACCTGTTTGTGGAGGCCAAGGGCATCGATCTCAGAGAGCACCCAACCCACGCTGCCATCCCCACCACAGACCAGGATTCTGAAGGTGGAGAACTTCTGGAAGAGGCGCAGCCTGGGTGGGGGGCAAGGAGAGAGGGACTGGGCACTGTGCCAAATGCCCACCGGGGTCCCACCAAGGCAATTCCAGGGTGCTCAGGCAGGTGCTTACCCCAGGTGTGGGCCCCCATTCATGAGGTCAAAGACTTGGGCTGGGTTGAGGAACTGCTTGAATTTGCGCAGAAACTTGACACCCTGGTTGTCCCCGCTCTTGGAGTTGACAAAGGCCAGGAGAGGACTGGAGCAGGTCGAGGGGCAGGTGGCTTTCCAGAAACCTGCAGTAAGCCCAAACACATCAGCCCCGGTTCTCACTCCCCACAGACACTTCAGGAGAGCAGAGTGTGGACACTCCATCTGTGCCAAGCCCAATCTGTGGGGTGCTGGGGCAGGAGGGCCAGCGATGGGGATGTCTGGGGGATAGTGAGGGGCAGAGGGAAGAGAAAGCACTGTGCTTTTAAAGAAATGAGACGGGGAAAGAAATGAGATGGGGAAAGAAATGTGCCCAAGGCAGAGAAGGATTGACAGCTGGCCCAGAGCCCGCACCCACCTCAGGCACATCTTGGCCATCCCAGTCCCCTGGCTGGTGTCTGCAGGCTCCTTCCCTTGGCAGACCCAGCAATGCTGCAGCAGGGACCGCATCAGCTGTCACCGCCACTGGCACCAGCCCCACAGCCATTGCCCTCAGAGCCCCATGGGCTGCAACCAGGAGCCCCAGCACCCCCACCACAGCAGGAGCATGGGGGAAACATCCCCACAGCCCACCCCCTCCTTGCCTGGCCACCACTCCATCTCCACTCCCAGCCCAGCCGAGCAGAGCAGATCAGTAACACAAAGCCCTGGGAGCTGCTGAGTCAGAGCGTGGGCTGCAGCGGAAAAGCTTGCTGCCAGCAGTACCCATATGATGGAGCAGGACAGCATGGCAGGACAAGGGGGGGACTAAGGCCTTGCTGAGCTGCTCCCAATTGGGTGGGCAACAGTCACAGCCACGGATGTCTGGGCTGCTGGAGAGGGAGAGGGCAGAGATGCTGCCAGGGATCAGCCACCAGCAGCCACGGCTCTGAAGCTGAGGAGCAGCTGCGTTACCCTGACAGCATCCCAATGAGTAACGAGAGGCAAATGAGCCACCGGCTGAGCTGAGTGGTGAAAAGCATTAAAGAACGAAGAAAGAAATATCCGGAGGAGAAGAACAGATTTTGCTCAGCGGAGGCCAGCTGGGCCCCTCAGGAGAAAGAGACAGCCGAGGGGGTCCCCCCACGCTCCACATGGCTTCTCACTGCAGTGTCCCATGCCAGGGCAAAGCTGTGCTCTGCACTACCAAAAAACAGCTGAGCTTCAGACACTGGGAAACAACCCAAGCAAGTGCTTCATCCTGCCTTGAGAGATGCTGAACCATTGAGGTGCAACAGAGGACAGTCCACCTCAGGGGTGTAGGGCTGGCACCGCTGATCCCAACACAGAGGGACTGTATCCTGAGCCACTGCAAGAGATGGCCTTGCAGGAGCAACTAAAGTCACATGCGAGCAAGAAGTGCCACCCCAAAGCCCATAGAATACCACCAAGCCCTGGAGCAGAGTGCAAGGCCACGAGCGGCCTTCAACCAAGGGAGGGGCATTGACTCTGGAGCCTACAGATGGTAGTGTTCCTGCTGCCCCACAAAACAGGCACAGTGCCACAAGTCAAAGCCTCCAGAGGAGCTCAGAGAGCTCAGAGCCGTATCCCAAACAGCGTGTCCCCTCTGCCAGACCAGCCCTGTGCTCTCCAAGACTCACCATCAGAATCGATGCTGTTCAAGGCAGTTGGCGGGATGATGGACACTTTGTACTGGCCCAGGGGGCACCTCTTGCCAAGGAGCTCCTTGCAGGCACTGTGAACCTGGAAACACAGGGACACCTGTATGAGCAAAGCTGGGGGACGCAGCACCAAAGTCCCCAGCATCAGCTTTCCCAGAGATGCACATAGGAGGGGCAGTGCTGACTGAGCTGGGAGAGGGGTGGGGACAGGAATGGATACATCCTTACGATGGCCTTGCACCAGAGACACCGCCAGTCCTGCAGCCTCCGGACACTGCCACAGGTCCGGTCACAGACAGCGCAGCGCGCGCTGACGGGCAAGTTCCCCTCCAGCCACTGATGGGGCATGGCCACCTGCAGAGAAGGGCAGCCACCAATGGCATCCTGCACACTTGAGGGACAGTGTCATAGGCCACCTCTTTCCCAGGCACCATGGAGGTGGTGCCACACAGCAGGGCAAGGCAGGTCAGGGACCCCTCCCATGTCCTCTCATCCCTGCCTGCCTGGCCCCTTGAAGCCATCAGCACACGAGGCAGGGCAGACGTCCCCAGAAAATGTCTGGAGGTGGCCCCACTTGGACAGCAAAAAGGGATCCTGATACAGGGTGTCAGAGGATGTGTCCCCAAGCTGTGTCCCTGCAGAGCCAAGCGCAGAGGCCACACAGTGCAGGGGACAGCTACGGTTTTTTCCTGCTACCTGATCTGGGCACAGTGAGGCCAGTTCTGCTGGTGGCTCTGTCCTGCCAGGATCCCTGACAGGGACTCCCCTGCTTACCCCATCCTCATCCTCGATGATTTCAATGCCGATGGAGGCCAGGGTTGTCCACTTGCAGTTGTTTGTGGCTCTGACGGCACAGCGCTTGTGTGCCTTGAACTTGCAGACTGCATGGAGGGGAGCAGTGAGGAGCAGGGAAGGTTCCCACAGCATGCATAGCCCTGGTCCCAAACCCTTCTGCATCTGGGGATGGCAGGCAGTGGGCATCACCCTGCACCACACCTGCTCTGGCCCAGCCTTGAGAAGCTGCCCTGCTCTGATCCCAGCCCCTGCCCACCTCCCAGCAGGACCCCAGTACTGACCTTCACAGGAGAGGCCATGGGAGGTGACCCCTGGAAGAGCTTCACGGCACACATTGCAGAAGGTGGGGCGGGCGTGGGAGCAGGCGTACCAGTTGTGCATGCCCGAGAAGTGCTCCATGTTGAACTGTGTGGCCTGGAGGCACAGCCCTGCCCCATCAGTGCCTGGGACCCTCAGCTGGCACTCCCTCCCTCCTGGCCCCTCAAGTCCCCGCAGCCCAACTCCTGTCCTCCTTGTGGGACTATGCCAAGGACAGCAGCTGTTGTCTGGCAGTCAAAGGCACCCAAACGGAAACATACTCCACATGGAAATATGGATCCACCCAGCCCCCTGCCCACATCACCTCATGGATCTCCCACTTCTGAACAGATTTCAGGGCAGTGATCCAGTCCTCCATCTCCTTCCGGTTCTCCGCACATAAGATGAGCTTCCGGAATGGCGTGATCACCTGCAACAGCCACCATCCCCACGTTCTCTCGCAATGCCACTGCCAGGCCAGCCAGAACCCGGCACAGACTCCAGCAATCTCTGGCACACCAGTGCCACTTTCAGCGGCAGGAGACCATGCTATGGGGTGCCCCACGGCTCTGGGGGGATGAGGGAGGTCTGCAGTGCCTCTCCACAAGGTGCTGAGATCTCTACAGGGTGCAGATGGTAGCCCCACACCTCCCTCACCGTGAAACTGTTGTTGATGTTCTTGGTGCTGGTCTCGGCCACACTGGCATCAGACAGGTCCACCTCATCAAAAATCAGGGACTGCGAGGGAGGAACCAGAGTCCCAGTCCACCAGGCAGGGATCTCTGTCCCCTCCTGGGCTGGCAGGCTCAGGTTCCCCCTGACTGAGCATGCTGGAAGCACCCCCCAGCCTACCTTGGCATCCTTAGCATAATAGAGAGTCCTGCCCCGCAGCTTGAAGTATCGTCTCTTCCACCTCTGGAAGGAGCTCGTCTGCTTCAGCAACAGCCCCTCCTTTACGCTCTTCTGCAGAGACCACAGTGTCCTGAGCTCCCATAGACCCCAGGATCACCAAAGCCACCATTTTCCCCTGTGATACCAGTCCCTGGGTCCCCAGGAGCAGATTGGACATTCTGGGGCTCACTCTCTGCTGCATATATCAGGGCAAATTATGTTCCCTGCCCACCATCGCCTGAGCACTGGGCACTCCCTGTGATACAGAAAGATGCTGCTGGGCATGGCAGGGCTGGAAGATGCAGGTCTCCAGCAGTGCAGAGCCTCCACTGCTGATGCTTCCTCTCCATCCCCAGGGCAGTGCCTGGAGATCCTCACCCTGCTGCAGCCTCCCTAGAAGCCAAGGGCAGAACTGGGGCCAGGAGAGCTTCCTTTGAGGGGACACCAGTGCCCCAGAGATACCAGGACTGCATCTTGGAAGTGGCATTACCTGGGCACTATGGCCCCAGCTGGTTTGGAGAGCAGACAGCCAGGGAGCAGCCAGCTCTGCCTGGCCCCCACAGTCCCTGGAGGGGACAACCTGGGGCTGAGAGTAACCCGCAGCAGGCAGAGCATCCCCTGCAGCACAGCACATCACTGCAACCTGGCTGCATGTCCTCTGCCCTCCCCGAAACACAGCACCTGCCAATATTTACCCTCCTCGCAGTGGTGTTTACAAGACTCAATTAATTAGTGTTTGAAACATGGCTATGAGCCTGAGTGGGGCAGCAGAGATGCTCTGGCACTGCCTCATCTTTGATTGTATCTTCTTTAAACACCACCGGCAGCCCCGTTCAGCTGCTGCTCTGCAATTAGCTGCCACAGTGGTTGTATCCAATCCAGGCACACGATGACAAGCCACATTTAACGGCAAATTAGCACTGGGCACGAGGGCACAGCGAGAGAACCATGGCCCTGCGGCTCTGCACTCCTGTGCCAACCCATGTGCTGCAAGAGGTGGCACCCAGGCACCTGCCAGCCTGCAAACACACCAGCCTCAGGTCTCAGTCTTAATCTACTGCCCCATGGCTCTGAACCAGATGGCCAAAGCACTAGGAACAGCAGGAGTCTTCAAAGTCACAAAGAAGCCAAAACCACACCCGGGGTGTGGCTCCCTGAGCCTCAACTCACCAAATGCCTAGCCCTCCCAAACCTCCCTGGGGCACCCATCATGTTGTTCCCTGCTCTCTTCCAGCTTAGAGTTTGAAGAGGGATGTTTTAAGCCTTTATCACACCCCAAGACTGGTGCAGAATTTGGCTGTGGTCAACCACCACGATGCCTACGAGTGTCCGTACAGGTTCAAACAGCCCAGTTGTCCCCAGTGCCAGCACTCCGGGACACACTGCATCCTTTCCCTGGCTTCTCAGCTGTGAGAGTGCAGAGGGGTCCTTCCAGCGGGGTCCAGCTGTGACCCCCAGATCCACACACAAACCATGCACCCTAGCAGTCCTTGTCCCACACCAGGCGGGGACAAGCCAGGGTCCTGCCATAACCAGGTGGGATCTGGCCCCAAACGGCACATCCACCACACCTGGCTGCACTCACCAGGCGCAGATGCTGTGTTTGCTGCAGTCATTGCTGTTTCTGCAAAGGACAGGCAGTGTGTGACAGCAAGGAGTGGCATGGGGAGCTGTGATGGGGGGAGCAGGAGAACAGGATGACAAGGAGAAGGAAGAAGAGGCGGGTCCATGATGGCGCCATGAGGGCTATCAGAGCAGGGGCTGGAGCCAGCTGGGCATGGGCACTCTGCCTGGCTCCAGGGCCACGTGGGTGGCAGGATACAGCAAGGACGGCTGCCCGGGAAGGTGGCACCCATCCTGCAAAGGAGGGTCAGAGCTGGAACATCCCCAGCAGCAGCTCCTGACAGACAGCAGCAAAAAGGCATCACCTAGCCCCAAGATGTCACAGTCCTGGCCATTCCAGGGACAGGATGCAGCTGCCCTGAAAGGCAGAGTCCCCCACCTTCACCACAGTACCCATCAGAATTTTACAACACTTCCAGTACCATGGCTGGGGGGAGTGTGCCTCAGTTTTCCACCAGTGGAGACTAATCCCTAGCATCCAAACATGGGGTGGCAAAATTGGTGCAGAGAAGCTCAGGAGACACCTCTCCCCACGTGCACCCTTGAGGTCTGCTTTGGGCATCAAAGCCCAAGCCCTCTGCGTCGCCATGTGCAGCATCTTGCTGCACAACTCCTCATGTCAGCAGCTGCCCATCCAGGCTCCATCATCCCTGGTGTTTGATGCCATGTGGTACAGGCTCCATTGGTGCCAGCGTGTTTTCCTCCTCCCTGGGAAAAATAAGGCAGGTGCCCTCTCCAAAATGAGCCCTGGAGCCCAGCTGTCCCATGCTGCCTGCGGAGGCACACAAGTCTGGGGTGCCAGAGGGCTGTTTTGGGATCTCACTGCGGCGAGCCACCCGCCTGCCTCATTTTTTGACCATGGGTCTCAGCCAGGAGCACCTGCTCCACCTGCTGGGGCAGGGAGCAGCTCCCAAATGGCTCCGTGGTTTTGGACCCCCTGCCTTTGGAATGAAGAACAGAAGGAGACCTGAGAGGCACCTGATAACCAAGGCCAGCAGCAGGCCCAGCCACACAGTGGGAAGCCACACTGCAGCAGCATTGCTGAGTGAGCCCAGTGTTTTCCCTTTGCAAACAGGAAAGGGGTGGGGATGGCAAGGGCAGACAGGCCATGCCAGGATGGCATCACCCCTGCTGTGCTGGCTCCCCGAAGCCCTGTCCAGGGCCCCAGGGTCACCACAATAATATAGTCCCCTATATAGTAAGTGGCAATTAGGTACCCTAGAGCTCAAAAGAGCTGGAGCTGAGCACCTGCAGGGACTGCCTCTTCTTCCTGGAGAGTTTCGGGGACAGTGGCAGCCCCTGGCCACTGGGCTGGGAACTCTGCACTGGTCACTGCACAGCTGTAAGCACAGTGTGCCACCCACACCCCAAAACAAACCCAAGCCCCTCCACTCACCCCAACCACAGCTTTTCTGTCTGGAGAGCCCCAGGAAGCACTGCAGGGAGCCTCAGCAAAGCCAGTGCTGGCCCCATCTCAGCAACCAAGGTGGTACACCCAGAGCCACATACAACCTGACCAGCAATCAGCCAGAGGCCAACTCCCCTGTGGGGCTCTGTCCCAGCACTCCACTGCCCCCTCCTAAGGTCCTTCCCTGCTCTCTCCAGCCCAGGAGACTCAGTACCAGCACTGAGGGGATCCTGGAGGCACAGGGCAGGAGGGCAAAGGCAAGAATGGAACCATACAGCATCTGCAGACATACTACCACCTCCAGCTCAGATGCAACTGAAGTGGCAGTGGCAGCAGAGCCTCAGAGGGGACACAGCTAAAAATGGCCCTGGGAGGATGGCCAGACATGTGGCCTGCCAGGACTGGGCTGGTTCCCAGAGGCCATCATGCCACAGGCTGGCTGTGTGCTTGGCACAAGCAGGGGGGCTTGAAGTGCAGCCCAGGGGAGCTCAACACCCTCCAGCAGGGATTCTTCCAGATCAGGCTACAACCCAAAATGCCAGCCCTTCCTTCAGCCCTAAAGCAGAGCCCCAGGATGCTGCTTTGTTCTGTCACCCCACTCTCCCAGCTCTGCCACTGCCATTCCTGAGAAGAGCCCATTGTGCAGCCAGGTCTGACCACAGCTGGGGCAGGAGGGTTCTCCTGCTGGGATCAGCTTGGACAGCAAAGGAGCACCTGGAGAAGAGCCAGGAGGGTTGGTACACAGGAATGCCGGCACATATGGCTGGTGAGCACCACACTGTCTGCCCACAGAGCTGGCCACCCTACACCACTCCTGAAGGGATATACTTGTCCCTGTGACCACACAATGCCTCACCCGGTAGGAGGAGAAGAGAAAGAGGATAACCTGTCAACACACCAACCTGCATTGCACCAGCATCATTCCAGGCAGCCACCCTCCTGCTCCAAATGCAGCAGCCCACTCAGCACAAGCCGGGGTCCAGTTGTATCAGAGCTCATCCCCCAGCTGAGACAGCAGGCACCAGGACAGCAGAGGAAAGCTGGCAGCCCTCAAACAGCCCAGTTGCAGGGCCTCCACCAGCTGCTAGGCACCCCGTAGGCTGGAGTCAGTTGGAAACCTTATCAGGCTTTGCGACACAGCAGAGCTCTTCCGGGACTGGGCAGTCAGGGGGCTCGGTGCCTGATGGGTGTTATAGCCGCACAGGCTCAGCTGCTCCCAGGGGATGGACCTTTCTGCCATTGCAGGACCAACAACAATATCCCTTCCCTGTGCTGGGTAGATGCTTGAAAGGAGATTCCAGCACCAGTCCTGACAAGCCATCACATGGTGCTCACAAGGTCATTGAAAGGGGACAGAGAATTAACAGCAGGAGAGGAATGAGGAAAGGAGCCCCCAGAAGAAAGGCAACCCCCCCTACACCTCATCATCCAGCAGCTGCTTTTTAGAAATGAGGTCATGCTTCCCTATCTACAGCCGCATCGGTCCCCAAGCATCCTGCTGGCAGGCATCCTACATCAGCCCGACCCGTGCTGGTTCCCCCCTGCCCCTTGTGCCCTCCCACTCTGCCCAGCAGGGGTGGGCAAGAGCTGATGGGCAAGAGCGACATTCTCATAATGGAGAAAGTGAGCGGGGAGAGGGCACAGTGCTTGAGAAACATCACAAACATCCGGCTAGTGACTCTGGGGCTATCTTCACGCCCCAGGCACCAGCTTGGCAAGTCCTGATTAATGAGAGCAAGCCCAGCCTCTTTGGTCTCAGACAGTGTTTTCTTGTGTTGAGGTGCAATTTCCTATTTTATCATCTCTGTCCACTGGCAGACATCACCAGAAGAGCCTGGTTCCCTCTTTGCTGCACCCTCCCTTTCAAAAACTGGGGACTCCTTGGTTACAGACTCTTCTCAAGGCTGAACAGTCCCAGCTCTCCCAGGCTCTCTCTGTATGAGAGATGATCCAGTGTCCCAGTAGTGTCAAGTCTGGAGGATTCATTGCCCAGGACCCATGGTCCACCCTCCTGCTGCAGGAGAAAGGTTTCCAAGCCTGGCCCCAGCAGCTCTACCTGGCTTTCTTCATCTTTTGGCCAGGATGTAGCCCTCAGTGGGCAGCCTTGCCCACAGCCTGGCTCTACAGCACTGTCTCACTAGGCTCCCTACAGCTGCCCAACACCCCAGTATGCACAGGTACAGCTTGCTCCATTCCTGGGGCACCCTGAGCCTGCAGGATGCTCAATGCCTGCAGCAAGGACAAGGAGCCCTCATTCCCCAGGGTGCCAATAACCCCACTGACCCCCCTGAGCCCCATGGGAGGATTCTGGTGGGTCACTCAGCCCCACCAAGCAGCTGTGATGCATCTCAAGATCAGGAATTCAGGAACACGATCCCCCTTTCCAAACAGCAGACAAGCCATGGTGGCCCCTGCCCACCATGGCCATGCACATTGTGCCCACGCCACGGGCAGCCCTGGATCCCTGGCATGCACCCCACTGTGGCCCCCTTGATGCCTCCACCTCCCAGCTCTGGTGCAATTACCCCAGGACCTGTCACTCGCTGAACCAAACAGTGCTGCTGGATCACTCTCTGCCTCCACTCAGCTGCTGGGAGAGCCTGTGCTGATGCAGTGCCGGGAAATGAACGCCCCAGCCACATGGGCAGGATATGACCCACCACCCCCAGCAACTCAAATGTGTTGGTGCACCCCAGAACCAGTGCCCCCTCTCTCCCCTTCACCTTCTCTCCAGGCCCAGCCCTAAAGGGACCAGTGCCGGGAAGCAGCATCACATACCCCTCCCATGCTGCCCTTGCACACCTAAAAGCTGGTACAGGCAACTGGCAGCCCCCAGCTGCATTGAGGAGGAGGAGGAGGGGCATCAACAAGACCCCATCCATCCTGTAGCCTTTCAGTCCAGCAGGGGCACCTGCATCTGGCAGCTGTTTTTGTCACTGAGCACAATGACCTCGCCGCCTCCACGCCAATGCTGGCACAAAGCACCCCTCAGGGTGTCCACAGTTCCAGCCTGGAAAAAGCCGAGCTGGGGGTGTGGAGTGGGGGGACATGATTGATGTGGAGGCTTGAGGAGGGGATGGGGGCATGGGCATTCGGAGCACAGAAGCACTGGGACTAGGGAGCAACAATCAGAAGGATTCAGCAAAATGATCCTCACCTACTCCTGTCCCAGGGGCTGGACAACAGCCTGGCATGAGAGAAGCTGCCTGCTTCTATCACCAGAGACCAGGGTCTCCCCAGTCAGTGTGGATGGGCAGTGGGGTGGGACCTTTCCCAGCCCCTCAAAATGGCAGGCTCCGATAGACCCTTTCCAGCACCCCACCCACCACATATGACCCAAAATAGGACCATGTGCCCTGACCCCCCCACCACCGGTTGTTTCAGGACCTGCCACTCTGGCACTGAACTCTCCCTTATTAACTGTGTTCATTAGGTACCTGTCCCTGGGGTGCAGGCAATGGTTCCCTCCCCCTACCCCAGCCCCACCTGGGTGACAGGGGTATCAAGATCGCTCAGGAAGGTGCGTACCACGGCACACACTCTGTGGCTGTAGCTTGGAGTGACAGGCAGCACATCCGCCACGGCAGGGCTGTGAGCCAGGGACAGCCCAACCTGGGTGGCAGCAGCAATCTCATCCAAAAATCCTCATCTCCATAGGGAAGGAAGGAGTCCACCCAACAAGGAGCCAGGCTGGCAAGTGTGGTCCTGCCCATCTGGACCAGGGCAAAGGCATCCTCAGGAAAAACACTGAACTCCAACACTGAGGTGAAAACACTGAGGCGGCGGGGGAGGCATACACAGCTCACTCTCAGGCCCCTCCAGCTCTCACCCTCTCCCCCAGCTCCATGGGCTGTTAACCGAGACATGTCATTTCCGCCTGCCCATCCATCACGCCACCTGCCTCCTCTGGCACACTGCACAGCATCACCTCCTGCATGGCTAATTGCTGATGCCAGGCAGGATGTGGGCAGCGGCCATGGCAGGCAGGGAAACAGCCTTTCCCCACGTGCAGCCTGTCAGCAGAGAGGCCAGAACCTGCTGGTGGTATGGGGGGGGCTTTGGCATCTGGGCTGGGGCTCAGAGCATGCTCGTGTTCCTGTGCTGCTGCTGTAGGACATGGGCATAGCCCAGCCATCTGCCCCTTCCTCTCAGATTTCCTGGCATTGATGGCTCCCTGTGATGTCCATGTGCCCCACAGCATGGCAAGTGCTGCATGGCAAACTCCAGTGGCTACTGCTGCCCTTCTGGAAGGGTGCCGAGGGCTCACACACAGAACTAAGCATCCCCATGACCCTGCTCACTGGCCTGGCTTCCCACCATGCCTCCCCTCCAATATCTTGCACTCAGCATAGCCCTCTACACCCACCTGGCAGCCAGCCTGGAGAGGGAAGAGTTGGTGCCAGCCTGCTTCAAAGAAGGGGAAATTGAGGCATGTTCCTTGATCAGCCAGAGGGACTCAGTAAGAGTCCCCTCAAAACCCCATGCTCCAGAAATCTCTTCTGCCAAGTGGGAAAATTACACAGTACCAGGTTGGGAGCATGCAATTTCCATACCCCTGAGCAGGCATCCTCTGGCCCACGTCATGCCAGTGCACCAGTCTTGGCACAACAGCCACGCCAGGGCCAGTGGAAGGGGAGCCTGCCCCAGCCCCAAGCATCCCCAGAGCTGCCACCAGACCCAGTACACCGCCCCATTCCCCTTCCTTCATGCCCTCAGCACCCAACACCAGAGTCCGGTGATACTCCCCTGCCCCACAACTGCATTCCCATGCTGTGTTTTCAGAGCTCTCCCCTCTCCCTGGAGCAGCACAGCCACCAAATCCACACCAAGGGTTGGCTGGCACTGGAAGCTGGATGCAGGGGGATTTCTAGCAGCCCCCGTGTGCTACCCAAGACTGCAGGGACTGCCTTGACTCACTCTGCCACCTCCTTCCTGCAGCTGAAAGGTGGATGCAAAGGGACCACTCGCCCAGCATGTCATCCAGAGCATCCTCCCAGCGCTGTGTCTGCATCCTCCCTCCCCAAAATGTCTCCCCCAAACCTCCTTCTCTCCCTGCTTCCCACCTGGTCATTTGGCTCAGGTTATTTCTCCCTGTATTGCATTTCACTGTCCCAACCTGGGACACCTCTGACCACACACTCCTGTTTGGCTAAAGGCACCACACCCCATATTTTGTAGGTACTATCAAAATAGCTTCTTCTGAGCAAATTGTCACACACACACACACACACACACACCCACCCCCACACACACACCAGCTGCTCTCATGCTAGTGGCCAAGAAGTATGAGTGTCACGTCTGACCTCAAAGGTGTTCCCATCCATCCAGCAAACCACCACTGAGGACTGGATCTGTGGGAATGGGGCCCGCAGGGGAGCTGGCACAGCCAAATGTATCTGGGCCACTAGGAAAGATGCAGGTTCCATTTTGCCACCCACCAAGCTCTGCACACGCAGTGCCTGCAGCAGGGTGTGGGATCCCAGGAGCCTACAGAACTGACATGACCCTAAATCTCAGCTCCAGAGCATCCATGGGGCAGAACCTCCCAAAAAGAGTCCTCTTCTTCCAGGAACAGGTAAGGGTAACCCAGGGGATACAAACGCAGCACGAAGGCAATGTGGTGGAGGCTGTCCGGCTATGGGAGAGACCCTGTTCCTGAATGGTGGGATAAAATCCATGCTTCACAGCCCCACAGGACCAATGCTGACACTACCACTGTGGGGTTTGCATGTTTCTGTGTGCCCTCCCACAGGGCAAAGGGGGCCAGAACCCTCCCAGCTCTGTCTGGGTCAAGTCTGTCAGCAGCAAGAACCTGGTACTGATTTACACCCTGGAGAAGGTGAACTCACTCCCCTGCCCCATTCTCAGCAGTGACCCTACACCCAGTCAGCCCCTCACCCCCAGCATCCCACACCTCTGACCTTGCTTCTCATCTGCCCCGACGTGGAAACCTTCCGGATGAGCTTGTGGGAACTGTCCTCCTGCTCGCCCTCGCTGTCGGATGACTCCTCACCACCCACCTCGGGTGAGATGGGTGCCAGCTTGTCCGAGTCCAGGGACGACACTGATTCCCGGGTCTTCCTCAAGAACAGGTCCCCAGGCACCAGCTTCTCAGCCATCTTCCCACCTGGCTTGGCTCAGAGCTCTGCAGCCTCCTGTGACAACCCTGAGAGGACAGGGATACATAGGAGTGGAAGAAGAGCCCTGAAGGGGGATGCATGGCCCCTCATCCTCTAGGGCTCCGACAGCTGGGAGGTGCAATCCTGGAAATCAAGGGAGATGGCGCTTCCTCGCCCAGGAATGACACTCAGGGTGGCATCCTTGCAGGCAAAGTTTTTCCTCCTTGCCTTTTTTCAGTGTCTCAACTATTCCTCAGCCTACCTGGCATCCCAACGTTGTCCCTGGCTTGGGCGCAGGAGACTGTGGCTGCCCCATGCTCGGGCATTGGTACATTGGTGCACAGAGGGGTGGAACCGCTTCCCGCAGCTTGTGCTAGTTTCCCTTGTTGCCCACCCCCGAGGTGCTGGGCTGCCCTGCGTGGCCGGGGACAGCGCAGGGATCCCCATGAAAAGCAGCAGCTGGACCCCGCCACCCGTCTGGCTCCGGCAACTGGGGAGGGATGGGTGCACCTCCCGCGCCCGTGGGTCGCCAGCCCCGAGCAGGTGACTGCGGGTGGGCTGGGATGGAGGGGGCAGCGCGAGGTTCCCGCATGCGGGGAAAGCCATCTCCCCACGGCATCCCTGCCGGCCCCGAGGGCTGCGGAGGAACTGGGGGGGCACCTACCTGGACGAGCGAGCCTGGACGGCTGCAGGGCTGCCGTGCCCGGGCCGGGGGTGGCGGGGGACACCCCACGGCGCCGTGCCGGGCCCCACGCACCTACCGCGGGCGGGCTCCGCCGCGCCCTCCCCCTTCCCCGCGGCTGCCGGCAACCGCGGTGCCGTCTCTCCGCGCAGCAACAAGCGTTGCGGAGAGGGTAGACGAGGAGAGTGAGGGCAGCGTGCTGACCCTCCCCCTCCCTAGGTGCATTGCCTCCTCCAGCCTCAGGGCTGCCGGGTGCCGGATCCCCGCCGAGCATCCCGCAGCACGCCCAGGCGGCGGAAGGCGGAGCGCCCCCCGCCCCGCACACACCTTGCACGACCCGAGCCGCCGCTGCCGCTGGTGCAAGGTCGCTCTTTCTCCAGCCCCGGCCCGCCGTCCGCAGCCCCCCCGGCCCCGCCGGGACGTGCCTCCGCAACGGCCCCGGCCCTGCCCCTGCCGCAAGCCCCGGCCTGCTCGGCGCGGCGGGCGCTGCGGCGCGGGCGGCCCACGCACGGCCCCGAGCATGCGGGCACAGCGGGCACCCGCGCGCCGCCGCGCGCATCCGTGTGCGGCACCCGCGCGGGCACGGGAGAGCACGTGCACACACGTGTGCACTGCCCGCCCACGCGGGCACGGCGGGCACACCCGGCGTGGGTGTGCTCACGCACCACCACCGAGCACATACGTGTACGCACTCCCGCACTCACCCAGGCACGCACAGCCCCGGCGTGGGCACGCACACACACACCGCCGCCATGCACATACGTGTGCACACGCTCACACATGCACGGGCAGGCACGGCTCAGGCATGGGAGTTCACGTGCACTGCCACCGTGCACAAACGGATGCTCCACTCACATGGGCCCATGCATGGGCATGGGAGAGCACATGCACCACTGCAGTGCACCTGTGTGTGCACCACCCACGTGGGCAGGGCCAGCACATGCACAGGCATCACAGCCACACACGTGTGTACACCATCCACACAGGCATATGCACAAGTGGGCACATGCACGGTTTCCGTGTTGATATGTGTTGTCACAGACCACATGCACAAGCCTGCACACCCCACGCATGGGATGCACCATGTGCATCCACATAGATGCATTGTGGGCATGGGTGAGCACATACACTGCCACTGTGCACATATTTGTGCATTCCCCACATGGACAAAGGCAGGCACATAGCTGGCATGGATGAGCATTCACACTGTGGCCTTACACATTTTTGTGCACACTCCAGGCACAGGTGAGCATGTGCACCTTTGCCATGCAACCATATGGGCATATGGTGACACATGGAGGCACAGCCAAGCACGTGATGGCTCCACACACTTACTTGTACACACACTTCCACGTGCACACAAACATGTACTGGCAGCCCAGAAAGCCACCCATGTCCTGAATGCATCCCCAGCAGGGTGGGCAGCAGGATGAGGGAGGGAGCTTCTCCCCATTTGCTCTGCTCTGCTCTGGTGAGATGCCCAGGAGTGCCACTTCCAGTTCTGGGGTCTCCAGCGCAAGAAGGATATAGAGCTGTTGGAGCAGGTCAAGAGGAGACCACAGAGATGCTCTGAGGGTCTACCGTGGAGACAGGCTATGAGATGTGGGGTTGTTCAGCCTGGAGAAAAGAAGGCTCCGGGGAGACCTTAAAGTAGCATTTCAATATATCAAGGGGGCTCCAAAAGGAGAGTTTTTCACAGGGCATGTCAAGACAGGACAAGGGGCAACAGTTTTAAAGTGACCTGTGGTGTGTTTGGGTTAGACAGAAAGAGGAAATCCTTTTTCATGGGGGTGGTGAGGCACTGGCACAGGTTGCCCAGAGAAGCTGTGGCTGGCCTGTCTCTGGAAGTGTTCAGTGCCAGGCTGGATAGGGCTTGGAGCAACCTGTCATCCCTGGAAGATACCACTGCCCTTGGCAGGAGGAGTTGGACAGAATGTCCTTCCAAGACCCCTCCAAGCCCAAACCCTTCTGTGATTCTGTGGCGTGCATGCATGCAGATACCCCCACAGAGGTGTGACTGCATAGAACATGCTCCAGAGTGTGTGTTGGAGCACACACACATGCATGCACACATGGGGATGTGCCGCCAAACAGTCCATGTCTAGGGAGAGAGGATCTGGCTTCACTTTCCACTCCACAGTGTCCCATGGGCCCCTGTGCTCATCTCTCACCCACTGCTGCTCTGGGCTCTCCATGCTGGCAGAGCCCCATATCCCCCCCTTCCTGCTGGGCCATGCTGTCCCAGCCCGGGGACAGGGAGGGCTCTCTTGTCCCTTCCCAACGCATGGCCTTGCCTTTTGGGCTGTAATGGACTGTGGGAGTGAGGGGGACCTACTATGGGGTTTGGACTTTTGTGCTCCAGGATTCCCCATCTCCCACATGTGGCAGGGGTCTCTCATTAAAACATCACTACCTGCCATGTCCTCATCCTTCCCCAGCTCAGGTATATAGCATATTGTGGGACAGATCTGGGATCTGTAAAATTGAGAGATCATCACGATGGGGAGACAGACACCAAGGCCAGGGGCTACGCCACCTTTGTGGGTTCTCTTTGCACCTCTGGGAGACTTAGGACTCTGAATACTACGATGGGCCTGCTAGCATGCATCTCCTCTGGGGTCCCACAAAGGGATCCCCAGGACACCCCATGCCATGCCCTCATCCAGCACTGAGGGCCCCAGTACCCAGCAACCTGGCCACGCCGCCATGCCTTGGGCCAACTGTCCTACCTGGCAGCAGCTGGAGCTGGATGGAGGAGCAATGGGGTTTTGAATGGGTCATGGGGCACAGTTTCCCTGTGCCTGCAGTTATCCATATGCAAGGACTTGCACAAGAAGCCCTGTGAATTCACACTTACACACTTGCATGCATTCACCCATGTGTGCATTTGCTCACTTGCATGTGCACACATACGTGCATGCATTCACATGTGCACATCATACGTAGGACAAGTTCCCCCGTGTGTGTGTGTGCACTTGCATGTGCAGTCACTCACCACTAGTGCTTGTGAGCAGCAGCATGGGGCTGTGCCCTTCCCTGTGCCCTGCACACACGCGCTCACGCATATGGCATGTGTTCAACTGTGTGAACATGTGTGCTCACAGGCGTGTGCATGCATTCACCTATGTAAGTGTTCAGCTGTGTGCACTCACATGCATGTGCACACATCCACTTGTGCGTACATGTGTCCACTGGCGTGCACTGACCTGCTTATGCCTGTATCCCCTGCGCAGCCACATGCTCGCCCTCCACGTGCTTCCGGCCACGCGCTGACACGCTCCCATGCGCGTGCACGTGTGTATCCCATTGTGCACTCGCCTACACTCACACCCGCCCCGTGCACTTGTGCTCAAACGCACGGACTCGCACTGGAGCACCCCCGGCGTCCCGTCCCAACACCTGTGCACGTGCACGCCGCCGCGCGCCTCTGCCCGCCTCCGCGCGCGTGCCCGCGCACACCTGCGCTCCCGCACCCACCTGCACGCGCGTGCTCCGCCCGGGGACTGGCGCCACCCAGCGGCCGCCACCGCCCTTGCGCTGCCCCGAGCAGTGGGGGCGCGAGCGCGGGGTGCCCCGGCCGCTCCGTGCGACCGCGAGCAGAGGAGTCCCCAAGGAAGGCACTGGGCACCACCCTGCCGTACCGCGGTGAATCGGGGCACCCCGGAACAGGCTCGGCACCAGCACTGCGACAACCCCCCGGGAATGGCCACCCCCTCCCCGGGGCTGCCCCAAAAGCTCTGGCATCGATTCCCTAGCAAATTGCCAGGGAAAACGCTGCATCCACTATCCAAGTGCTGTGACCCGTACATGCATCCCTGGGGAAGGGTCCAGGCACTGACCCATGCCTCAACTCAGCCTAGGAGCACTGGGCGCAGAAGACACCCTGCCTACAGCTGCACTTCAGGTGCCCCCTGTGCCACGGGGGCATTCAGCTCCCAAGAGCTTGCCACGGCTTGCTTCATCCCAGCTGGAGCAATTACCCCCTCTCCGCTCCGGTGCCACTTGTTGGGGCCCAGGGACAAACCATGCGAGACACAACTGGGACAGATGTGCAGCTCCTGCTGCTTTACTGTGAGAGGTACAATGGCACACAGTAACATGCAGGTGCTGGCAGCTCCTCCAGCACAGGGCCCTGTGCAGGCCTGCTGAACTCCACCATGAGAGCAGCGTGGCCCCCAGTGGGTGCAATCTTTGGTCCTAGCAATGATCCTGGGGGTGGCTGAGATAGAGGGAATGTTGAGGACCCCACCTGCCAGGCACCACCTGACAGTACAGCCAGGCAGGTGTGGGGTGTAGTGTTTAACAGGCTAAGGGTAGCTCAGAGCAGGGGCAGCAACACAGGGGGGCTGCTGCTGAGGCACACAGGCAGGCATAGTTGCTGCCTGCACCCTGGGGCTGGGTGGTCCAGCTATGGAGCCACCCCAAAGCGCTGCAGCCCACCTGCCTCCCCAAAACGTTTACCCCCCTGCCCCAAGTTCCTGCTGGTTGCATTAAACCCCTGTGCAAAATCAGTATCAAGGCACTTGCTCATGCCATGGAGACAGGTGGACAGTGGCGGGGGGTGACATCTAAGTGCTATTTGGGGCTGTTGCAGCACAGAGGAGGGGACAAGTGCCCCGTTTTGTCCTTAATGTGGTTTTTCCTCTATTAATCACTCCTGGTGTTGGGCTAGAAGCTGCAGGTGAGTGCTGGATGAGGCCCGGTTGTCTCCATGCCGACAGCATTGTTGACAGAGGGTAGCTGCAGGCCTCAGTGTACTGATCCCGGAACCCCATGCCCTGGCAGGGTACCATCCCAAGACATGGGTGCACAGCACCTACTGGCACTCACCTTGGCCCCCTGTGGTCCCTAAGCCAGCAGGGAGCGGGTTAAGAACCTGCTGGCCAGGGCCATTGTTTCTGACACAATGGGGAGGAAGAGGATGCTGGGGCTGAAATTCCTTCAGCTCCCACCGGACAGATGGACAGAGCTGGACAAATAGACATGACAGAGGGCGAGCATGATTTAACCCTTTCAGGTGCTGCATGAATATGCCCCAGGGTAGCTGGGGGGTATTTAAGGCATGTGGTGCAGCACCGGATACAAGATAGGCACTGGTATCCAGGACAAGTTGGAAGGACCCCATGGGCACAGAAAGACCCATGAGGGTGGTGGTAGCATCCATCCATCTAGTCTTGCTGGGCCACAGGCTGCTGAGTGGCCACAGAGCCCATGACAGCTCTGTGCTGGACTGGCAACCCTGCCCCTGCTTGGTAAATCAGAAAAATAAATAAAAGGCAGGGGCTGGACAGATGGACAGACACAGGGAGAGCCCACAAGGGGCTGGATCCACTTTGGCAGCAAGCTGGGACCACAGCCAGGATCCCAGATGGAAGCTGGGTAGGGGGCTAGCAGCCCTTGGAGGCCTGGCCAAGGCTCTCACGCAGGCACCTGAGCTGCTCCTGGCCCAGCTTGATCTTCTCCTCCAGCTCCCGCTGCTCAGCAATGAGGGCTGACTTCATCTTGACGAAGTGCTGGTAGTCCTGGAGCTGCTCAGCAGGCAGGTACCGTGCCACCATGGCACCCACTGCCTCCTCCCGCCGCCCCACGTGCTCCTTCAGCTCTTTGGCATCCTCCAGCTGTGCCACCAGCAGCCGCTGCTTCTCCCGCAGGGCCAGCTGTGGAGAAGATGGCTGGCATTGGCAGGGCATCCCACAGCCCAAAACCTCATGGGTGAGGGTCCCCTGCCCCATGCTCACCTTGTCCTCAGCAGGGGCGTGCGGCCCCAGGCTGCCCAGGGCAGTTTCCACCCGGGCCAGGCGCCCCGAGAGGGAGAGCAGGAGGTTGATCACCTTGTCCAGGTCGCCCACAAAGAGGCGGTACTTGTCGAACTCCCCTGGGGTGCAGAGGGCTTGCAGGCGGGCAGCCACATCCTCACCCAGTGCCCCATTGGCACTAATGTCCTCCTGCAGCCCCCGTTGTGCCTCCTGCAGCACCACCAGCTTGCGGCTCAGGCTCTCGATCAGCTGCAGCTGCCAGAGCAAAGGGGTCAGGGGTAACTGGGGCCACTTCCCATGGGATCGGGGGACTGGCACAGAGGTGTAGGGGTGCTGTGCTGGGACCCACAGAACACAAGAACCTTGTGGTACCCCTGGTTCCCACGAGCTACTGGCAATTCCCAGTCCCCACAAGAATCTGTCAATGTCTCAGACTCCCTGTGCACTTAATGGATGCCTCCGGCCCCTGTGGACATCTGGGAACATCCCAGTCCCTGCAAGCACTCAGCATCTGGAGATGCTGCTGGTCCCCAGTGAGCATCTGGTGAGACTCCCAGGTCCCGCAAGCAGCTGACAATGCCCCTGGTCCTTGCAGACATCTGGCAATGTCCCAGCCCCTTGTGAGCATATAGCAATGTTCCTGATCCCCGCAAGCATCCAGCAACGACCCCCGTGCCCATGAGTGCCTGGTGATGTCCCCAGTTCCCATGAGCAACCAATGATGTCTCAGTCCCTCTGAGCATCCAGAAATGCCCCCAGTCTCCATGAGCACCTGGCAAGGGCAGTGGGGAACCTTGAGGGCATTGTCCCCAGCAGTGTCTGTACCTTCTTTTCCACCAGCTCGTGGTCCACCTCCTCCTCATCCTCCAAGCTCCCCTCCACTACCTCCGGCAGCACCTTCACCTTGTTGGGTGGCTCAGCTTTGCCCACTGCAACACCGTAGTGCACTGGGAAGGAACTGGAGCTGGCAGCACTCCTGGGAGGCGGCGAGATGGGCTCAAAACCTTGCCTGGGTAGACAGAGATACAGAGATAAGGACTGGGGGTGTCAGCCTGCCCTTGGCATGGGGCCCGGTGCCATGCCAGCCCTACCTGTCCTGTGCCACAGCCTCCACATGCCAGTCCTGCTGGAGACACTTCCGCCAGGCCTGTCGCTCCCCTGCCATCAGCAGCTCACCCATCACCTCAGTGGCGGTGCCAGGGGGAGCCAAGGGGGCCAGGACATTGGCCAGGGAATGGTCCCTGACAGCCACGTTCCACAGCAGTTCCTCGGAGTCCATACAGCGGGTGTGGGGCCGGCTGCCCTGGCAGCTCACTCCCTCCACTGCCCCAGAACTGGGCTTGAGTGCCTCCGGCAGAGCAGGGCCAGGGCCACAATGCAGGGACAGTGAGCACTCACCCACCCCACGGGGACTGGCACAGCCCTGCTCCTGGCTCTGGATGAGCCTTTGGGGCTGCTCCTCCATCTCCCGGGACTGCTTCATCTTTGTCTGCTTCTCCCCAGCTCCTGACAACCTGCCAACACCCACCCAGGGCATGTCAGGTCCCCTGCCCACCCGTGGGGACATGGACACTCAAGGCAATGGCCATCCCAGGTAAAGAGGTCAGGGACACCCCACAACATAAAATACCCCCACAGGGTGCTCCAAGGGGTGGATTAGGATGCTCTGACACAGGGTACAAGGGCCCACAAAAGCCCCCTCGTGTGTCCCGGCAGTGCCTGCAGCCTCACTCCCACCCCCATGCCATGGCAGCACTTGCCTGAAAATCTCAGCGTTGGTAGCATCAGGCCCAGGAGTCCTGCGGAGTGATCTGGGGGGCTCAGGTCGGGGCCACGCACCTGGTGGAGCGGGAGGGCGAGCAGTGTGCCCCCAGGACTGGCCCTCCCGCTCCCCGGTGAGGCTCTGTGACCGCTCCCTCACTGCCTCAGCAATGCTGCGGATTGGCATTGGGGCAGCAGAGAAGGCAGAGCCATGCCCAGCACCATCTGGTGGGTGCTGGGATGCCCGGCGTTGCCTGTACTTCTCCCAGTTGGGGGGAGGTGGGCGGGGAGGTGGGGGGCCCTTCTTTTTGGAGATGCTGGGAGGGTCCAGCTTGGCACGGAAATGGTCCTTCCGGTCACGGCCCCAGGGGCTGGCAGGTTCCAGGTTGAGGTGGCTCTCAGAGAAGGCTCTGCCCCGTAGTGGGCGGTGCAGCGGTTCCAGGGGGCTCTCAGTGGTGTGGGCCAGGCGGTCACTATCCCACAAGAGGTCGTGTGTGGATGTGGCCCGGTAGCAGGGTGGCCACTCTGGCTCAGTGCTCTCAAGGCAGGTGTGGAATGGGCCAAGCCTTGGGAAACCCAGTGGGTAGCTGGAGAGCTCACTAGAAGAGAAGGAAGCACCCATCCTCCCACACACAGTCACCCATCTGGCAGTTCAGGCCCATTTCATGCCCTGCCTCATTTACCCCAGCGAGCCACCCAGTCACACTGGTGGGAGAAGCCCAGGCTCATCCGCTGGGCACAGCCTCCTGGAGATGGCCCCAGACCTCTGGGGAAGGGTAAGGGACCTGTGGATACCTCCTCACACTCCCTTGCCCTGCATGCCTCCTCCCGCCTCAAAGAGCACCACGCCAAGGATGGCCAAGGCAATATGGGAGGCACTTTGTACATCCTCAATCAAAATCATGCCAGTCCCCACATCCCCCTGGCGGAAGTCCCCACACACATGAGTGGCACACACATCCTAGCACCGTGGCACCTGGCATGGGCTCACCTGATGGACTGGCTGACTTTCCTGGTTATTGCAGGTGGTTCCCACTCATCCTGAGGAAATTCCTGGTTGCGGGAGGAGGGAGTGTGAAATCCCCCTCCTCAGCACCTCTGTCCCATCCCCATTCAGGTGCAGAAGGCATGCAGGAGGTCTGCAGGGCCAAACTGGGCACAGTACTCCGCACCCCAACCCAGGGTCATATTCCAGGGGTGTAAGGGGGTGCCAGTGCTGCTCCCCAGCACAGTCCCACAGGGCCAAGTTACTCACCGGGACAAAAGCTCTCTGGGGGGGCCAGGCATCGCTCTCCTCTCGCCCGGGATGGGGGGCCAGGCAGCAGCAGTCAGGGCAGCGCACCCAGGGCACAGGGTGACAGCGGCAGGTGTGGCCACGGGGCAGTGGTGGTGGGCACAGGTCCCCTCCACAGTAGCGGCAGGGCTCAGGGCACAGGGGAACCCCACAGGGGTAGGAGAAGCCCCGCAGGTAATCTGGCTCCCCCGGCCTCCCCAGTGGCTTGTAACAGTGGGGCTGCTCCCGGCAGCACTCAGCATAGGGGCCAGCAGAGCCAGGGCGGCTGGGTGAGGCGGGGCTGTAGGGCTGGTCCACGGAGAGGCGGCGGACATCCCGGTGCTCAGGGCCATGGGGCTGGAAGGCGCCAGGATTCCCTGCTGGCGGCTTGCTGTGCCGGGGTGGTGCCGGTCGGCTGCTCTCCTCAAAGAACCGGCGGCGGTCGGCGAAAGGCAGCAGGACCGCCTCGTCGCTGCCCTGTGGTGGGGAGCTGCGCGCCGCCGGGGCCTGGCTGTATCCCTCCAGTTCACTGGGGCTGGGCGAGTGCTGCGGCTGCAGCTTGTGCTCTGGGGACCAGCGCCAGCGGCCCCTGGCTGTTGGCACCACCCGCTCAAGGGACGGGGGCCCTTTAGGGGCTGGCACTGGGTCAAGGGTGGAGATACCCCGGTCCCCAGAGCGGCCAGCGTTCCTGCTGTCCTCACTCGGTGCAGGGCTGAGACACTCAGGCAGGGCAGGGGGTCGCTCTGCCAGTACACTGCCCTCAGGAGGCTCCTCAGTCTCCTCCACTGGCTCCTCACCAGGTGGAGGTGCACCAGGACCCCGGCTCTTCTGCAGCTGGGCCTTGCGCCGCTGGATCTCGTTGCGCAGGCTGGTGGCGAAGCGGTCGCTGCGGCGGCGCATCTGAGCAGAGCGGTGGGGTGGACCCCCAGCCCGCCGGGCTCCTCCCCGGCTCTCCTCCTCCCCTGGCCCCTCAGTGCTGAGTGCTGGGCTGGCCCCCTGGCCATCCTGCCCACAGGCTTGCTGCAGCTCAGGGCAGCAACGGCAGGGCGGCGCGCGGCAGCAAGGCTCTGGGCAGTGTGGGGGGTCCTGGGCAGCCCCTGTGGTTCCCCCCCCGCTGCCCTCAGGATGCAGCGGGGACAAGGTCCAGCGTTGCCCACTGGGGGCTGGCGAGGCTTGCCCGCTGCCAGTGCCCAGCTGGAGGGAGCGGAGCTGGGAGGCCAGCAGTTGCTCGGGAGCACTGTGCCGGTGTGACATGTGGCCCTTGAGAGGGGACAGCAAAGGGTTGTCACCTGCTGTCATGGCATCGGGCACTCGGTGCATGCTGTCATCCAGGTATGGCTGATTATCAGACTCCATGCTCTCCCCCAGGAGTGGCTCAGCCAGGCATCGGTCCGGGTGGGAGCTCAGCATGTAATACTGGTCAGCAGAGAGACGGTCCTTCGTGGGGTATGACGCCAGTGTCCTCCTGCCCACCACTTCCACTTCCCCATCCCGCTGGCAGAGGAAGGTGTCAGAGATCCACCGGCCCTTGGCATGCAGCATGTCCGCTGACACTGAGGCCTGGCGCCTCTCCCCTCTGCCAGCTGGGGCTGGCCGCAGGCTGTCCCTCCTGACAGGGGGCTGGGGGGGCACAGGTGCCCGCCAGGCTTCAGGGTGCCGGCTGACAGATGGCTCAGCCCCTGTGGTCAGGTAGCGCCCGTCAGAGGCTTTGCAGGGGCCTTGGAGGCTGGAGTCGATGGACACGGCCTCTTCAGGACGGAGAGAGAGGGCGCAGTCAGAGGCGATGGAGCTGGCAGAGAAGGAGCTGTAGGCCGAGTCCCGCTTGCTTTGGTACATGCCCTGGTCAACGGGTGAGGGGTCTCCTTCATAGTAGGCCTGGCCGGGATGGTCCAGGCTCTCCATGCTCCCGATGGAGCTGCTCCGGTCAGTGCTGCAGTGCCAGGACAGTGGGTTCCACTGCAGGGACAGCTTGCTGCTGCCTGGCCCCACGCCAGTGTTACAGGCACCTGCCGCCCTCCATCCAGCTCCGCAGAGATCCCAAGGAGCCCACCCCCACACATACACCCTCCCTGGGACAACAGAGCACAGGGCAGCACAGCCCCAACCTGCCCTCCACCCCCAGCTTGGGGCCACCACCAAGGTTCCCTGGCACTGGCAGTGGGAGCAGGCACAGGGAACACAGGGTGTGTGTGACTCCAGCCACTCAAGACCTCCCAGCTCTGGCAGTGGGGGCAGTGGGACTAAGCAGCTCCTGGCTGTCTCCAGCAGAGCCGCCGCCCCTTCCTGCCGGGAGCCGGGAGTAAACAGCCAGGGGAAAGGGTAGTGCAGGATGAGGAGCAATGCCCGAAAGTGGTGTATGTGACCACTTATGCCACCCCCACTACCACAACCCAAGAGAGTGTCCCGTCTGCCCCCTCCCCTTGCACAGCCTCATAACTGCCCCCAGGGCCTCACCTGACATCACACCCCGAGGGCCAGGAGAGGCTGAAGGCATCAGCCGGGCAGTGCATGGTGGGGATGTCAGGGCGACTTTCAGCAAGTTTGGCCACATGCCAGGAATGGGGCCGGAGGACGGGCACGCTCCTCCTGCCAAGAGCAACAGCGGGAAAGGACAAGAATGGGGAGGAAGCCAGGCCAAGGAACCGGGGCTGAAGTCACTTCCTATGGGGCTTCCTGTCCCCTCCAGGCCAGCGCCCGCCCAAAGGGGACGGCAGCGAGGAGGGTCCAGCCCTGCCAGCACCTGGCACTGGGCACGGGGATCCTGAAGCTCACCCAACTGGCCAGGGCTCCCCAGACTGCAGCATCCCTGTTGCCACACCAACAGGGGACCGAGGACATGGCCCCTGCACAGCCCACAGGCAATGCCTTGAGCAGGGCAAGTGTCCCTGCCAGGACTGGACTGGCTCCACCAAGAACACTGGGGCCACGTCTGCGTCTCCCCCGCAACCCTGACCTTCCCCCTTGTTCATTTGTCCCTCAGCATCTGCAGCAAGCACCAGCCACATCATGTCTCTGGGAAGAGTCCTGTGCTGGTCCCTGTCCCACCCCTCACAGGAGACTCCACAGGAGTCTCTAGTCCCCCCAGCACATGCCACTGCACAGATCTGGTCAGAAGCCACCTCCTGTACCTCCAAAGCGCCCAGTGCTGCCACAGCATCTGCTGACTAGACGAGGAGAATGGCAAGCTGCGAGGTCAGCACAGGGACTTCCCAGAGCCCCCAAACTCACCATGGATGATGCTGAGCCCCAGCACAGTTCCGCGGGACCCCTGCCCCTTGGGCAGTGCCCTTGCGCCGTCCCTGCCCCTGAGTGCTGCTGGAGCTGGAGTCAGTCAGGATGCAGATAGGAATGGATGCAGTTGGAGGGGTTGGGGGGTGGGAGGACTGCGAGGCCCAGCCCTGCCTCTCCTTCCTTTCCCAGGCAAGCCGGCAGGCAGGAGGCAGGCAGGCAGGAAGGGAGAGGAGCGGCCACGCTTGAGGCTACCGCCCAGCAAGGGGGTGGCGAGCCCGATGCCCTGCCCTGGTTCTGCTGGCTGGGGAACCCCCACCCAGTGGGAGTGCTGACAGCAGCAAAGGGGCTGCTCCCCACCCTGTCCCAGCAAAGGGCACCTCCAAGCTGGAGACAAGGGCACCTCCACATTCCTGCCAGTCCCCCAGGCAGGTAAAACCCCACTGGCCCTCCCTGTGTCCCCTCCACAGCACTGCCAACCTGCGAACGATCATCTTCAGAGTGCGGTAGGAGCCCTTGATGAGGATCAGGGCCTCCTGGCGGGATCCGTACAGCGGTGTCCCACTGATGTTTACCAGCTCATCACCCGGCTGCAGCCGGCGGGACAGTGCAGCCTTGCCCCCATCCTCCACCTGGGTGACAGAGAGTGGCGTCAAGGGGGGCACGGCCCCCAGAATATCCCAGGGGATGTTCCACAGCCGCTGTGTGTCAGGGGAGAAAGGGGCTTTGGAGAAGGTGCCTGAGCCCCAGGCACCACAGAGAGATCTGCGGGGCCAGGCTCTCCCCCTTCTCTGGTCACATGAATTTCTGAGCAAGGGCATCGGGGAGGGGTGAGAAAGAAAAATGTCCCATCCCAGCAGATTCCCCCGCAGGCACAGGCAGCACAAGGGCCCTTTGTCCGGCGTGGATGCCAGCCCCCTGCCACTGCTTCCAACCCCACATTGAGCCTGTCTGGGCACCCGTGATGATTTCGATGCCCAAAGGATGCCATCCCACCCTATGTGCCCATAGGAGACAACAGTAGGGGAAGTGCTGAGCCCTGGCACATGCCTACCCTCCCTGACACCCATGGCCAAAATGAACCTGGCACTCTGTACTGCTGTGCTTAGAGGAAGCAGGGCCATGGTGCTGCCAGCATGTGAAACCCTGGGCCATCCCCTCTGCCCTAGCCGGTAGGTGCAATGCTGGCAGCCCTGGGATGAGCAGTGCCCAGCTGGGGTAGGCACAGTGCCCATTGCCAGCACTGATCTCTGACCATCCTGCCACTGCAATGGCCAGGGATCGCCAAGTCCAGACTATCACACTACAGGGCTGGCAAGCGACTGAAACTGCTGCGTGGTGGCAGTGGCACAGGGCATGCAGGTGCATGGGGCAGGACCCAGGGTGCCCCATGCCCAGCGTGGATGTGGCAAGACCCTACAGCTACCCACAGAGCTGAGCTAACCTAGCCCCATGCTGAGGCTCCAGCACCCACCCTGCCCAGTTGCTCCCAGGCCTGGCCAAGGAATGAGCTCTGCTCACAGTGCCTGCAGGGCCGGCCTGGGCAGCAGCCAGGCCCCAGTGCCAGGGAGCACACAGGGCCTAGCAGGTCAGTCATCGTGCATGTGCCCCTGGGCACCACTTTCCAGCCCTAGTGCTGGACAGGGCTCAGGGGGCATTCCACCACCCCCGGACAACACGTCACCTTAGGAGGGAGGAAGGCAGGGGCAGCCAAGCCTCCTGCCCAGTGTACCACTGCCCCACGGCCCTGCCTGGCACAGCTGTGCCCAGAACCGACAGCTTTCCCATTTTTTCAGGGATCTCAGCACCACAATGCCATGCCCAGGCTGGGCACAGACCAATGTGCCTGCCTGTCCAGGCAGGCTGCCCTCCTACCCAGAAGTCAGCCATGGGGCCGCCTTCCTGGCAGGGGACCCTGACTGCCTGTGAGGGCTCCCAGTCCTACCATGTAGTCGGTGGAACACCTGGGTTTACCCCTTCCCATGCTGCTGCCCACCACTGGGCACCAGCAGAGCATGCAAGGCAGGCTGCACCTTCACCCAGTCCTCTGTCCAGCCATGTGCCCACCCAGCCCTGCCTGCCACGGCCATGGGGATGGGGATGAGTCAGAGGTGAAAGGTGTCCCCACTACTGCAGGACACCACCAGGTCTGCACCCACGTCTGAGCCATCACATGCACCAGGATGGACAGGCTCAGCCCTGGCATCACTCGCCAGGAGCTAAATTTGGCACAAACAGCCCCTTGTTCTGCCTTTGCCACCAGCGAACTCAGCACTGGCAGCCAAACCCCACCGCCTGCTGCCCTGCCTGGCTGGGCCAGCCCAGGACACTTCCCCAACACCATCCCTGGAGTTCACTCTGGGCTCTCATGGCGGGTACCGGATGGCTCACAGGAATGTCTCAGGAGAAAATTGTCTTAGAAGTCACAACCAGAACAGTGCCAGAGCTGTGCCCACTCTGCCCCACACCAACGTCCCTCCTTGCCCCCGACGTGATCGGGGGATTGGGGGAGCCTGTGCCAGAGGGCATTCGCAGCCCCATGGAAGGCTTAGAGAGCGTGTGAGCACTGCCGTGGGACTCTGCCACAGGAACGGATCCCGCCCGGAGTGGACTCAGAGGCCAAACTCTGTCACCAAGTGCGGGGACGCCCTTCCCCTTTCCGGCCCGGGCCCCCCGCGCCACAAGCGGGGGCCGCCCCCTCTCCGCACACACCTCGGCCGGCCGCAGCGGCGGAGCGATGGCCCCGGGGGACCCTCCCCTGAATGCACAGAGCGCTGGAACAAGCCCCTTTTGTCTGCCGAGCACACGCGGTGGCGGCGTGTCTGGGGGAGCGCGGGGGCCGACACCCCGCGGCCCGCAAGCCACCCTCCTTCTCAAAAGTGGTGGGGAACATCCCCGAGCCCTCCCATCGCCTCCCATCCCCTCCTCCGGCAACCGGCGGATCCACGGGGACCCTCCTCCCCGAGGGCCGGCAGCGAGTCGGGACGCGGGCAGTTACTCCCTCGGCGCCCGGCTCCCCACCCGCCGGCGGTGCCACCTCAGGGCGCAGGGCTGGGACCGGAGCCACTTTTCCAGCTCCCCCAGCCAGACCGCGCTGCCCGCGTCGCGCCGAGGGCGTGGAACGGCCCGGGGGTGCAGTCAGCCCGGCTCGAGGCAGGGAGCAGCCCCGGGGCCGCCAGCCCGGCCCGCCGCACCGCGGCTCAGCAGGACGGTGACACCGGGCAGGCAGGCGGCCAAATCGCCCGGTGACAGGGCCCCGTCCGGGCTCCGCGGAGGGGTGGGTATTGGGGTTCCCTTGGCCGCTGCCCGGCACCCTGCGGGTCTCCCCGCGAGTCTCCCCGCGGGGCGATGCGCTGGCGGGGGCTGCGGGAATCGGTGACCCTCTGTGTGGCGAGACGTCGGGGCCGCAGCGGTCACCCTGAGCATTCGCTCCCGGCTGCTGTCGGGCCCCGCTCGGCACCGTACCCCAGCGCCAACCCAGTCCCGGGCACGGTCCTGCCCCTGCGTTCCAGGGGTGCCGGGGCATGACGGGACGGACTCTGGTTCCCCACCGTGGCCCTCAATGTCCCCGCAGAGGCCGGTGCCCGGGGCACCCATGGGCGGGGCACCGACGGATGGGTACACGAAAAGGGGCTGACCTCCCCCAGCTACGGTCCGTGGGACGGGACCGGGAAAGACGTGAGGGAGGAATTGTGGGGCCGCCCCCGACGCCAGCCCAACGGATGTGCCAGAGGAATTTCTTCCTGCCGCCGGGCCCGGGCTGTCCCTCCGCCCCTCTCGCTCCCACTTTTCCCCGCGGCTCTAAGTGGAGGGTCGCGGGGATCGTGGGTGCGAGTGGCCGCCCCCGTCCCGCCGCGCCATGACACGCGACCCCGCGGCCGGGGCTCCCCGCACCCCCGACACCGCCGCGCATCGGGTGTCCACCCATATCCCGCGTCCCGCCACGGGCGGGAGGCCCCTCGCGGGGGGATGCTGTGGAGCCCACGCGGGACTGTGCCGGCGGTGCCTACCTTGGAGACGATGAGGGGCTCGCCGTGCTCTAGCCCGCCGCGCAGCGTGAAGCCCCAGGGCGCGCCCCCCTGCAGCTGCACATGCACGTACTGGGGGGCGCCGGGCCGGCCCTCGGCCCGCTCCATGGCGGCTACAGCTACAGCTCCATCCCGGCCCGGCCCCGAGCTGTGGAGGAAATGACACCCCCGCCCGCCCGGGCTGAGCGGCGCGGGGCGAGTGGGGGGCGGGGCCGGCCCGCACCGGGACTGCTCCGCTGCCGCCAATGAGGCGCGGGGGGACGGCGAGCGGGCGGCTCGGCATGGCACGGCACGACGCGGCACGGCACGGCACGGCACGGCACGGCATGGCTTGGCTCAGCACAGCTCATGGCATGGCTCTGCACACACTGGCACAGCACAGCACCTTTCTACTCAGTAGCTTGGCATGCCATCCTTTAGCCCAGGGACCTGAAGTGAGCTGCTTGGCTCAGCTTGGTACAGCCCAGCCAGCGTATTTCAATTGTCCAGCTCAGTCCAGTATGGCATGATATGGAAGGCTGGCAGACTTCAGTGCAGCATGACACAGCACAGCTCAGCTCAGTGTGGGATGGCAAGGGGGCCAGCATGGGTTAACTGGCCCAGCATGGCTCAGCTTGGCATGCCTCGGTGCAGTTCAGCTGGGTTGGCACATTCTGGCTTGGCTCAGCTCAGCTCAACACGACACAGGGCTGGCCAAGCTAAGTTTGGTACAGCACAGAACAACCACGGGCCTCATCTGGCTTAGCTCCACTTGGCCTGGCCCAGTTTTGCTCAGTGCAGTTCAGCTTGGTTGGCTTGGACAAGCGGGGCTGGCACAGTTCAGCTCAGCACAGCCTGGCCTGGCTTGACTTAGCTTGGCCATGCACAGTTCAGCTCAAAATGACCCAGTTTGGTTCAGCACAATATGGTGCCACCAGGGACCCACACCAATAGGGCCAGCTCGGCACAGCTTAGCCTGGCATGGCAGCAGTTCAGCAGCACTCATGCAGCTGCGAGGCGGTGGCAGTAGGGTGATGCAGCCCCCCCAGCTCCCCACCGCACAGTCACACTGGCGCCTCAAGCTCCACTGCCTGCAGGCCAGCACATGCTGCTGGCTCCTGTCTGACCCAGCCATGCCAGCCCCCACCCTGTCCCTATCCTGCCGGGCACCTCAGGGCGTGCATGGCAGTTTGGCCGTTCTTCACCTTTGTCTTTTCCCTGCCAGGCCCAAGAGGAGCAGCTGTGCTGCTTGGGGGAAATTGAGGCACGGGGAGGAGGTGGCTGATGGCAGCCGAGGATGGTGGGAGTGGATCGGAACGGATTCCTGGGGGAGCCCGAGAGTCCTGCTCCTCCCCTTCCCGCCTGGGGCCACGACTCTTACTCATCTCCTTCCCAGACATCCCAGACGGCACAGCCGGCCTGGAAAGCTCTGCTCTGCAAGCAACGCCTGCAGCCCCTGGTTGCCTGCCACGGCCCGGGAGGGTCGGCTTGCAGTGCCAGGCTGGCGAGCCACTCTAGGCTTGTTCATTACCAGTGCTGGAAGGGTCTCAAGTTTCTCTTGGTAGTCCCTGTCCACAAGCACCTGCCTTGAACTCTGCCTGCGCCCTGCACAGCCCAGCTGCAGGCAGCCCAGTACATGTGTACATTCTTGTGCCCGTGTCACAGGGTGCAGGGTGGAGTGGTACCTGGGCTGTTTGTAGAACTGGAGCCCACCCAGGAGCGATGCATGCCCCCCACCCCCCCATACAGCCTTGACAGGTCCACTGCTGTCATGTCCACCCCTGACCCGAATCTCCTGCTCTCCCCTATGGCCTTCCCACCTGCCTTGTCATTCCCCCCCATGGCTGGCTGCTGCCATGCCCTGACTTTTCCCAGCCTTCACTGGCTCATCTGCCACTTGTGCCCTTTCCCAAATGAGTAACCAGGGCTGCCTGACCAGGCGAGAGGGCTCTGTGCCCTGGCTCATCACATGGCCCCACAGCACATTTAGCACCACGCACACCCCCACAGAGCCCTCCCAGCCCTTAGCACTGTGTCCAGCTGGCACCAGGAAGGGTGGGCAGCAGGCACCAGTACAACCCCCGCCAGCTCTCCCATGTCCCTATGCCTGCACCAGTGGTTCCCAACCAGTGTGCCCACCCCCTGGGCCCTTCCATCCCAGCAGGAGAGCAACAGTGTACTGTGGGTCTGAGCACAACACCAGGGGCTCTGGAGGTGGCACTGACTGCAGCTGCCCACACCAGAGGCCCTTTCCCAGGCAAGCACCATGGAGTCACTGTCCACAGTATGGAAAGTGCCTCAAATGGCCCATGCCAGCAAGAGGGTGGGCATCATGCTTGCAGCCTCTGGGCTTTGAGCTGGTGCTAGCAGAAAGACCTGGAAACTGGTCAAGGTAGGCAAAGTTGTGGGCATGCTGATGGTGATGACAGGATGATGCCTACAGTGGGGTACTGCTGGGCTCAGGGTCACTCTGCTCATGCACCTGCCTTAGTGCCAGGTGGGTAGAGTGAGGCACTGGGCAGCCTGGCTGTGCTGTGGGGCTGTTGGGGAGCAGAACCCCAGGCTCTGTGCCTGCTTGGGGCAGTGCAGACCAGCTTGCAGCAAAGGGCACAAAGGTGCTGAGCCACTGCTGGAGAGGCAGCACAGAGTGGAGGGAGCTGGAGGGACTCTCACTGCATGAAAGCACCCTCTCAGGCTCTGGCCCCATTCCCCTGGGACCCAGGGCGCTCCTGCCTCTTTAAAAGCTGATTGAGACCATGCCTTTAAAACGGGCCTGGGCAGGGACCTCCTACCCTGTAGGAGGAGGCTGGCCAGGAGCAGGTGGGCTGAGTGAGCTGGTTCTCCCACCCCACTTCACCCCACTCCCCTACCCCAGCACCTCTACAGCCCCCATAGCCAGGCTCCGTCTGGCTAGATTTGTTCCTGGTCTGGGTTTTAGTCTGGAATTGTGCCCCTTTTTGCATACAGAATCCCCCCACCTTTCTGTTCCTGTGTCAAGCTGAAGCAGCTGGTGTGGTTGTCCTGGTTTGATAGGAGCTGGCAGCACCCTGGGATCCCTTTGCTGGTGCCCACAATCAGCTCTGCCTCTCAAGTGGGGAGAAGCATGACTGCAGGTTAGGTCTTCCTAATTCTTCTGCTGGCCAGCCCCACCTTGTCCCATTTACCTGCTCCCTCCCCAAACATGCACTCACCTATCATGGCTATGCCCTACCCTTTCACCAGCTTCCTCCTCCTCCTCCTTGTTGTGCCCCTTTCCCAGGCTGCAAACCAGTCCCCACTGCCCCTTGGCTCCCTGCCTGCTGTCCCCACCCTGCCCCTCCTGCAGGCCCTGCAAACGCGGGCGCCAGGCAGCGCAGGCTGGCAAGTGGGGCCAGCCAGTGGGCAGCCCCTGCGCTACATGCTGAATCTGTACCGGCGTGCCGCTGACCGCGAAGGCCGACCCCGCCGCAGCCGCAGCCTGGGCACCAACACCATCCGCCTGGTCCAGGCCAGTTCCCATGGGGGTCAGCCTTGGGCAGGTAAGCAGCTGGCGGGCACTAAGGATGGTATGAGGGCTTAGCAGAGCTAGCAGGGTGAGCTTGAGCTCTGAAGGCGAGGTCTCTTGCCTGTTTCCTCCCTCTCTCTACAGTGTCCTGGCTGGGGTTGCTTGCTCTTGGCCATGGGGTTCCACTTGGCAGGAGTTCAAGGCTCTGCCCTAGGGGTGAGACGGGCAAATGCATCGCTGGCCCTTGTGTGCCCTTCTCCCCTTCCCACCCTGCCTGATGCTGTGCCAGGCTAGTGGTGTTCATGCAGAGGATGAGAAATGTTACAGACTCTCTTTGCCCTTCACCCCACTAGCAAGTCTTCTGTTTGCTGCAGCTTCTGCCTTGTGCTGGGGCATATGGCTGTCATGGGCTCCAGTGTGCTGTGTGGGGCTGTGGCAGCACCATGGGAGAAAGGGGTGCTGCACAGTGCCTCCTGCACTGTGCTAAGGGGGTACCGGTCACTGCTTCCCTGCAGGTCGCTGGTACTTGCAGGCCCTCACCTACCACCTGGAGGGCCAGCCAGAGGCCGAGCACCTCCTCAGAGCCACTGTGGTCTACCTCCCCAGTCTGTCATTGGCCCATGGTCGCCTCCTCTGCGCTCTGGAGCTGGTGGCAGCCAGCGAGGCACCCAGGGTGCTGCTCAGCCCTACTGCCCATCCCCGCTATGGCTGGGCTGAAGTTGACGTCACCCCTTACCTGGTGCTGGGGAACAGCAGCGTGGGGAGCCTGGCACTGCGGCATGTCTGTGTGCGTGCTGGCCGAGCAGGAGGCCACGATGCCCTGGTGGCCCCTAGCCACCCTTTCCTCATTCTCTACCTTAACGATACCCAGGCAGAGTTGGCACCTCCAGCAGCAGAGCCCCACCGACACCGGCGTGATACAGGGATGTTGGCTCATGACCTGCCCAACTACCTGCGGGAGCAGGGAGGGCAGAAGAGTGACTGTTCCCTCCGCCCCTTCCCTGTCAGCTTTGCACAGCTGGGCTGGGACCACTGGATCATTGCTCCCCACCGCTACAACCCACGCTACTGCAAGGGCACCTGTCCCTACCTGCTCCGTGATGACTACCATGCGCCCAGCCATGCTGTGGTACAGAGCTTTGTTCATCGGCTTGTGGATGCCAGTGTGCCCCGGCCCTCCTGTGTGCCCTACCGCTACAGCCCCATCAGTGTCCTCATGATTGAGCCCAATGGAGGCATACTGTACAAGGAATATGAGAATATGATTGCAGAGTCCTGCACCTGCCAGTAATTTCCACTGCCCCAGCACATCACCCCTGGGCTCTGCCTCTTCCTGCAGATCTGGACTTTAGAGTTTATCTTGCTCTGCCTGCGGCTTACTTGGCTCATCTCCCCTCCCCATGCAGCGCTGCTCAGTGGGGAGGTTTTACAGTGACAGTTTTATGTAAATTGTGGATTTTTAAAGGCGGGAACCTGTGCTGGGGTGATTGCCCCGTGGCATCTGTCCTTCCTGCAGCCCCCATGGCTGCTGCCTGGTTTTGGTGGGCAGAGGGGCTTGGCCTGATGTTCTCAGAGATGAGCTGTGTCCTTAAACTGGAGTGCAAAGCTCTTAGGAGGTGGCTGGGAGTCTCCTGGTAGAGCCAGGGCAGGAAGGGTGAGAAGTCCAGGTGTCTCTGTGCCTTGCATTCGACACATTGGTAGTGTCATGATCTGATGTGACCCTGCCTGTGGCATTCCTCCCCAACTCACAAGCACCCCATCCCTCTCTAGTCTCAGCTGCAGAGGCATCTCATCGGGCTGAGAATTTCGGCTGGAGGGAGAAAGCCTCTCTCCTCCCCTGCAGTTCTGCTCTGGAAGGGCTATGGAAAACTGGAGGGACCTGAGCTGCCATCTCTGCTTCCAGCGCTAGAGGCCAAGGCAGCTGCCTGTGCTGGACTCTGCCTGCTGTTTCCTCTGACACACTTGTTCTTCAGCTCCTTGGCTTACCCTCTAGCAGGGCTCAGGTCTCGTCCTATCCCAGAAATCAGACTCCCCTCGCAGATGTCTCTCTGCCTTCTTGCACTCTTGCTGTCACACAGGCCTTGGGCTCTGCTGGGCTTCTGGCACGTCCCTGTTCCCAGAAGAGTCAGTCCTGCTCTCAGCACCCCTGCTGCCTGACTTTCCTCTATTTATTGCTTGACTGTGAATAAATAAATTGATTGATTTTGCTAAAGACCATCTTGGCCTGTTCTTGCACTGTCCCTGGGGTGCAGCAGGTGCCCCCTGGGATAGGCTGCATCCCGGTGCAACTGCCCTTGGGCTTTCACTGGAGGAGCTGGGTGCGGGGGTAAATCCCAGCTGGTTCAAGTGGGACCTGTGAGAAGTGCCTCCACTGGAGCACAGACCTGCCCTAGTGCAGAGGGGACCAGATGTGGCTGCGGGCAACTGCCTCCGTGGGGCTGGGAACAAGAGATGCCCTACATCCCTCTGTATGGGGCAAGTCCTAGGGGACCATGGAGGAGCAATGAGACAGGTTTCCTGGGGCTGTCTGTCACCATGGCCAAAGCATTTCTCTGCCAGGGCTATTTTGGATAGGTGTCTGCAAGCAAACCTGCCTGTTGCTGGATATGATGCCCTGTTTGCAGTGCTGGAGCAAAATTTCCATTCTTTGAGCATCAAGGCATAGGTGGCAGTCATCATCCTTGTCACCAGAGCTTGGGGGCACTGTCACTCCACAGCTCATGGCTCTTGCCAGGGTCTCCTCTTGCTTGAGGTCTAGCCCCATCTGTTATTGCTGGCCTAAGTCCCTTGGGGAGGTTTCAGCACTTTTATTTTTCCTGTGAGTGTTTGCTGTTGGACAGGGTGCTGTCAATTCCAATCCTTCCCTTTTTCTGCTAGCCTTGAAGTTTCTTTCCCATCCTGGAAGAGTGAGAAACCACAGACCCCCAGGCTCCTCTTCTGCCCCTTGTCCCCAGTTAGCCATATCTTGGTCATGAGTGGGGAATGTCTTCTCCTTTTTTGCAAGCTCACAGATCTGATCCCTATCAATCATTAAGCATGTGGTGTTAACTCATTCAGGCAATTGATGATAAAAGGCATGGAGCTGGGCACGCTCCCAGCCCTGGACACCCTGGATGCCACTTGGCCCCCACCTGCCCAAAGGGGTCCCCAGGATGAGGGGTGCTGCGGTCTCCAGGAGCCCACTGTGCCCAAACGCTGCTGGTGCACATCTGTATGATGCCCATGTGTCTGCCCGCACCTGTGCCTGCAGGTGTATCCCTGCGTGTGTGTGCACGTGTATGATTGTGTATGTGTATGGGAAGTGTGTGCTTATTTGTGTGTGTTTATGGGTGAGTGTACCTGTGGGTATGTACAGGTTTGCACACCTGTGGATGTACATAGGCGCGCGTGTGTGTATTTCTGTGTGCTATGGACACGTGGAAATGCAAAGGGTGTGTGCACAGCTGTGTACACGTGTGCGTGTGGAGGTATGTGTGCACACGAGTCTGCCTGTGCATGTGTTCCAGTGCGGGTGTGTGCACACCTGTACGTGAGCATATGTGTGCATGTCCATGTCCCTATGTGCACGTGCACACCTATGGACGTGTCCATGCCTCTGTCCACATGTGTGTCTGTCCACGCATCTAGCATACGTGCGTGTGTCCATACAGACCCACACTGGTATGTGTATCCGTGTGTCCGTCTGTGTGTCTATACAGTCTCACACCAGTACGCGAACTCATCTGTGTGTCCCTGCGGTCCCACACCAGTCCGTGTGTCCGTTCCACACCGGCACAGGTGCGTCCGCGCGTCCGCCCCTGTGTCCGTGCGTCTGCCTCTGTATCCGTATATCCGTGTGTGTGTGTCCGTGAGCCCCTCTGTGTATCTGTGTGTCCGTCCGTGTGTCTGTCCTTGTATCCGTGTGTCCGTCCTTGTAGCCGCGTATCCATACTCAGCGTTGCTCGGCCTTCGCCCGGCAGGCGGCCCCGCACGCCGCCGCTCCCCCGCCCTCGGAGCCGCCATGGCGGCAGGTCCTGCGCAGTCGGTAGTGAGCGCCCCGTGGGCCGAGGCCGCCGCCGGCGAGGAGCGCAGGGCAGCGCGGCTGGGGCGGCCGCTCAGGGGCTGCGGTGGTGCTCGGGTACGGCCATCGGCGGCAGGGACCTGGCTGTGCCGCGGGGCGGAGCGGGGAGGGGAGGGGCGGAGGGGGGCGGGGGCTCTTGAGAGGACCCGTGCCGTCCCGCCAGTGCCAGTGCTAGTCCCGGTCCCGGTCCTGCTGCCGCCGTCATGAGGAGCCGGAGCAACTCAGGCGTGCGTCTGGACAGCTACGGGCGCCTGGTGCAGCAGACCATCCTTCGCCACCAGGTGCGGACCCTGCCCGGGAATGGGGAGCAGACCTGCGGCCCCGGCGCGCCCCGTTGGCCGCTGGGCCAGGCAGTTCCGTGGGAACGGTGTGTCCCTTCCGCAGGACGCGGTGACGGGGCTGCTCCCCGCCAGCGCCGACCACCAGGACGCCTGGGTCCGGGACAACGTGTACAGCATCCTGGCGGTCTGGGGTCTTGGCCTGGCCTACCGCAAGAATGCCGACCGCGACGAGGACAAGGCTAAGGCCTACGAGCTGGAGCAGGTAGGAGGGAGCAGGAGCCGGAGGCGGGGCTGGTGTCACCCGGGGACTGCTGTCACCCCGGTCTGGTCAGCCTTTGGCACAGCTGGGCCAGGGGCCCAAAGGCAGTGCAGTGAGGGCAAGGACACGGGTGTCCCCCGACCCAGGAGGCAGTAGGAATGGATGTCAGAGCCTGCTCTTCCCAGACCACACTGGAGCCCAACCAGAGGGTCTAGACCTCTGGCTCTGGGATGATCTGGGGCCACAGCCCTTCTCTCAAGGGCTGGGGAGCCATGCCCTGCAGCCATGTCCTCTGTCCCGCTGCACAGCATGGCAGCCTGGCCTTGCTGGCAGACCAAGAAATCTTCCCTCTGCTGTTGCCCAGGGGCTGTGAAAATGTAAGTGGGGGCTCTGATTACAGACGCTGAGCCCCACAAAGGTCAGCAGCCAGCTGATCCTGAGTCAGGGCTTCTCCTAGAGATTAACAAACCTGTTTTCCTTGTTCCTGCAGAGCGTGGTGAAGCTGATGCGGGGGCTGCTCCAGTGCATGATGAGACAGGTAGGGGCTGGGGAGCAGCTCTGAGTGTCAAGTGGTCTCCCTAAAGCCCAGCTATGCCACAGAGTCCTAGCTGTGCCAGCCCTCCCCAGCCTTCCCTGATGAGCAGAGGGAAGGCCCCTTCCAGCAAGTCTTGAAATAAGTTCTGAGTGGGCATCTGTCCTGGGTGTGATTGAAGTTCCAGAGCTGTGGGCTGGTGGCCAGTGGAGGCTTTGCCAGCTGCTCCCTGTCTCTTGGCCTGGCAGGCGCTAGGACTCTGCAGTTCTCCTCCCTGAGGGCGTTTGGGGTAACCCTTTTCCCTCTGCATGGTGCAGCTGTGGCAGTGGGCCCTCCACTGCTGCAGTCCTGTGCTGCAGTGGCATGTGAGCCTGCACTCATTGCCTTGGTGCACGGAGGGGCTCAGCCCAGGGGGTGGAATTTCTGCCCTGCCAGGCACAACTCCATATTCTCCACTCATGGCATGGAGCAGCCCTTGGCTCGGGAGCTGTCTGGAGACAGGGTTCAATGAATGCCTGCGTCTCTTTGCCCTTCTCAAGGTGGACAAAGTAGAGGCCTTCAAGTACAGTCAGAGCACCAGGGACTGCCTGCATGCCAAGTATAACACCCACACCTGTGCCACTGTGGTAGGAGACCACGAATGGGGTCACCTACAGATGGATGCTACTTCCCTCTACCTCCTCATGCTTGCACAAATGACGGCCTCAGGTAATGCTGGGGGCTGCCATTACAGCTTTGAGCGTGCTGGTCTTCAGGTTCACGAGAGTCTCAGTTTGGGTGCAGCTTCCTGGGTGCCAAGCTGCTGCAATGGCTTCCCTGATCCCCACTATTTTCTTGTGCTCACAGTACCTGAGGTGGGTTTGGGCCCCTTGATGTCGATCTCTCCAAAAGCCCCTGTTTGTCTGAAGCCTTAGTGCTGCCATAAGAGGTGGGAGTGGCGATGGGGTCAGCTAGGACGTGGCTCCCATTGGGCAGGCATGCAGTGGGGAGGAGTCCTCCCTGGGTTCCTGCAGCCCCATCCTGGGTACTCTTGTGGGCTTGGAGTGGCTAATGTGAATTCTTCCCTGTGCTTCAGGCCTCCACATAATTCACAGCTTGGATGAAGTCAACTTTATCCAGAACCTCGTGTTCTACATTGAAGCTGCCTACAAAACTGCGGTGCGTAGCATGTGCTGGGGAAGGGGGGTGTGCTCCAGTGGTAGAGATACTGCACTGGTGTCTAGGAACAGCTGTGGGTTCCCCCTGAGCCACACCAGCACCTTCTGGAAGCACCATGGATGGGTGGGATTCAAAGGCTTGCTGGGTGTGTTCTGAAACAGTGCCTGGTTCACAGGACTTTGGCATATGGGAGCGTGGGGACAAGACGAACCAGGGCATCACCGAGTTGAATGCCAGTTCTGTCGGCATGGCCAAGGTGAGCTGGGAAGAAATGCTGGCTGGGGGGGAGTGAGGAGCACCAGTGGCCCTGAGATGCTTTTTGACAGGACAGGCTGGGCATGTTGAACTGCTGAGTCTCAATGCCCCATGCAGTGATAGGATCCTGGGGAGCAAGACTCTTCTTCTTGTACACTGGGATAAAACTGTGCCCTTCTAGCCTGAGTTTTGCCTGAACTGGGAGTGAAAAGTTCATCGGGGGTGTGTGGCAGAAATGTCCCAGGCCCTTTTGATGTCTGGAGCTGTGGTCCCATTTCAACCAGAGATGTTCTACAGCCACAACAGGATTCAAATTCTTTTAAATTTGGGCAGTGCTTTACACACAGCAACTAGCATGGAGTGAGAGCTCTTTCAGATGAGCAGCGTGGTGAAGGACATGCCTCTTTGGGTCTCACCGTGCTTGCAGGCTGCCCTGGAGGCACTGGATGAGCTGGATCTCTTTGGAGCCAAGGGAGGCCCACAGTCAGTGATACGGGTGCTGTCGGATGAGGTGCAGCACTGCCAGGTGAGACCCACGCAGGCGCTGTGCTGTTGCAAGAGGAACTGTGATCTGCTGGGTTTGTGGTGTGAATGATGCCTGGCCTGACAGCCTAACAACCTTTCCTTCCCCTTTGCCCAGTCCATCCTCCACTCAATGCTGCCCAGGGCCTCCACATCCAAGGAGGTGGATGCCAGTGTGCTCTCTGTCATCTCCTACCCGGCATTTGCTGTGGAGGACAGTGAGCTGGTGGAAATCACCAAGCAGGAGATTATCACCAAGCTGCAGGTGAGCATCTCTGCCCTTGTCTCACTGTTCCCAGGAGACAGCTGCAGTCCAAACTGTTGTAGCCCTTTTCTTTCCAAAGACATGTACAGTGGTGGGTTGCTGGGGCATGTCCTCTCCCAGTCTGCATGACCTGTGGCAGGGGTGTGCAAAGAAGCAGCCCTGTGTGCTGTGGCCCCAGGCTGTGATTGTGGTACCTGAGCGCTGGGTGAGCAAGGGAGGGGATGTTTGGCCGAAGGAAACACCGTGCCCCTGCTTCTGCATTCAAGGTACAAGATATCTCACACTGTGCCTCCTGCTCAGCAAATCTTTCTCTCCCTTCCAGGGGCGCTATGGCTGCTGCCGCTTCCTCCGGGATGGATACAGGACTCCCAAAGAGGTGTGTGTCCTCAGCCCTGCTGCCTGGCAGAACTTGACTGCCAAGCAGCAGCCCACCTGGATGCAGCACAAAGGCTGTGTTGGGGACCCTTGGGAATACAAGAGCCCTGAGTAGCCCTAAGCAGTGTCATGGATCTGGGCAAGGCTTCCCAAAATGCCAGAGCTCATTGCAGAGGTGGTATGTCTTACCCACACCCATAGCAGACGGCCAGAGGCTGGCTCTGCCTGCATCCTGGAACCCGGTGGTGTGTCTTTCTTAGGCTGGGAGAAGGTGGAACCAGTGCCCAGCATGGGAGCCCTGCTCAGGTGGGCTCTCCCAGGGCTGCACCTGAGCGAGGGCTGGAGATCTGGGGAGGTGACTGTGCAGAGCCATAACCCAGTGGCCTCATCTACGACAGCTCTGTCGCTGTTGCGCACAGGGATGGCAGAAAACGACATGAGTTCAGGTCAGAGAAGCATGGTCAAAGCCAGAGCTAAGACCACATTTAATGGAAAACTCATCTTTTATAGTGTGGTTCGCAATAAAGAAATTACATGATTGGCCTATTCACCCACCACCTCTAAAGGTGATAGGTTGAGCGGTATAACACCCATCTGTAAATATTATTTTTCCATGTACCCAAAACAATATGCAGTTCTCATAACAATTATGCAGCTGCAAAGAGTTTACTTTTCTCTAACTGCTTTCTCATGAGAGACTGCGTGAGAACAGAAGCTTCTCACAGGAAAGCTGTGAGAAGCTTGTGAGAAGCTGCAAGAAGCTCTCTACCAGCTTTTTAGCATCCACACAGGTCTGGAGGTCACAAAGCTGCTTCTGTCTCTCCTAGACCAGCTGTCAGCTTGGGTACTGCCAGAATGGCCCTGGGAGCAAGTGGAGAGTTTGCTGCTTTGGGGAGAGAAAACAGGAAAATTTTATAAGCAACAGTCTCATTTGATAACCACTGAACTAGGAAATGATACTCAGAGGCTCTTAAGTCATCACCAGCTGTGCTTCTGAACACCTGCCCATAATAGGCAGCGTGTGTGGCTGCCCCGCTCCAGAGCGAGAGAGAAGCAGGAGCATCCCCAGTCCAGTGTTGCCAGCGCTTGTGAGCTTTGGCAGCATGCAGAGTTGTGGATTACTTACTTCTGGGGAGCTGTGAGTCATGGAAAGGGCAGCGGTGCCTTCAGAGGCATTCAGCTAGCTGGAGTCAGGTGGGATTTTGGAAGCTTATGGCTGGAGTGCAGGTAGAAGACATCTGCATCTTCTGTCCTCTCTGCCTGAATAGTCTGCTAAGGCCAGCGCTCTCCCTTCTCTGCAGCAGACAGAGCAGTTAGCAGGGAGGGCCGAGGAAAGGGCACTACACCACACAGACCTGAGGTGGGAGGACTCTGTGCAGGCAGCTCTTCATCCTGACAGCTTCCCTTGTGTCAGGCTCACAGTGGCACCACATGGCAGGAGGGCCCTGGAGGGACTTCTCTGGCCCTGTGTGACCAGCCCAAGCCCTCTCAGCTGGCTGGGCCAGCTTGATGATGCTGGAGGAGACAGATGCTGAGGGGCTCAGGCAGAGCAGGCAAGGCAAAGGGGACCCAGCATGGCACAGGGGATGTCATGTTGTTGCTGTACAACAGCACAACATCTGGGGTGTTCTGGGGGCTCTGGGGTGCTCTCCTGGGGACCAGGTACACCCCAGGAAGGGTAAGTCTCTCCATCATCAATGCAGGAGTCTCAGGAGCAGGTAGTCCAATGGAGGAAACAGAGGCTGCAGTTGAAACTGCGTTTCAGCTTTGTCTTGGCCATCTACAGAGGAGGGCTGGGAGGACATTTGAGGCTGGGGTCTCAGGAGGAGGAGAAGCCCTGTCAGTTTGAGAGGATCCTGTTATGTACCACCTCCTTTGATGTCACTTACAGGACCCCAGACGCCTCTACTATGAACCTGCAGAGCTGAAGCTGTTTGAGAACATTGAGTGTGAGTGGCCTCTCTTCTGGGCATACTTGATGATTGATGGGATTTTCAGTGGAAACATGGAGCAGGTAAGAGAGGCAGGACCTACTGGGCTGGTGAAAAAAAGTCCCTGGCAGGAGAAGTGTGCAGGGGAAGGATGCAGGGAGCCGTGATCGGTGTCAGATTCCCTCTCCTCTCTTCTCAGGTGCAGGAGTACCGGGAAGCCCTTGAGGGGGTTCTCATCAAGGGGAAGAATGGGGTACACCTGCTGCCAGAGCTGTACAGTGTCCCACCAGATAAGGTGAGTGATCTTGTGCTATGGTGGGAAGCAGGAGCGTCTTACAGAATCACAGGATATTCTGAGTTGGAAGGGACCCACAAGGATCATGAAAGTCCAACTGCTGAAACTCCTGGTCTCTATTAATTTTAAGTGCTTATTATGCCAAATTGTTAGTGAAGGGGCAAATGTAATGCATGGAAACCTCATGTATGAAAAGGATGGCTTGGAGCTGTTATGAAACCATGTTGGATAAAAATTGGTTTTTTTCCCCCAAAGCATTTCTTACTCCCATACGCAAGAGTTATTTGCTGATAGTCTGCTTTCTTGGAGGCTGAGTGCTCCAAGAGCTCAGGACAAGCAGACCTGGGCTGAGTAGGTGGTGCTGAGCTCCTGTTCAGTGGTGAGGGGATTTGTGTGGGACTGGGGTAAGAGCAGTGGCCTCCTGATGCCCAGGTCATCCAGGGGAGATAAGCTCCTCACCAGTATCAGAAAGCATCTCTGGGAGCTCCTGGGGCATGTCAGTCGTTCTAGTGGGATAGTCTGAGCAGCTGATCTGTTGTCTGACACGGATGCCGGGGGCAGTCATAAGAAGAGAGGAGGCGTGTAACCAGGCTCTTTCGGACCCTCTGTGACAAATGCTGTTGTGGGGCCTTGTTTTAAACCTTGAACTGCTGGACTTCAAGATGCAGTGAGAATGCTTCCTTCAGCATCCTGTGTCTGTGGATCCCTTCTTGACCTCCTGGCTTGTCTTCCAGGTGGATGAGGAATACAGGAACCCACACACTGTGGACAGGATACCCATGGGCAAGCTGCCACACATGTGGGGACAGTCCCTCTACATCCTGGGTTGTCTGATGGCTGAGGTAGGGTCACCCTGAGTGCTGGGGAGGGCTGTGCGACCAGGTCTTGAGCTGTGAAGGTGCAAATGCTGCCACTCACCACGGGGAAGTCCCCCAGGACCTCTTAAAGGTGGGTTGTCCATAGGCATCACCCGTTCTATCCTGCCCATAAAATGTTAATCTCTTTATACCTTTTTTCCCACAGGGGTTTCTAGCTCCCGGTGAAATAGATCCCCTCAACCGCCGTTTTGCGACTGTCCCTAAACCTGATGTGGTGGTCCAAGGTGAGGGAAAGGAACCAGTCCCAAACCCCTAAGCCTGGCAGGTGGGGGGACTCTTGCTGTGCAGAATTCGCAGAGGTGGCTCTGGGATGGCTCTGCTTACTGGGTTGCTGCCAATACAGCCCAGTCTCAGCTCTGGCAAGGTGGGTGGAAGATGGGTTGCAAGGCCTTCCATTTCATTCTGTGTTGACCCACAGAACTATCACGTGCTGCAGCCTCCCCTGCAGAGAGGTTGAAAACTGTCTTCCTGCCACTTGGTGGGGAAAACTTGTGTGTATAGAGTGTTAGGAGGGGCAAGGCAGACTTGTGCAGTGGGAGCTGGTTCCCAAGGGACCCCAGACAGCTTCCTCTCTATGGGGTGGTGCCTTGTATGTGTCCCCAAAGGCATGGGGCAGTGCTATCACACCCTTGTGCCTCTGTTTTCCATCCGCAGTGTGTATCCTGGCCGAAACAGAGGGAATCAAGGCAATCCTGCAGAAGGAGGGCATTGATGTGGAGACTGTGGCGGACGTCTACCCCATCAGAGTGCAGCCTGCTCGCATCCTCAGTCACATCTATGCCCGGCTGGGTGAGCTGCACTCCCTGCTCCTGCAGCAAAAGGGGTGCAGAAGGGTCTCTCCCACCCCTGGCACTCCTGCTCATAGACACTCGTGTCCTGCTCTCTGTCTGGCTGATGAGGATCCTGCTGCCCATTTCTAGGCCTGATAAAGCCACTCGTGCCCAAGGGGAACAAGGTGGCAGGCAGTGCTGTTCAGCATGATTCTGACAGGGATAGAGCTTTGGCTTGCAGTTGCACAGTCACCCCAGGGACAGACAGAGACTCTGATCCCTTTGGGTTGAACCTGGTGTGGGCAGGAGTTGTCTTCTGTTCCTGTATTCAGATCTGGGTGGGGGAGGCCAGCCAGACCCCAGGAAGTCCCTGGGCCGTCCCTGTCAAAAAGAGCCTGAAGCTCAGGCAGTATGGCTGTTGCTGGGGGGTGGGCAGGGCTGAGTGTGACGGGAGGATGTGCTCACCTCTGCATGCTTGCTTGCTCCTTGATGCTGCAACCCCTCGGGCATGGAGTTTGTTGTGCAGGAGCCAGAGATTTAGTGTGGGCCAAAGGAGACATCTGATCTGCTGTGATTTAATTTGGCGGCTAATTTAGGCCACCAAAAGGCCAAGTGTGACATGGGCAGGGGGAGCAGCCTGGTAGCTGCCAGAGCTGATGAGCAAGGAGTGATGCTGTTGCTGCACCATCCTGGGCTTTGGGAGTAATCCAGGAGCAATTGGAATGCTGATAGAGCTGTCAACTTTAGGGGGGCCAGCCCTATGCAGAGGGGCACCTCTAGCCCTGCTCCAGCTTCTGACATACCCAAAGACCAGGAGGTGTGACATTGCAGAAGTCAGGAAAGGCTGTGTATCGCTGTTTCAGCATGTCTCTACCCCTCTGGGCAGGTCTGGGGACAGAGAATTACTGTCCCTTCGAGCTGTACCAGCTTGACACAGGGTTCTGGGGTATCCCAACCACAAACCAGCACTTCGCTGCTGGTTTGTAGCAAGAGTCCTGGCACTACTTGCTGCTGCAGCCCCTTTCATGAGGAGGCTTGTACTAAAAACTCCTCTTCCTGCCCTCCCAGGCCGCAACAAGCAGATGTGCCTTACTGGACGGCCCTACCGGCATATGGGTGTCCTTGGGACCTCCAAGCTCTACAAAATCAGGAAGAGCATCTTTACCTTTACCCCACAGGTGGGTGACATTGCACAGGCTCATTCCCAGCTATTCTGTGTTATGAAACTGGGCAGGATGTTTCTTCAGTGGCTGGGTTATGTGTGACCCAGCACTCTTGGAAGAGCCTGGGACTGTGGAGTAGTCCAACTCTGTGGCATGAGGCAGCACAGTTAGTGGTCCTGGCTGTGTGGATATTGCAAGGTTGAGCCTTCTAATGATCAGTATTGGAAGAAAATCTCTGCTCACGCTGACAAGGACACCAGGAGGAGGCTGATGGCAGGCCAGAGGACAAGCAGTGTCCAGGGGACAAGCAGTGTTGCAAGCCTAGCACTATGGGGAGCACATGTTTGCTTGGAAGAGGCACAACATGGACTGGCTGTGTGGGGCCTGGATGCTGCTGCTGCTGAGCTGTGGCGTTAGTTACCTCCTCATATTTGTTAGTGGCCAGTAGCTGCCCTGGGGGTTGAGGGTTCCTTGCTAGGCTGTACTAGCACCTGCCAAGTAAGGTGGGATGAGCCATCAGTGCAAAGGAGCTGCCCTCAGGGCAAGCGTGGCCAGCTTGACCATGTGCCTGTGGGAAGACATGGGTGGCACTATAAGAACCTGGTGACTGCATGAAGGGCCCATCACGTCTCCTGCTGTCCTCACAGTTCATAGACCAGCAGCAGTTCTACCTGGCTCTTGACAACAAGATGATTGTGGAGATGCTGAGGACGGACCTCTCATACCTCTGCAGCCGCTGGAGGATGACTGGGCAACCAACCATCACCTTCCCCATCTCCCACACCATGCTCGGTATAGATACTCCAGCGTCACAAGGCATTTGACTAGAGCAGCCCTGGGAAATAGCTCTGCAGGAGGGAGTGGGGAGATGTGTGACCATCTCAGTAACAGGGACCTGGTGAGGCTGGAGTAGCTGGTAGTGTCCTGTGAAGAGTTTACTGCTCTGAGGAGCCACACTGAGTGGTCTGGCATCTCACAAGGCAGGGCAGGGCAGCTGGTCTGGCATCTCACAAGGTTGCCTGTCAGGCACTAATGCCTGCAGCTCAAGGGCTGTTTGCTGGCACTAATTGAATTGAATACAATTGAGGCTCCAGACAAATAGGCTTGTGGGAAGGCCTTTTCGGAGCAAGACCAAAAAAGCAATTTGTGTATACAAGTGTTCTTGATGCTCTTTCTGCATCTTCACTCTTCCCTAAGACTGAGCACCTGCTAAAGGCTTTCCTAGTCAACAGAGAGGGGAAAACAGTAAACCAGGAGCAAAGGCACAGAGCAGAACTGGCTTGCCTGCAGCAGCTCACAGCTTCCCTGTGAGCCTGGTGCAGGGGGGTGACTTTGTTCTGCTTTAAGGCCTTTCTGTCTTTCCTTGTGTATTTGAAATCCCCTTAATTTCTCAAGCATGCCTTTTGCTGTGGTGCCTCTTGCCCTCAACAGCAGTCCACTCATCTGCTGCCTCATGTGAAAGGCAGAGACAGAGCAGGGGGCTGTTAGGTGCTGCTGTCTGGTACTGTCAGCTTCAGCCCATGGTGAAGCCTGGAGGGCATCCTGGCCTGGTTTTCCTTGAATCCAGCCTGGACAGCCCAGAATTTCCCTTTTTGGGTGGTGCTCTTGGTACCACAGTCTGACCATGTACCCCAGAGTAAGGGTCTGGCCATGGTGCTTTGGGTGTCTGAATGCCCACCTGGTCCTGGCTTACTTGCTGGGAGCAAGTTTGAGCGTGAGAGCCTGACTGCCTGTGCCTCTTCTACACAGATGAAACCAGCAGCAGTGTGCACCCCACGGTGCTGGCGATGCTGCAGAAGCTGCAGGATGGGTATTTCGGTGGCGCAAGGTGAGTGCAGCTTCCTGCAGTGCAGGAGGGAGAGGGCTGGTGGCCTCCAAGAGCCTGGTTATGAGGATACCTGCTAGGCAGAGCATAGGCTGTGGGGGAGCAAGCTGGGGAGGATACACTGGGGTGTGCTAGGCTATCAGTGTGCCCTGGGGCTATGATCCAAACAGAGGAGATGAAAGAGAGGAGATAGCTCTTCATGTCCTCAAACCCATGGCTGCAGGATTCCTCTGATAGCTTTTGGGCAGCCCTCCCATGCCCACCCGTAGCTGAGAGAGTTGCAGACAGCTAATGTAGACACCGGTGTGTGTATGCTCCTGGTGAACGTGTCTCTCCCCATCAAAAGGCCTGTGAAGCCAAGGGTATCACCTCCCCTTTCCTCTCCGTGTGACCTCCCTGTCTCTTGCCCAGAATTCAGACCGGTAAATTGTCGGAGTTCCTGACAACGTCATGCCGAACGCACCTCAGTTTTATGGACCCTGGGCCAGAGGGTAAGGTCTTTGCCAAGAGTTACAGGCTCAGCAGTGACAGCTTTGAGAAGCTAGACACCAAGGAGTGGCTGCATGGCTTGCAGGCAGCAGAGGATGGTAAGGGAGAACAGGCCAGTCACTGCTTTGGGCTGGCAAATGCCTAACTCACCCTTGCACCCATAACACCCAACCTCCCTGCCAGCATCCACCGCTGTGTTCTTCATGTGCTTGGGTTCTCACCCTTTTCCCATCTGACCCTCTGTCAACCTTGTCTGGAATAAGCGGCTCTGACCTTCATAAGCTGCTGTGTGGAGAAGAGATAAAGGGTTGGCAGCCTGCTTCCGCTTGAGAGATGTGGCTGAGGGTCTTTGATGCAGAAATGGCGGTGCGGAAGGTGATAGCACAGTGACCAAGGTGGTGGGGAAGGGCCACCATGTCCCTAATTAATCTGGTTTTTTCTCAAAGCCTTTGCCCCTCCCCTGGGCAGAGCTGCTCCAGTGAGTGCCAAATTGAAGCCTTACTGCTGTGTAGAGAGTACCTGAGAATGCCTTAGCCCATCACAGCATGAGGGACCCCACCTTGTGCTGGGACCATGGCAGGTTACAAGTTTTGCTGTCCCCCATGCAAGCAGGCCTGGGGACATCTCCTATGTGACCTAGCACTGATCATTATCAGCCTTCCCACTATCTGTTTTACCTCTGCAGCTCCTGCAGCCAGTGTCTGCACTGCTGGGACTCTGTTCATTTTTCTTGCCCTTCTCTCACTTCGCCTGCAGCCTCCTTACAGGCTGCATCAGGGTTTGTCCAAGGTGTCTGCTTTGCCTCCCAGCTCCAGTGAGAGGATCCGCCTGGCCTTTCAACAGCATCTCAAAGATGCTACATTTTAAGGTTTTCCCATGGTCAGATGCTGCACCCAGGCAGGTGAATGTTCTCAAGGGTGGTGCTTAGAGGATTTTTCCAGCCTAGCCTTCAGGCACTGGCATGAGGCATTCTCTCAAGGGGTGGAAAGGGGATGCCATGCTGCTTCAGGTGCAGTCTGCAGCTCACTTCCTGGGGCCAACACACCTCCGAGTTTGCCAGCTGGAGAGCAGCATAGCTTTGCCCTGGCCCACTGTAAGTGCATTGACAGGTCTGTGTTTTATCTGGGGCAATTCCCCCCCCCCAGGGGCACCCCCTCACTTTTACCTCCTGACTGAGCAGAGACCTGGCCTTTGAGCACCCTCTTCCATGCTGCTGTTAGCACGTGGTGCCTCTGATGCTCCTGATGTGGTGTTGGGAGCTGCTTGAAGCTGGGCAAAGAGCAAGGCAGAAACCATAACTCTTCCTGTAATTCCTACTTAGAAATAACTGTTGCAAAACCCACCTTGCCTTGCTCCCTTGCTGCAGTCCTACTTGGAGGATGCCCTTGCTGTGCTGGGGTGCTTGTAAGTGGTCTCTGCTTGGACAGGCTGCCCCTGGCTGTACCTCCCCACTTCTTCCCTGGAGGGATGGAGTGTGAGGGTTTTTCCACAGGGTTTGAGTGGCACACTCCTATCCTTGCTCGGGCTTGGATCAGAAACGTGCTGCAGCCCTATTGCTTCCTTTGTCAAGGGGGGACTCAGAGGGAGCCCCAGTTTGGGGCAGGCAGTGTCCCAGACAGAAGTCATGCAGGAACGGGGTGCTTTGTGTGCCTGGCTGCTGGCACTGTCCGTTAGTCCACCTGGCTGCCAGCACTGGCCCTACATTGTCACTTCATGCAGCCAGCAAAGCTTTGTCCCTGCTGAGGCACAGCTGGGAGCTCTCTGGGCTTTTGGGTGCCACGATTCAAAGTGGCTGAACCCCTGCTCTGCTGCCTTCACCTTCCAGAGGACACCTACGATGAGGTTACTCAGTACTTGGATCACCTGCTGCAGCACACGACTCCCCAGTCAAACCTTCCTCCCACCACCCAGCGGGGAGGGCTGAGCCGCTTCAGGGCTGCTGTCCACACCACCCGCGACCTCATGTCCCTGGCATCCAAGGCCAAGGACCTGCATGTCCAGAGTGAGTAACTCCAGCACCCTCCACACCTTCCCAGGGGTGAGGTTGAAGTGCTTTGGGAGCTTTCACAGCTGTATGATGCTGGGGTTCCTGTGGATTGCAGAGGAACTAAGCCTTTACCTGGGCAAAGGCACAATATGTCCGTCATGTTAGTCCTGGCCATGGAGTTGGTGCCTGTGCAGCCCCATGGAAACTCAATAAAGGATGGCAGCTCCCTGCAGTGTTCGTCTGAATGGGTAGACAGGAGCTGCTTCTCCCATAGCCAGCTTCTCTGCAAGGACTGCTGGGGGAGCAGAGTCAGAGTGTCTGAGGTAGTTTGGGGCACAGTAGTGGTAATTGGGGCTGGACATGTCTCTGCCAACCTTTGGTTTTTTTTAGATGTTGGGATGTATGTCCCCAGCAGGATCTTCCAGGCATCCCAGCAGTCGGTCAAGCTGCTGAGTTCACCCCACCAGCATGACTTGGATGGCAAGGTGAGCTCTGTCTCTCCCAGACTGAGCTATCCTTTCAGCTAGAGCCAGTGTCCTTGCAGGACTGCAAGGGGAAGGCTTGTTGTTTGATGAGGGGGAATATGCATGGGTCCTTTGGTGCAGGGTGCTGGTGGTGCTCATCAGCAGCACGGGTCTCCCTTCCCCCAGAGCCATGCACTCTATGCAGAGATGAACTTGCCCCGTGACGAGGATGACAACGTGGACTGCAAGGCACTGGTGGACCAGCTGCGCATCTGCCCCACGCTGCAGGAGCAAGCAGACATCCTTTACATGCTCCACATCCTCAAGTAGGATGAGCTCTGTATCCTGAGGGCTCACTATGCATAGAGGGGTTTGGCACAGCCCACAGGGCCTGCCAGGGAGCTGTGACAGGCAAGCTGATGAATATAACCCAGCACCTCCTTCGCAGGGGACCTGAGTGGCACACGGGGCTTGATAGTGAGCCTGGCCCCACTGTCAAGGAGCTCCTTACTGAGCTGTATGTGCGGGTGGGGGAGACACGCCAGTGGGCCCTGATCCGCTACATCTCTGGCATCCTCAAGAAGAAGGTTGAAGCTCTGGATGAGGTAACAGCTTTACAGCCAGCCTCTAGCAGGCTGAGGTCTGTCAGGGAGGAGGCAGCAGAGTGAGCAGGTGAACCATGACTGCGTCAGGTCTGTGTCCCTCTGCCTTGTGCTGAGCCCCCATATCCTCAGCTGTTGACAGTGGCTGCCTTTCTGTCCCCAGGCCTGTACTGACCTCCTGTCTCACCAGAAACACTTGACGGTCGGGCTGCCCCCAGAGCCACGTGAGAAGACAATCTCCACGTGAGTATGGCACCTCTCCCTCCCCAAGGATGCTGGGCTGTGTCTGGATGTGAGCCTGCTGCTCTGTGGTCCATGGGCAGGAGTGGCCCTGGGAGGCTGTCCCCAGCCTGTATCTCTCCTCTTGGGACTGTACAGACTGGGAGTATGCAGGGTTTGCTCTGCTGCCTCTCACCTGCTCTGCTGTTTGTTCACACCCCAGCCCGATCCCCTATGAGGAGCTTGTTCGCCTTATTGATGAAGCCAGTGAGAAGAACCTCAGTGTGTCCATCCTCACCCAGGTGAGGGGCCAGGTTGTCAGGGGACCCCACAGCTGGGTGTCTGCCCTGGTGAGCAGCAATGGGGTGATCTGCCTCTGCCCCTCCAGGAGATCATGGTGTACTTGGCCATGTACATACGCACACAGCCTGCACTGTTTGCTGAGATGTTCCGCATCCGCATCGGGCTCATCATCCAGGTGATGGCAACAGAGCTGGCACACTCCCTGCATTGTTCAGGTACATGCGGCAGGGACAGCACTGTAGCTGGGGTAGGTGTTGTGATGCTTTGGGCTCTGTCGGCCGGAAAAAAGTACTGTTAAAAGTGGGCAGCTCAGGCTAGGACAAGACCCTGCATGGAAGTGCCAGTGTCTGCAGCTGGACCTGTTCTTGAGCAGCACAAGCAAGTGATTGCACTGCAGTCTCCATCCCAGCATGTGTCGGGCTGGCATGGGGAAGATCTCATGTTGCAGGCAACACCTGGAGCTAGTGTATGTCCTTGCCAGATGAGCTCCTGTACCAGCGCTCCCCCTGCTCACAGAATGGCATGCAGGGTAGAAATGTCCTAGGAGGACTGTGAGGCAGGCTACAAAATCACAGTTCTCTTCTCTCCAGCTGGAGAAGCCACAGAGAACCTGATGAATCTCAGCCCATCAGACATGAAGAGCCTTCTCTACCACATCCTCTCTGGCAAGGAGTTTGGGGTGGAAAGGAGTGGTGAGTCTTGCAGCAGAGAGCATCTCAGGGAAAAGCTTGAGTGCAGAGCATGGCCAGATCTACATGTTCCTACCTGTGAGGGGTGTCCCTGTTCTCCCCCATGTTCGGCACAGATGCTTCAGTACTGGAGGGGTCCAGCAGGAAGCTCTGCTCTTCATAAAGATAGTGCTGAGTGATTTCTGGGGTCAAGCCCGAATCTCATGGCTATTTGAGCTTTGCTTAGTTTGGCACTTGACCTGGTTGGGTCTGAATTGAAGCAGTTCTGTTCTGCGCTCATGGGTCTCTGATGCTATCATGTTAGGGGGCAAGGGCATGCAAAGGTACCAGTGCCTGGACAGCGATGAGGGATGGCCATGCCTTGAGTGATGTTGCCCACTCTAGACCTCTCTTCCTCTCCAGTGCGTTCAGTGGACTCGTCGCTCACCACTGCTGTCTCCATCTGTGACATGGAAGCTGTCGGGACCACCAGGCCTGAGCACACTGGCCTCATCAGGCTGAAAAGTGAAATCAAACAGGTGAAGCCACTTACAACAGGTCTTGTGGGTGAAAACCAGCTACAGACCAGGCAGAACAGCTGGAAGAGTGGGAGACACAGATGCTTCCAGGAGCTAATTTTGTCTCTAGTCCTGCCCTCGGGGGAAAATTGGGGTGAACCTGGTAGTGGGTGGGGGTTGCTCTAGCAGTTCAGGGGGAGCACAGGGGTGCTTGAGAAGGTGCAGTGGTGGGGAGGACCATGTGGTGTCCCAGGTGTGGCTAGTGTCTTGGTGGGCATCTTCCAACAGCAGAAACTTGATTTCCTTCTTCTCTTGCAGCAATTGGATAAACGTTGGCAGTCTCTGCCTGGGAGTAAGGTGAAGCCCTCCTGGTCCTGCAGCCTCAGCTTTTGCCCCTCATGCCATGCACCAGGGCAGCTTCCCTGCATGCTCAAGTCAATGAGCTTCCCTCAGCTGCTGCAGCAATGAGTTGGCTTCCCCTCTAAGCAGGCTCAAGGCTGCTGTATTCAGGCTGGGGACGGAGGCTGGCTCCCTGGAAGAGGTCAGCATGGCTTAACATGCTGTGGCAGCCCAGGGCTGACCACTGCCCACAACCTTCAGGAGCTCCCCTTTGAGTGGGACCTGTTGTGTTTGGACTAGGAAGGTAAAAGGCTTCCCTGAGCTGTGGGCATACTGCCATTACAGCCAGCTGGGAGCTGTGCTCCGGAGCCGCTGTGCTCAAATACATTCCATTATACCCACAAAATCTGCTGAGCAGGATGGCATGATGCGTCCAGTGCCATGACCAGTAGTGACTCTGCTGGACAGTTCACTGGATCCTGCCTGCAGCCTCCCCAGGTATTTCTTCTCTGAGGAAGGAGGTTTCTGGTCAGCTGCAAATGGCAAGGACCTCCTCTTGTGCCTGGCATGTGTCCAGGAGGAGTCCTGAGCTCTAGAAGGTGTCTTGTTGTCCAAGAGACAGAGCTTGCAGGGGCCAGGCTGATGCAGCAGGTTTAGGGCCAACTTGCTGCAGTGTGAAACCTGACATCACAGAGGGCTGTCTCTGGGCAGTGACCTTGCTACTGGTCCTCCTGTCTGCTTGAGACTAAATCCTTGCCTGTACCAGCAGCCAGCAGAGCAGTAGCAGTCCTATTCCTGTGTGCAGGCCAGCACAAACCCACTGCTTCTGCGGCCCTGGCATGTGCAGCCCTCTGCAGCTTTCCTTTCAAAACTCCATCTCCAGCTCACCCTGGCCCTGGGATAACTGCCCTGTGACCTGACCCTGACCTGTGATGCTGGTGCTGTTTGCTGTGACCACTGCCCTGCTCTGGCATGGTCTGATTTTCATCTCTCCCTTTCTCTTTCAGCCCCTCAGTTTGCAGTCCGGGGACACCGACCTCAAGTCCTCTCTGGTAACCTGTGTTTGTTGGCTGCACACATGGGGTCTGTCCTGTTTGTGGCTGCAGGAAGGAGCTGTGCTTTGGGGGGTGCTGCAGGGAGCTGGGGCTGTAAGGTGGGCTTTGCTGGGGGCAGGGGTGGCAGCTCTGTCTTGGGAATGAGGCTGGAGAACTACAAACTCTTGAGCAGCAGCAGGCTGCATTCCTGAGGGATATTTAACTTTGCAGCAGTCTCTGTGGTTCTTGTTTTGTCTGCCCAGTCTGCTGGGCACACAGAGCTGCTGGGCAAGGGCTCCTTTTCAAGCATGCTGGAAGACCAGGGCAGTAAGGACAGCCGGCAGGGCCAGTGGCAGCGGAGGCGGCGGCTGGATGGGGCCCTTAACCGTGTCCCTGTGGGCTTCTACCAGAAGGTCTGGAAGGTCCTGCAGAAGGTGAGCTAGACATCAGCTGGTGCCTCTCCATGTATGTGAGCCTCTGGTCCCAGGCACCAGCCTTGCCACAGGGACTTAGACTCTCAGGGCTGGTCCCTGATGTTTAGATCTGTGCTTCATTACAAGGCCTGCAGCTGACCTTGGAAAGCTGTGGAAGACCTGCACTTGTAGTCTTGTAGGACTTACCTCAGCATGTATCTTGCATAGGGGAGCTGGGGTCTGCTCATGCATCAGGCAGACAGGGGCATGGCTAGAGCCACAGTTGAAGGTGCTCTGGGCACAGCCCATCCTCAGCATGGTGAGCCAGGGAGCAGAGCCCCATGCAGGGGGGCTCTGGCTGACACTGAATGGATGGGAAAGGAGTGATGCTATGTGGAGTCAGGAGGGGGAGCTGGGGTGCAGCATGCACCAGTGTTCAAGTGGGAGCAAGTTTGTGGGCTGGACCTGCATATCTTAGCATGGTTATCCAAACCATAACTATGATCTCCTTCTTGTTCTGCAGTGCCATGGCCTCTCTGTGGAGGGCTTTGTTCTTCCCTCCTCAACAACCAGAGAGGTAGGAGGTTCATGTGAATGGGGAGTGGGGCACATGGGTTGTTGTGTGCTGGTTACCCTGGGTGATTGCCCAGCATAGCTCAGGAGTTGAGCAGGTGATACAGTGCTCTAGGTACACTTCTTTCTCCCTCCTCACAGATGACCCCAGGGGAAATGAAGTTTGCTGTGCATGTGGAGTCTGTCCTCAACCGTGTGCCCCAGCCAGAATACAGGCAGCTGCTGGTGGAAGCTATCTTAGTGCTCACCATGCTGGTGGATGTGGAGGTGCACACCATTGGTGGCATCATAGCTGTGGAAAAGATCTTGCACATAGCCAATGACCTCTTCTATGAGGAGCAGGTAGGGGCCAGGCCTCACCCAGGGCTGCTGGCTACATTCCACACAGCTATGCAGGGCTCACCCACTTGGAGAGCCCTGCCTGTTGTCCCCATTGTGTTGATGGGGGACAGCAAAGCTGTAGTGTCTTCCTCCCACTGCTCACCATCAACGTGTCACACTCTGAGTGCAACAAAGGGTGCTTCGGATAGAAGCTGATAGGGGATTGCCTTTCTTCCTAATGATGCCTTTCTCCTTCCCTGTCTAAAATCCAGAAAGCCCTGGGCGCTGATGAGCACATGCTGGAGAGGGATCCTTCGACAGGCATCTGCAGCCTGCTGTATGACAGTGCACCAAGCGGCCGGTTTGGCACCATGACCTACCTGTCCAAGTCGGTGGCCTTGTACGTGTATGACTTTCTGCCCACAGATGGCTGTTCCATGCAGTAGCTCTTGCAGTTCCTCACTGGGTTGCAGGTGCTCTGGGAAGGTTGTTTCATACAGCTTGTAAAGATGGTTAGTTTAGTTACTAGGTTAGTTTGCGAGGCAGCCTCTGTCACCATCTCTCCTCCCAGCCCTGGCCTCTTGGTGGGTGAGAGGCCCTATGAGGAGCTCCACAGGAGGCATGTGTCCTAAACTGACCTGTGCCTGTGTGTGGCCTTTGGAGCAAGGAAAAGGCTGAGCTTTGAAGCATGCTTGTGTTAGAAGGTTCTGTCTGCATGACTCCTCCTGAGCCATCACCCCCAAAAAGACCTCTGTCTGAAGGACTTGGAAAGGGCTCCCCTGACCAGACCTGTGTGCTCAGCATTACAATGCTCTCTGACCAGCTCACACTCTCCCTCCCTCCAGCAGGTTTGCAGTTTTTAACCTCTTCCACGCTGCTTTTTATTGCAAATCTGCAGGATTTATACTAGTGTACTTGTTCTTCCTGCTACTATTGGAAAAGCTTTGCTAGAGGAATAGCGGATGGTGCATAAGCCTTTCTCCCAGTACATTCAAAATCAATATGGTCCAGCCCAGCCACAGCTGTGCTGCTTGGAAGCAGGCAGCCCCTCACCCCCCCCTCCCCTCCCCCTGGGGGTCCTGTGTGCGGAGCTGGGGAGGTTGTGGTAGCCAGGATCCCGTTTACCTCCAAGCTGTAGTACAAGGCTTCTGGCTGGCTGGGACATGCCAGTGGCAGCCCCTCTGTGCCATCTGCTCTATCCCGGGCAGGGGTGCTAGTGGCCAAGTCACAGGTTCTTGAGCTCTCATGTGCTCTGTGAAGCAGCTCTGAGCTGGCTGCTTGGTATTACCTGTGCAATCAGAGCCATGCTTTTAATGCTCATCTCTGGCCTCTGTGCCATCTCCCACAGCCTGGCACAGAGAGGGGTGGGGACACAGTGGATCCCTGCTCTGATCTATCCTGCAGCTCAGCCCCCACTCAGGATGGTGTGGTTGGACTGATGAGGATCAGGCACACACTCCACAAAATGGTGGAGGAAGTGGGGTTCCCTTTTGGCTTTCCCTCCCTAAGACTTCACGTGTGCTCCAGTATACTCAGCACATCGAGCAACAGGCCAAGACCCCTCACTTGAACCCTCTGACCTTGCAATGTCCCACAGCTTGTCACAGGCCAGCCTGATACCATCCATGTCCCCTTCCAAGCCTGGTTTACAGCTGTCAGTGAGCAAAGCTCTGAGCAACCTTTCCCCTTTGGGAAAGGTTGATCTCATCTAAAACCAGCATGCCTTGTTAAAAAACTATTAAAAAATCTGAAATTGTGGCAGTGACATCAGCCACCAAGCCATGTATTCAGAAGACTGAGTCCATCTCTTTCAACGTCACTGCCCACAACTGGAAGGACAGAGGAAAGAACCTGTGTTCCAGAATCCCTTACCAACCATCCCCAGGCCCTGAAGTCTCTTTTGATTGCCCTTGGACTATGTGCTGCAGCTTCATTGCCACCCGCATGGAAGAGCAGTAGTGGGTAACAGTCTGAAGCTGAACCCGGCTGGGAAGTTTCCTAGTGCTTAATCTCAGCCCCAGGGAGGCAGCAGACTTCCCCTAAGAGGACCGTCTGTGTGGCATATTGGATCCTCAGAAAGGAGTCACCTGCAACTCTAACCCATCTTTCTCATGGAGGTGGACGTGGTCTGTGGGTGTCACAGCCAGGGCAACACCTATGGTGTAGATGGACTAACATCCATATCATCCTTTGCCTGGCCTTCCATGTGAGAGCTTCGTACCTGCTCTACAGAGGCATGTGGGGAAGCAAGGTGGGCAAGGAGGGGGTTTGCCTCCACCCCCTCCTTTTCTTTAAGTTACTGTCTTCACCTGCCAAGGGAGGATACAGGATCCCCTTGAACCTGTGTATTTTGGGGTGGCATGTTCCTGTCAGGAAGGGCAGAGCCTGGTTCCACCAGTCTTTCTCAGACTCCCTTATGCCCCTTAACCTTTCTATGTTCTCTCATAGCTGAGCCCCGAGGGTGGGCAGATCTTGGCTGCACCAAACGTGGCTGTTCTCACCACTGCCATCCTTCCCAGTGAAAGGCTCTGGCACTCCCTGCACCCAGCAGCCTGGATGGCTGTGTGTTTTCATGGGAGCTCTGTCTGAGTGGCCACGTCCACTCTAGCAAGCACAGAAGATGTGGTTTCTGCTGGTTGGATGTCACAGCCTGAGCTCCTTCTGAGAGGGTGAGGGACAGCAACTGAACTTGAGCTGGCAGGGTGACAGTGCCCATGCCGTGTGCCAGCACCGTGCTCTGCCCATGCTGCCTGTGGTGCTCCCTGGGCTGGCTGTATGTGAGTGCAGAGGTGGCTGCCAGACAAAAATCGGCCACTCTGCTGTGGATAGGGCTAGCTCCAGAGCCAGATATTTTCTTCCGTGTGTGCCTGTGTTTTCTGATGTCCAGGTTGGTGTGGCCTCAAAGCCAGGTGGTCTCCTGGGGCAGCAGCTCTTCCGTACATGTGGCCATATGGAAAATCACACTATGAAAAGCCAGTGTCCATAAAGGAGAGAGAGGAGTCCTGCAACTTCATTCAAATAAAGGGAGAGAGTCCACTGGGACACCTGCCCGCAGGATTTTCTCTCTTGAGGTTTCAGAGAGCACAGCCTCCACTTATCCTAAGCTCCCGGCTGCATGTTGCCCTCTTCGCTTCCCTGTTGGCTGAGGTACTAGGAAGGTACAGCCTTCCCCAGTCACCTACAACATATTCCCCCCTTGAACCTGTCGTTTTCCCCCAAAGTTCAGAAACCAGCTTGTGTAGACCCATTTGTCTGTTTCAGGAGTCAAACTCTTTGGGTTCTATAACAAACCTGTGGCTTGAAATGGGTAGAAACATTAAGACCCCTTTCAAAGATGTTAACACGCATATTAGCACACATCTTTCCTAGCATAGCTAATCCCTCCCTGTGTGACCCCTGCTCCCGTCAGAGGAGCCTTGAAGGGCCCGAGCCCCTGCCCGGCGCCTCCCTCTATCCCGAGCTGCCGGGGGTCGGGAGGCCCGGGCACGTCCTGAGGTGCGGCTCCTTGAGCAGGGCGGGCGCCGTGTGGGGGTCTGCGTGCAGGCCACGGACCTTTTTTAATGACATTTTTAGAGAATAACCATCACCTCGAGCTGCGTGGAAGCCCCAGTAAAAATGTCTCCAACACGAGTTGGCTGCCTTTTCTTACGCGGCCGGGCTGGGGGCAGAATAGTGGCGGGGCGGGCCTACAGCTCCCGGCACGCCGCGGGGCCGGAACTGCCCGTCCTGGTGCGTCCTGGACTAGCGGTGTTGCGGGTGCTGGTCCCGGCCGTGCCGGCTCCGATGGCGGCGGTGCCGCCGCCGGTCTACATATACAGCCCGGAGTACGTGGCCCTCTGCGACTCCCTCTGCAAAGTGCCCAAGCGGGTCAGCGTCGCGGCGGGGGCGAGGGGGCGCGGGGAGCACAGCGGTGAGGCCCGGTCGCGGAGGCGGCCGGCGCCCGGCACGGCGGCAGGAAAGGAGGAAGTGGGGGGAACGGGCGGCCCCGGCGGGAGGAGTGTGGAGTCAGAGCGGGGAGGGCCCGTCTGTGCCTTCACAGCGCCCCTGGCAGCGCGGGCTTGGACACTGAAGTGACGCTTCCCTTCCCCGGGAAGCCGTGCGCGGCTGTGCTTCTGCCCGGGACTGCAGAAGGCCCCTTCGCACGCCATGGGCACGGGCCGGAGCTGGGATCCGGGCAGGGAAAGCCGCTGCTGGGAGGAGTCTGAGCCACACCTCGTCTGCGAGTCCTTGAACCCCCGGTTGCTGGCTTTCTGTCTCCTGCTCTCACAATCTTATTCTTCTCTTTAGGCCAGCATGGTGCATTCATTGATTGAAGCGTATTGCTTACTTGACCAGATGAAGTAAGTGCTCACGTTTTCTGTGAAGGGGTGTTCTCCACTAAGGTTTGGAAGGTGCTGAGTAACTTCAGGTTTCACGATGTCCCTGCTGACGGCGTGATTGTAGGAGCCCCCACAGTGTGTATTTCCAGGATTTAAGGAAAATGCTTGGTTTGCTACACGGACACGATTACAGTAGTTGTGGCAGGTGTAATTCATGGTTACCCTCCTTGTCTGATGGAGCACATATACCTCTGTGCCTTCTCTACAGAGTGTGTCACCCCCATGCTTGGGACTCTGAGCAGGGTGATGGCCTTGGTGCTGCTCCAGATCCACTGATCAGTCAGTGGTGATGCAGAGAGGGACTGTGTTGTTTGGTGTGTTGTCATTGGTCTGGGTGACTTTTTGTGAGGTCTGCGTGCTGTTTAGGAGAGGAGACCATATGAGATCTGGGGCAGAAAAGTGAGGTACCTCTTGCCTCATTTGGCTCTTGACGCTGGGGCATATGAAGGGAAGAAAAGAAAGGCTTAGCTCAGCCCCTCTTGTGAAACATCTAATAAAATCTTTAAAACAATATGCTCCAGTTCAGCAGGGCCAGAAGGTCTTTTTAAGGCCTCTTTTTTAAACAATTTTTTTTTTTCTGGCAGAGTGTGCTTGGGAAATGGCTGCAGGTACCATTATGGAGCAGACCTGAAGGGGTGTTTGCCCTCGCATGGGGTCAGAAGCATCGGGGCCAGCCTGGAGATGGGAGCTTCCTGTGTTCTTCCTGTAGCAATGGAGCTGTGATGCATTGTCTGTGTGTGCTCCTAGTGTCCAAGTTTTGGGGAGGGCTCAGTGTGTTGCAGGATTTGCTTAGGCACACTGCAAAGCACCCAGACCCAGGAAGGTGCTGTGCACGTTGCTGAGAACAGTGACAGTCTGCGCTTTGGTGCAGGTCACAGCATGCAAGAGGTGTTGCACAGCTCCTGATCGAGGCTGAGGTCCTGCCGCAGCACTGTGCTGGGCCTGGGCATTTCCCTCAGTTAGTTCCTCTGTGTGTAATCTGAATGTTGGATCCGCTGGGGATTGCACAAACTGAGAGAACATGCAAAAAACGGAAAAAAACTTGAAGCAAAGTGGGACGATTAATGCAGGCAGCACCTGCAGGTGTTTGTTCTTCACTGGGGTGGGCACCACGGGCAGTGCCAAGCCAGCGGCAAGGCCTGGTCCAGCTCAGCTGGGTGGCTTTCTCACTTGAGTGACAGTCCAGTGCAAGGGGAAGAGGGAGTTTTGTTTGCTTTTACAACAGTAACAGCTGAAAGAAGGCTCCTAGGTTAAAGGCTAAAGCTGGACATTCCAGCTGAACCCTGGAGCCTCTTGCTCTGATATGCTCCCTTCCTCCTCTCTGCCTAGGATAGTCAAGCCAAAAGTGGCCTCCATGGAGGAAATGGCAAGTTTCCACACAGATGCTTACCTGCAGCACCTGCAGAAGGTCAGTGAGGAGGGGGATGATGACCACCCGGAGTCTGTGGAGTATGGACTGGGTAAGGATGCACATCTTCAGCAGGAGATTAGTTGAGTGCCAGGGCCAGGATGCTTTTTGCGGGAGCTGCAGTTAGAGGGGTGAGCTCCGGGGGACACTGGGCTTGGTTTTGAAGGGAAATGCTCTTTGACAGGGTGTTGCTGAACCCCAGCAGTCTTCTGACAGGGTGGCACTTTCCCTGGTGGCAGCAGAGGATACAGCTAGCTTCATACTGCTGCTCTGTGCAGCTTGGCCTGTCTCTTGCTGACCAGGGCTGATGCCCTTTGCTGCTGCTCTGAGGCTCTGGAACAGGACGGAAGACTCTGACACTGCCCTCGGGCTGGAGCTGGGACTGGCTGCAGCCAGCCTGCTGTGGGGAGGGCATGCGTGAACAGCTGCCTGCAGCTGTAGTGACTTGCTCTGCAGAGACCAGAGCAGCTGCTGTCTGTCTGGTGACTTGACTTACATCTGGAGCGGAGGGCTCTTGCCCTCCTGGACCTGAGCCAGCCTGAGCAATGCAGCGGGTGAAGCAGGGGAGACAGCTAGGGGCACTGTCTTGGTCTCAGGAATGGGAGGAGTGACCCAGAACTGAGGCAGAGGTGCAGATTCTGCGCCGATCTCATGAGTGTCCCTTAGACTTTACATTCCTGAAGCTGCTCTGTGTGCAGGAAGACAAGCAGCTCAGGTATCATGTTTTGTGGGCAACAGTTGTAGGGAGGCTGATGTACAACTAGGTAAAGATCATATTATAGATGTAGACCTGCAGCTTACCTAGGCTTGACTCCTTTGTCGATGTCCATTTTTAGGGAAGAGGTAAGTGACCGTGCCAGGGCTTTTCTGGTCAAGTAGCCAGAGACCTGACAGTAGTTTTTTGTGAGATTGGTATGAGGGACCAGTAGATTGGGCAAGCCAGGCACACAGCTTAGAAGTTGGTTCAGGACACATTTGTTAATGAACTGAGTGCAAGAAAACATTTGGGTCATTGCTTTTTGTGGTGGGTTGATTTTTGTGGTGTGGGTGGGGATTTTTTGCCAGGTGCCCACCAAGATCTACTTTCTCTCCCCCTCAATAGGGTGGGGGAGAAAATACAGTGGGAAAGATCATGTCAAGATAATAACAAGGAGATGACTCTCCAGTTACTGTCACCAGCAAAACAGACTATACATAGGGAAATTAATTCAATTTATTGCCAATTAATAACAGAGTAGGATAGTGAGAATTCAAGATAAAACTGAAATCGCCATCCCCCTCATCCACCTTTCTTCCCAGACTCAGCTTCACTCACAGCTCTTCTACCTTCCCCCTCGCAGTGTAAGGGGATGGGGGTTGTGGTCAGTTCACACGTCTCTGCTGCTCCTTCGTCCTCACTCTTGCCCTGTGTGTGGGAGGGGTCCCTCCCACAGGACACAATCTTCCATGAACTTTTCCAGTGTGGGTCTTTCCTATGGGTAGCAGTTTTTCAATAACTTCTCCAGTATGGGTCCTCCATGGGATCAGTCCTTCAGGAACAGGCTGCTCCAGCCTGGGTCAGTCCTGAGGGCTCAAACAAAAGGAATGTGCTTCCCCTGGAGGAAAGGGCCTGTTGTGTTTGACACGTGGACTCTTACCTGGACTCTTAACCTGCAGGTTACGACTGTCCAGCCACTGAAGGGATCTTTGAGTATGCGGCAGCTGTGGGAGGAGCCACCATCACTGCAGCCCAGTGCCTGCTGGACGGCAAGTGCAAGGTAGCAATTAACTGGCCTGGAGGGTGGCATCATGCAAAGAAGTAAGAAAACAATCTCTTCCCTTGTGTTTTCTCATCTGGTGTCTAAACCCTGCTTCCTAGTTCCCAGCTTCCCTGCAGACCCTTAGGGTGCAATGATCCAGTTGGAAGAGAAAGCAAGGTGTGAGGGAAGGCAGGAGATACAAAGGAAAGAAACAGAAGGCAGGGCAGAGGCCTGAGAGGAGGCAGGTCACTGCCCAGTGCTGGTGCTATCGCTGTCATGGGCTGCAGAGCAGGTCTGGGGCAGGTATACTTCCAGGTGTCCTGTCATTCCTTGATACATCATTATCTCAAGAAGCTCAAGTGAGAATGAATTTTGTGGGGTCCATGGAGAAGCACAGTGGAGAGACAAACAATTGATGTCACTGCCAGTTGGGAACACAATGGGAATGTGGCAACATGTCCAAATTGTTTTATGTGGCTTTTTGGGTTTCTTAAGAGGTTTGAAACGGTGCAGGACTGACTTTGGGTTACCCCATTGGCGGCTGTTTCCCGTGAGCTCTAACATCGGTAATGGTCTTCCAGCACAACAGGAGAGGAAGCAAAGTTCTGTCCCTGAATCCTGTGGTCCTGTAGTGGTAAAATAATTTGTTTCTGTCCCATTTTCCATGGATGTATGTTTTATTTAACTTATACTCCCCATCTCCCAAAACGTGGGACCTCTTTGCAGTGTAGACAAGACACCACCCTTCCTAGTCCACAGCCAACTGGTGTTTGCAGTGCTGCTCTGTGTCCCTGGGGAACCTCAGGAGTTCTCATCAGCCCTGTGTCTAACCCTGGCAGCTTGTACATGCATGTGCAGGTGTCTTGCTCCGGTGACTTTTCTGACCTGGCAAAGGAACTCTTCAGGAACTCAACACGGTGGTGTGCAAGTGCCAGCAATAGCAATGTCTCAGGCCATTTCCTGGTGGGCACTTGGCTGAAAATGGCTTCAGATGCAGCTTGCTGTGAAAGGAGACTTGCATGTGGCAGAGCCGAGCCCTCACTTTGTGCAGAACTGATGGCTTTTGGGGAATCTCCTGTTCTCTTCTGTCTGGATTGCATGGCTTTAAAAATGCCTGTAATGAGAAAAATCTTAGCAGTGTTGCTGCTGCTGAGCTTTTAGCACTTGAGTCTGTTTAAAAAAAAGGCATTTAATACTTACTGATCCCAAAGGAGTCTTCCCAGTCACCCCAGTAAGCTGATGTGTGATGCTTCAGGGTAGGTCCCAGCCCAGTGTGAAGGTCCAGCCAGACTGACACCAAACTGCAGGTGTCTGGTGCTAGGACCTGTGTCCTAGCAAAATACAGTCCTTTTGTCAAAAGCCACCTGCTGTCTGGTGGTTTAGTTGCTTTCCAGGGTCCTAAAGGTAGGAATGGCCTGGGACTTTGGAAGCTCTCAGTTCAGAGGATGCCTTTGGGGTTGAGGGTAAGATGCTGAGTAAGTGCCTTTTCTCAAGCCAGCCATACCCTCCCTTCTGGCAGTGATGCTCAGAGCTTTGCTGGGTGGATTTAGGGCAGCACGAGGGAATCCCAAGTGCTGGCCCTGAGCTGCAGCTCTGGCACTGCTCTGCATTTGTTTGAATTGGTGTCCTGCTCTGCTTGGGCTTGAGTTTCAGAGATGTGTGTTACAGCATGGAGAGAGTGCCCAAGACACAGTGTAGTTCACTTTGCTTCCTTGTGGGCTGTGAGGGAGGGGAGAAGTACATAATCACAGTTGAGTCAGATTCTCAGGATACCTGTTAACACCTCCATTCTCATCATCACTGTAAATGAACAGAGTCACTGGGAAACACTGGTGCTCTATGGCACTTGCAGGGAGTGAAAGCAAGTGCAGTTTTGCCACCCACAGCTTGCTCCTCACCGTTCCCAGCTGTTGCTGAGCAGGAGGTGTCAGGGCAAATGAGCTGAGTGCTGTGACTGGAAGTCAAGAGGCATTTCCCAGACATGCATCCTGGATCCTGATATAATTTGTGGAAAAGGTATCTGGGCGCTCCTGTAGCAAAGTATAAAGTTTTGCCTTAAATCAGCTGTCCAGGGCAGATTTAGGAATGCATGTGGACTGGTGCTAAGTGGTGATGGGGACTTGACTTTGGAGTGAGGCTGGAGTAGGGGTCAAGAAACTTTCTTGTTCCTTTGATGCCAGCAAGGAAGCTGTCCCCTGATTATTTGTCAGGGATAAATCATTCCGTGGTACACGTGTCCTCTGTTTAGCTGCTGGGACTCTCTCCTGGCTGAGCTCAGGAGCTGTATTGTGAGGGACTGCATGTGGGACATCCCATTTGTGTTTTCCTGGGGAGAGAAAGAGGGAGTTACTTTGGGAAGAGGTTTAACCTTCATAGCCTGAGACTTTGGAACAGCAGGAGAATCCTGTGACTGCCTTGGACTTGCCTTTCACTGCCAGGACCTTCCCAGGAGCTGTGACCCAGACAGCAGGGTTGGAGTGGCTCCCTGTCTGTGCCCGTCCAGAACTCAGAGGAAAATGGCCAAGGGGACTGTCCTCTTGCCTCAGAGAGAGAGTGGGTTTGAGTCGAGTGGCTCTGAAATTCTTTAAAATGTCTCAGGTGCAGAAAGCTACCATTTTGTTTGTTCAACAGTGCAATAGTCAGAGGTATCCCCCCACAGGCCAGGGCCTCTCTGCAGCAGAGCAAACTGATGCTTACCCAGCTGCCAGAAAGCCCAGAGCTGAGAAGCAGTTGGTACAAGCAGTCTGTGCTTCCCAGCCATGCTTTGAGTGGTTCCTGACCCACCTCTTGGTCATTGCTGGGCCTTGGATGAATTTTCATGCTCCACTGTGCCCCTGTGAGGTGGACACTTGCAAAGTCAGAGTGAGAATACTGGGATCACTGCTGATTGCATTGGCAATGTTCAATGTCACGGACATTGTTTTCACAGGGATGAAGCTTCTGGCTTCTGTTACCTGAATGATGCTGTCTTGGGGATCCTGCGGCTGCGCCAGAGATTTGACCGTGTCCTTTATATCGATTTGGATTTGCATCATGGGGATGGTAAGGCCCAGCAAAGGCTGCAAACAGCACAGCTGCACAGACTCAGTGAGGAAAGGGAAAAGTCAAGGCTTGTCTGCACAGCAGGGCTTTACTTGCTGCAACAGCCATGGCTTTGGCTCCTTTCGGTTCAGTTGAGTTGCCTCAATCCATTTCTGCTTTGTCCTGCTTCACAGACTTGCCCTATGCTGCTCCTCAGACCTCTCTTGAGAGTTTGGGCAGAAGTCTTGTACCTAAAGCAACAGATAATGTGTCCCAGTCTCCCATCCTGGCAGAGCAGTTGCTGACAGGGTTTAATTGTTTAATGGTCCAGTGCAAGAGGGAAGCAGCCAGAAGTAAATGGTGCTTTTAAAAAAAGGCTGGATGCTATAAATCTAGAGCCAGAGCTGGCCTTGCCGAAACTTCTCTCTCCTTCAGGGGCATCATTTCTACACCATTTAATGTTTCCTGCTCTTCTAAATTTTATGGTGTGTTTCATTTTGCTCCGTTTCCTCCCTGCATTTGGTTTCTGTTAAGTTTCCTGTTACTTCTTTTTTCCCTCTCCACCCCCACTATTTTAATATGTCCTTAAGGAAAAGGCACATTGAACCACAGCAGCACTGAGAAAAAGCAAGAGAGCCCAGTAGCACTGCTTCTAATCAGAGCCAAGCTCTGGCCAAGGCAGCCCTGCTTGGATCCCTCTCCCACCTTTGCAGGCCTAGCAGCATAGGCAAGTGCTACTGTCACGGGTACTGATGTGAAATACCGAGATCCATTCAGTACTGATTAGCATGAGACCTGCCAGATTCATTGCAGTTGTGATCTTTGCTGCAGTTGAACCCCAGTCTCTGTGCATTGAGGATGGATTTATTGAGCCACATCTGCATTTCTGCTTTGTTCATACTGCTCCTTCTCTGCTTGATGCCCTGTGTGTATCAAGCAGCTCTGTGTGTTCTCACTCTGTCATTTATGTAAATGATGCATGAAAGCTTTTTTCCCTTTCCTAACAGGAGTTGAGGATGCCTTTAGTTTCACCTCGAAAGTCATGACTGTTTCTCTGCACAAATTTTCACCAGGATTTTTCCCAGGCAAGTTGAACACGTGAGGTTTGTGTTCATTTGGTTCACACATCACTGGCAAGGCCTCTGTAAAGGCAAGTCCCATCCCTGCCGTCCAGCCGACATGTCTTGCTGCCTCTCCTCTTGACCCAGGAGACGGAAAGAGGGGGGAGCTACGTGTTTGGCATTTCCCCCTTTCTGGTTGTAGCTGAGCTCTGGGCAGAGCCCCTTTGATGCTGCATGGCGGAATTGGGCGAATGAGAGAACTGGGTCCCTCCACCCCGCCTTTCTTGGTGGTGGCAAGTGGACTTCTCCATAAGCATGCCAAATGTCCTGGCTCTCAGCTTGCCTCTGAGACATCTCACATGTCTCTCTCTTGCTGCTGCTCTGCTTTCCCTCCTAATTGGGGTGTTTCTGTTGTGCAGGCACTGGTGATGTGACAGATGTTGGCCTGGGAAAAGGTCGCTATTACAGTGTGAACGTGCCCATTCAAGATGGCATTCAGGATGAGAAATATTACCAGATCTGTGAATCGTAAGCCCTCTTGCTCTGATACAACTGACTCGGATGGGATTTCAGAGAATAAGATACTACACAGCTTACTATTTTTACTTACAGTCCTTTCTTAAGGCTTGTCCCTTCCTCCATCCCAGCCTTTGATTACAATGAACATGGATTGTAAGTTCTCAGAGGTCTTGTCTGAATCCTTAAGCAAACTGAATATACAGAGACATTTGTGGGTGTCTGGAGGGGTCTCTGCCACAAGTCAGCCTATCTCCTTAGATACACCTCCACAGGTGTGTATCTAAGGAGAGACTGAGAAGGTACAAGTATTTTTTAGCTGTGGACTTAGGGCTAGATGTTTTTTCTTCAGATAAGTGCTCTGAATTCTGACTGTGGGACATATGCTTGGGGCTTAGCTGAAAGCGTTTTCCTAGCACCTTCTGTCTGTGCTGGAAGAATGAAATGCTGCAGGCTGAATATCTGATGGTGACAGAGCTGCCTCCTGGCAGTCCCTTCTGTCACTCAGCTGATGGTGGACCTCACAAGCTGTTGCCCATGTCAAAACTGGGCTGCGAGGCTTGTTCTTTTCCAGGGGAGAGGAGTCTCAGTATAGGAGCTGCAGGACGTGGTAGCACGTCCACCTCTGACACTTGAGGGCTGAAACCTCTCTAAACTTGTAGGTCAGTAGGGCAGTCATGCAAGGGCCATGCCTCCTGCTGGCTTGTTGGTGCTTGCCACTGCTGGGGCAGAGCAGTCCTCTTTGTGCCGGAGGACATGCTTCTGAAAGGCAGCTCTAGGGGCTGAGACAGGTCAGGAACCCACTCAGGAGGAGCCTGCTGCATGCATTCACAGCTGAAGGACATAATAACCTACCATAGATTGCAAGTTGTACATAGCTAAAGCTTCTGCAAAGAGACTTTGAGGTATCTTTTGAGTTCTGTCCAGGCTGGGAGGCAGTCACGGGCATGACTGTGGATGTCTCATCCAGCTGTTGTTTGAGGTTGATTGTCTGTAGTTCTCAAAACCATGGTGAGCTTGAAGCATGAAGCTTTGTCCAATGCAGGTTTTTGCAGGCTGACTACACCCTGCACAGAGCTTTTCCTCATAGTTTTGCTTCAAGTGCCACATACGAGAGAGGAGAGTGAGAGCCTAGCCAGAGCCTTCCTCTGTTTCTCCTGTCCTCTCCTCTCCTGTCCTGATGAGAGGTGTCTGAGAGGTCAGGATTGTTGTTTTGCCAGACCCTGATTTCCACCATGACTTTCACAGGGCAGAAAAGCCTTTGGCTTGTCCTGCAGCCAAAAGGCAGCCAGTTTAAATGTGGAGTTTGGTGCTACCACTAAACTGGTGAGGACTAGATCCTCCTCTGCTATGTTATCAGTGGTGCTTTTACCTTCATCAGCCTTCTGATAAGTGCTCTGAGAGCTAAACTTGCTGTGGAGGTAGAAGGCTACCTGGGAGCAGAGGCAGTGTAACTAGTATGAGTTGGGTGGAAGCAGAGAATGCAGAAACCCTGAGAGGCATTGGTGGATCTGAGGGACCAGGGCCATGCCATCAGCTTTCCTCTGAGCTGTGCTGGCATTAACTGGACTGCTCCTCCTCTCCCCAGAGTGCTGAAGGAGGTGTATGCTGCCTTCAACCCGGATGCAGTTGTGCTGCAGCTGGGGGCGGACACCATTGCTGGAGACCCCATGTGCTCTTTCAACATGACACCTGAGGGAGTGGGCAAGTGTCTCAAGTATGTCCTGCAGTGGCAGCTAGCAACTCTTGTCCTGGGAGGAGGTGAGTGCATCCTGCTGTTCTCAGAGAAACATGTTTGTCCTCCTGTGACCCTGCCTCGAGTGCCTGCCTGCCCTTGAGCTCAGCACTGGCAAGGGTTTAGCAGGGGGACTGCTGGGCGGTGTCAGGAGGACACACTGTGGCACAGTACTGTTTCCTCACACCTGAAATCCTTGATACTGGCAGGTGCAAGTCTCAATCCTGACTCAGATCTTGAGTTAAAAGCTGCATGGCTCCTCTGGAGAAGAGGAGGGGCCAACAAACTGACCCCGACTTCTCAGTGACACCTCTGATTCCTATCTCTGCTGATCAGCCCCTTTTGGTGCCTCTCTTTAAAAATGAGCACTACGTTCCCAAACCTACCTTGGGCACCTGATGATGAATGGTTTCATTAATATTCAAGCAGGGGCTTGGGACAAGGCCTGGCTGCCTGCAAGGTACAGCAGGGCTCTGATACCCAGTGAAGGCTAAGCTGGACTTACCTCTGCTGTGCTGCCTAACCAGCTGCTTATCCAGTGGAGACAGCACAGGACAGGCTTTATGTTAACAGAGCATTTCAGAGCAACAAAAGCCACCATGTGCCAGGGAAAGCCCCTGAGCTCCATGACTGGAACTGGATCAGCTCTAGCTGTTGTCCTTTTTGAGATGGGGGAGATCAGGTATAGCATATTAAGGCTAAAATTTGATGTGCCTGATGCCCTTTGTTTTGGAAAGGTTATGAGTGTTCAGTCCTGCTGTGGCTTGTCTGTGAGTATGCTGGAGATGTCACCTTTCAGACAAAACCCAAAACTTCTGTTAAAAAATGAGGATCAACTATGTGTCACTTGTGAAAATACCAAAGGAGTGTCCCACCACTGCAGCATGTGGAAGCATTTGAAGTGGAAATTGGGGGAGAAGTAAAAAAAAGCAGGGAAAAAAACCCACAACAACCAACGCAAACAGAAGGGAATGTTGAAAAATATGGTCTCTCTGTCTTGTCGAAGTGCTTTTCTCCCTTTACCATTCTAGTCTTCTTTTCTGGAAAAAAACTTACCCAAGTCTTTTGCAGGGATGCTTTCAGCTAAGGTTTCTCCTTGTGGGCTCATGTCCGTTACCATGGAGGTAACCATTTCCTACTGACTGTGAAATCTCATTTCCCTGTAAAGCAGTTGCAGGTGGTACTGATGAGTTTCACATTTGTCCTCTCAAGCATGACAGTGCTGAAGAGATCACCAGCCTACGGCTGGGCATGTATATTTTGCTTTATAGGTCAAAGGCTGGTACTAAAAAGCAGGAAGCCCTCATTTCTGCTGCGGCCCTTGCACTTCTCTCCATGCTACTTGTGAACAGCTCTCCTTGTTGCCAGGAGAGAGTGCAGCACATGGGGCTGGGAGCTCATCCTGGGTCTGAGATGGTGGCTGGAGGACCGGCCTCTGCCACACTGGATGTAACTGGGGTTCAGTTTTAGAAGTCTGCTCTTGCATACACTGTCATTCAGACCTGGCCTTGTGTAGCCAGCAGGTGCAAAATGCAGATTTTGGGCATGGCTTGAGTAGATGAACTAAGCTTAATTCATGTAACCTGCACACAGTGGCTCCATGATTTGTTCCTTTCACTTAAATCTCCTTTTCTCTTTTCCCTTTCCCTGCTCTTCCTCCTCAAAATCCCAATTCTTGCTGGAAACAGGAGGTTACAACCTTGCCAACACAGCTCGCTGCTGGACATACTTGACTGGGGTCATCCTTGGGAGAACACTGTCCTCTGAGATCCCTGATCATGAGGTAATGGTTTGAAAAACCTTCCGTTCTCCTTGGAGAAGAGACAGTTGTTCGGTTTAATCCACACAGCATCCTTGCCACTCAGTCCTGTTTTATGGAGACACTTAGTAACAATACTGCCCTGACCTAGCAGTATGGTGGGTGCTTGTGCCCAAAACCAGAGGCTGTCTGCAGATTTCTGCGAGAGGTCTCACGTGCCAATAAACTCCAATCTCAGATAATTACAGAGAGGGTGAGCAGAGGGAGTCACCGGTTTGCTCAAGGAGCTCCTTAGGATGTGCCTTTTGCCTTTCTCAGGGCTTTAAATTTTTGCCCTACTTTCATCTATCTACACAAAGGACCAGGTGCAGCTTTGAAGCTTTGGCCATAGGGCCTGGTACTGTCTTTGTGCCCGTGCTGGTGTTTTTCAAGTCTTGAGTGAGGCTGGACAGCTTCTTGGAGGGACATAATCTAGACCGAATTTGAGTGGAATAACTATGGGCTGTAATCATTGAATCACTGAAGGGTTTGCGTTGGAAGGGACCTTAAAGGCCATCTAGTTCCGCTTCCCAGCCATGGGCAGGGACACCTCCCACTAGACCAGGTTGCTCCAAACCCTTTCCAGCCTGGCCTTGAACACTGCCATGTTTATAATAGGTCTCAAACCACAGATCAGTGTTACCAACCCTACACAAACAAACCTGCACATGCAGAGTAATTCAAGCCTACAGTGGCTACAGAGGAGAATTCAGGTTTTACCTATGTCTAAGGATCTGATGGATCAGTATACATAAGGAAGTAAAGTTTCTGTGTGGATTGAGGCTGGAAATTCATCATTATAGAAATCTGTGATTAGAGATGCAAGATGCTTTTTAAGAGACATCATGCTTAAATATGGTCCTTTAACCAGATTTTCGCAGAAACAGATTATAAACAAGACTGGTATGTGTGTGAAGTGAAAAGGGTGGGTCCTCTGTAGGAATTAACCTGCAGAAGGTGGTTAGGTTTGTTGTTGCTCCAGAAACTTTCTCATGAAAACTATACATGAAAAAAACCCCAACTTGTAGATATCAAAACTCTCCTTTCAAAGTAAACTGGAAACCAGTCCAGGAATGTTCCCTTTTTTTTATGCTCATTGCCCTTGTTATCATTTCATAAACTGATATCACACAGTACAGCAACAAAGCAATCCTGATCCCTCTCCCTGCTCTGAAAAATATCATCACAAAGAATACATATATGCTCACACATACGTACTACACCCACATGAACAGACCAAGCAACATTTTGGCCAGTGGCTCTGTACCCAATACCAGCAAATGCTTAGATCCAATTCGTTTCCAACCCACTCTGGGCACATCTGTTGTTATCTCAACCCTTTGTGCCCCATACTGGGCACCAATTAAGGTTGTCTTAGGAATGGTATTCTCCAATTTAGTGCTCCTGTTAAAAGCATGCACTGCTCCCCCTCCCCACTGCAACTGGAGGTACAAAGGGTAAATATCATGGTTTAAATAAGAACTATTTCTTATTTAAACAGCAGTGACATAAGAAACAGAACAGTAACAGCAACAGCAACAATAGTAATGATAGAGGGAGCAAGAAAAGAAACAACTCACACAGAAACACCCCTGCTCCCCTGACAATTGACAACACTGCACAGCTCCCTCTGCCATGTTGTTTCAGCTGGAAGGAATCCCTTCTGTCCGGAAGAGAGTCCCTTTCCCCTGCCCTCAGCAATGACATGAGGTGGTGTAGAATAACCTCTGTGTCCTGGCCATGCCCCCTCCCAGCTACTGCAAAAACTGACCCTGTCCTGGCCAGAATCATGACACAACTGCTGGCAATAACCTGTGATTCTGTGTTAGCGCATCAACGCCATGTGCTGCAGATTTCCTGTACGCTATCTGAGCACTTAGCCAGGAGAGACACAGTATCCTCACAGCACACTGATTTTCCTCTCCCAGGTGTTTCACGGTCATGTCAATGCAGCATTCAGCAAGGTAGGAGGTGAATGGTAGGATATATGGTTGGCAGCACTCGAAATTTAATAATAAAAAAATCCCATTTGCAGGTAACCATGTGTAAAATGAATGTCAATAGCTTTCCCAAATAAAGCATTGGGATAGACATTTGACTGCCCCACTGGGCTCTGCTTCCCATCACTTGAATTAGGAAGCTGTTGAAAACTCCAGGTGGACACAGACACTGCTGAAGTACCACCTAGATGTAGTAAAGCTACATGTGGCCCTTAGATGGAGAAATGTTTTTTTGCCTTTTTACAGATACCCATGGGGAGCCCTCCTTCTAACCTCAGCCTTCAGAGACCTCTCTGCTGACTCTCCTCTCCTCTTCCCTGCAGTTCTTCACAGAGTACGGTCCTGATTACGTGTTGGAGATCACACCAAGCTGCAGACCAGACCGCAATGAGCCACAGAGAATTCAAGAAATTCTGAGCTCTATCAAAGGTGCGTTGTCCAAGCCAACACTCCTGCTTCAGGCTTACAGGTGTTTTTAGAGGGGGGTTCAGAAGAGCTCATTGGAGTCTTTCTCACTGACTGGAAAGATGAACCACATTCACTTGGCTGCTCCTTAGCGCACAGTGTCATTTGCCTCCCACATCCCTTGGGATTTTCAGGGTTGGTGGTACAGAGTTATGGGTCCCTGTAGCAAAAGTTGCCATTGCCTTTCCTCTGGCTGGGCAGGGGAGCATGAGGCCTTGTCCTTACTGGAATCATAGAACAGCCCAAGTTCTAAGGGACTTCGAAGATCATCTGGTCCAAGCTTTCTTGGGAAAGGGAGCATAGACAAAGATTACCTAGCAACCTGTCCAGTCACATCCTGAAACTTCTGACAGTGGAGCCTTTACCACATCCCTGGGGAGTTTCTTCCAGTAATTGATTGTTCTCACTGTAAAAAAATACTTAAAATAAGGTGAAACCTCCCCTGGTGTAACTCACACCTGTTGTCCCTTGTCCTCTCCGTGTGGCTCCTTGTGAAGAGAGAGCCTCTGTGCTCTGAAGCCTACAGAGTAGGCTTCAAGTACTAGACTACTGTGATGAGGTCCCTCCTAAGCCTTCTCTTCTGCAGGGAGAGTCTTTCCTCATTGGGCAGGTTCTCCAGCATCTGATCACCTTTGTGGTCGTCCTTTGGACCCTCTCTGCTCTGTCCATGTCTTTTGTGATTTGTGGGGATCAGAACTGGACATGATACTCATCATTCGTCAGCCATTTGTCAGCCTGGAATGAGATGATCCTGTTTCTCTTAGTAATGCTCCTACAGATGCTGCACAGGATCCAGTTTGCTTCATTGCTGCAGCAGCACACTGCTAGATCACATTCAGCTTGCTGCCTATCAGGACCCCCACATCCATTTCCGCAAGGCTGCTTCCCAGTCACACAGATCCCAGCCTGAACTGGGCACCTTCTACCCCAAGTTCAGGACCTTGCTTTTGTCTTTGTTAAACTTAAGACTGTTCTTTTTAGTCCAGTCTTCCAGCCTGTCCAGCTGTCTAAGATGGCTCTCCCTTCTGATGTGTTCATCTCAGCACCCAGTTTGGTGCTGTGGTTGCTTTCAATCTCATTATCCAGGTCATTTACGATGTTGAGCAATGTGGGGCCCAGTATCCGTCCCTGGGGGACACCACTAGAGACAGGCTGCAAGACCATGTAAAAACCATTGATCACCACCCTATGTGAGCTCCCTGGGAGTCAGCTCCTTCCCTATCCGCTTTGCAAACCACCCATCCAATCTGTGTCTTTCCAGTTAGTCCAGGAGGAGACTGTGGGAAATAGCTATCTGGAAGTGGGACAGGTCTCCAGCAGGCAGGACTCGAAGGTTTTCAAGTCCAGGACAGGCAGCTGTCTGAGCTCTGCCAGCTCCAGCCAATCTCATTCTATGTCCTTGCCCATCTGTCTTGTCCCTGTCTGCCAGAGGGGCTGAGAACAGCAACATGGGGCTTGGCAGCCCTTTTCCATCTGTGTGTGTTGCAGTGTGCTGGTGTTAGAAGTAGGGTAGGAAGTGCAATGGCCATGGATGCCTGTGGGTGTCCTCTCCCAAGCACAGACCAATCCTAGGGAGGATCCTTGGGGACCTGTCCAAGAGGGTAGAAGGAACAGCATCACTCCAGAGGTGGAAGGGAGGGCTGTGCACTCCCGTCTGTGAATCCAGCCTGAAAGAAGGATGAGGCACCAGGGAGTGAGCATGTGTCTCGGATGCTGGTCCACGAATCCCAAACCAGCATTTAGCATAGTGAAAGCAGTGGCAGGGTCCCCCTGTGGTAATTTCCAAAGCCTGGCTTGGACAAGGGCAGCAGCCTCTGCAAAGGGAGCAAGGGGTCAGCAGGAACTGAGATCTGTGCTGAAGCTGGAATTCCCATGTTGTGGCCTAGTCCATCATGCATGGGGGTGGCACCCCTTGCCAGGTCACTCCATCAGGCTAAAATATCAGTGGAAATACCCTTTTCTGCTTCCTTTCATTTGCAGGGAATCTGAAGCACGTTGTTTAGCAGAAAAGGAAGGCTCAGGCAAGAGCATTTCCTATGGGGAAGACAGCATATTTATGTGAACAACTGGTGAAATCTGTGGCTGCAGGGAAAATTTGGAAGAAATTACTGTTGGTTGGTTGGTTAATTTTTTTTTCTCTTTAAAGAAGAAAAGCTGCTGCATGCCACGAGCACTGTGGCTCTCCCCAGGCAGGAGTATGGGCCCTCCAGCCACAGCCTTCCAGTGCTGGCAGAGCCTTCCTTGCTCCTTTCTCTTTCCTTTTTTAACACCACAGTTTGTTCACACAATTGGTTTTAAATGTGTTTTAAGAGAGGGGCTGCTCAGAGCTGTGAGCCCTCCCCAGCTGGAGCCCAGTGCTGCATTACCTTCCTGGCAGGGGCACAGCCTCAGAGCTGCCCACTCAGGAAGTAGAGCCTGAGAGCTACCCTGAGGCATACAGGTTGTGTCTCTTATCCACAGAAAGGCACAGCCATTGTGTTTTTAACTGGGAGTTCTTAAAAAATAAAATGTTTTAAATACTCCTCCAGCCCTTTCCTTTCTTCTTCCACCCACCCTGCCTTGCCAGTGCTCTTTTCCACAGCACCCCCCACTGCAGAGCCATGCAGTGTGAGCTCCTGAAATCCTGCGCAGATGGGCCAGAACCTGGGGGGCCTCTCAAGAGTGTTGAGGGAGATGCAGGACATTGTGGCAGCTCCTGTCCTGGGAGATCTTGGATGAACTTCCAGATGCTCTGGTGCCCCATGAGAGCTGCCATGAGGTGTCTCAGCAAGGGAACAGGTATACAGGTATCTGGGGCAGATCTCTCCCAGTGTCATGGGCCACGGAGCCTGGCCTCTGCTGCCCTTGTCCCCTTATTCTCCTGGCCCATGGACGTTTTATTGTGCTGGGTTTTTTAAAGATGTCCAGTCACTGTGGGAAAGCATATTTCCTGTGGCTTTAATTAGATTACGCTGGAAGAAACAGCAAGACGAAGGGGTTCCCAGCCTGGCCTTGGCTTTGTTTGTCTCTCTTGTTTTTCACTGCCAATTGAAACAACAGGAAATCTGGCGTGGAGATAGTTCAACAGGATGTGGCTCCCATGACTCCTGACCCCTTGCCTGCTTCAATGTACCCCTGGTGCCTGGTGTGGTGTGGTGTGACCAGTCTTGTGTGCTGACTGCTGGCAGGAGGCTGGTGCTGCCACTGCCACAGCAAAGGATCCCAGTGCCTGGGGGAGCTGTCAGGCTTGGGGACTTTCCATCCACGGAAAAAGTGAGGAATGAGAGAGCAGAGAAGCTGCTGCCTCTGACCTACCTCAGGGCCCCATGTGCTCTGTCCCTACACCAGGCAGACTGCCCTGTGAGCTGTGGGAGCTGTTTCAGGAACACAGCTGGGAAAATAAACAATAGGAAACCCCACAAGTGTCAAGTGTTGTGGCTTTAGGTGAGGCGCCTCTTGGGTGGAAATCCCCGCATCCCCCAGCCAGAGTGGGATGCCTCCCCTTGCCGCCCAGGCAAGCACGAGGGTAGCCAGGGCGCCGCTCCAGTTCCCTCCCCGTCTGGGTACCTCGCCGGACCCCACCCGCCCGGGCCAGCCCACGCCCCTCTGAGCGCTGCCATGTCCCCGTAGACGCCGGAGATGAGCTGTTTACAGTCCCCTCCCCGGGGCACGAAGGACCTCCATGGTGATTGCGATCCTGCGCTACCCCTTCGGGGCCGGAGAGATGCCGGCGGTGGGGACTCCGCCCGCTCCCCGCCTCTGTCGCCCCGCAGCGGGTCCCAACCTCCTGGCCAGCTTGCGCCTGCAGAAGCTCCACGTCCAGAACCGCGCCGCGGGGAGACCCCGGAGCCCGGCTCACCACTCGCCTGGGGCTTGGGGACGCAGCCGCGGGGCGCAGGGAGCCGCCCCCTCCAGGCCGCCGGTCCCAGCCTCATCGACTCGGACCCGGTGACAAGGTGTTCAGGGCACTGGTGGTGGAGCTTGGCCTCGACAGGGAGGACGACCTGTCGGAGCCCTGGCTCGGTCACCACGAGTTGGACTCCCCGACGGCCCTGCCGGCCGGCTACTGAGGCTGGGGCGCGGCTGGGGCGGGGGGCTCCTACCTCACCCACCGGGGAGCAGCGTCCCGGCTGCCGCAGGTAGCGGCGCTGCGGGCGCAGGAAACGCTCGGAACCCGGCCGAGTGTGGGGAGGGGCGGGAGGAGGAGCTGGGACCGCGCTGCCTGCCCTAAAACGCGCAGGCGTCGCGGTGGGCCCGGCAGGCGAGGGTCTCAAGCTGCGGTATAGTAAAATCGGGAGGGACCGTTGTTCCGTCGACTGTGCTCCTTTCCTTGTTCCTTTCGGCGAAGGACATTGTGTGAAGCGGCTTTGGGTGGAAGGCGGGTCGGCGCCCAGCAGCTCCAGTGCGTCCTCTCGGCTTACGGTGTTCCCATCCGTGTGTTGAAAATTATATAACTATCCTAGTAACTTTTTAAATTAAAATTTCTAATGAATTGTTTTAATCAATCATAAACAGTGTAATTTGCCACCGTAGCCAAGCACTTAACAAGGCTTGTCATAAGCTGCTATTGTGGGAACACAGGTCGGGAAAATTACTGAAACTTTTAAATTTTGCTAAACCAACCTTGATATGCTTCATTGGACTAAGCCTAGGAGAGATATATTGCTGCACGGAATGCAGAATTTATCGACTACAAGGACATTTTGCAGAATCCAGCGATAAAGAAGAAACGAACCAAGACAATTCAGCAATTGTCTTATCTCAGAAAAGGATAATAAAATAATAACAAGACTGAAAATGTAGACTAACTAGCATGAGAAGCAAGAAATCAATAACTAATAGAAGATTAAAAATTAACGAACTAGTTAATGACGAGACTGATGTACTTTATAGCCAATGAACATTAATTTCTTTGCTAAAGTGTTAAAATAGTGAAAAGTTTTGAAAGTGTGCATATATCATAGGTGGAGCTCCCCCTATGCACCCAGCACTGTGAATAAGTAATGCTGCTCTCTAATCTAAAACCAGAGACTTTCATTTATCCCGGTGTTTTCGGTGACAGTGTCACCCTCGGGAATGGGACCTCTGTCCCAGCCACACCCTGCTGCGGGAGCGCTGTCGTGGGGATGTGCTAGGCGTGGGGCTGCTGCACTCACTGGGCTGCCTGGCAGGGTACGGGGACCTGGGATTGCTCCGGGGACTCTGGAGAACTGCAGGGACACGTCGGCCTCACTGGGACCACTTGACCCCCGAACTGCCCTCGGGAATGGACGCTAAGGCCCGGCGTCAGGTTTGGGGGCTTTTTGCGTGGGGTCCCAGCTCTACCCCGGGAGGGGCCGTGGCAGGGGGAGGGCAGTGTCCCGGTACAGGTGTTACCCCTGGATCGGCTTCCGACACTCACACGCTCTCCCAAACTACAGGGGCACAACGTGGCGGGCTGTCCCACGCCATCAGCGGTGACCAGCGATGACCATGGACACAGGGACCTGGCTAGGAGCAGGGAGTTCCTGAGCGCGGTGTCCCGGAGCGGAGCGTCCCCGTCGGGGCCGCGAGGAAGGGACAAACCCTCCCGATCGCCCCGTCACTTCGCGGACGGCCCTGGGCCTCCGGGCCGCCAGGGGGCGACGCACGTCTCCGCCGCCACGCGTTGTCCATCCGCGGCGGGCCGGAAGCACCAGCCCTTTCTCGGCAGAGCGCAGCCATGGTGAGAGCGCGGCGCCGCCGCTCCCCGCCGCCATCCGCCGCCATCCCCCGCTCACCGCGGGCTTTGGCCGACCCCCCCGGGGCGAGAAGCGCTGGAGGGAGCCCGGCGCCAGGGTCCGAGGGGCGGGAGTCTGAGGGAGCCGGGGAGGGATGGCTGGGGGGGACCGGGCCTGACGGCGGCCCGTAATACACCCCTTCCTGTAGGCCCGCGGCCCCAAGAAGCATCTGAAGCGCGTGGCTGCACCCAAGCACTGGATGCTGGACAAGCTGACGGGCGTCTTTGTGAGTGCGGGCCTGGGTTGGGGTCGAAGCTGGGGTCGGGCTTGGGTTTGGGGTTGAAGCCGGGATCGGAGGAGGGGCCGGGGCCGGGCTGCTCGTGGCAGCCGCAGTCACATCAGGGGAAGTGTTCGGGTACTGTGCGGAGGTGAACAGGGGTAGTTGGAGTGAGCAGGAGGTGTTTGTTTAACATGGGGGTCCTTACGAACAGTGTTCGTTTTCCCCCGTTTGCAGAGGATGTGACGGGGTCATTGGCTGTTCTCGTTTGAGCTGCTTACTGTGCTTTTCCAGCTCTGGGTTGAGATGGATGGTTGTGCTTTGTTGGGGGCAGTTTTGTGAGGCTGGCAAGAGATGGGGGAAACTGCTGTGAATACCAAGAACGGAGAGCTGCAGCCGGTCGCTGCCTGCGTGGCAGCTGCACTTTGTGCTGCTGCCCTTGCATGCTCTTGCGGGCACTGTTGGCGCCGTAGTTTCCTTCTCTGGGGCAGTTGATGCTGCTTGAGCCTCCAGCAGAAGGCTTCTGTCCGCAGGCACCCCGCCCATCAACAGGCCCACACAAGCTGAGGGAGTGCCTTCCCCTCATCATCTTCCTGCGAAACCGGCTGAAGTATGCTCTGACAGGAGATGAGGTCAAGAAGATCTGCATGCAGAGGTTCATCAAAATAGATGGCAAAGTCCGCACCGACATCACCTACCCTGCAGGCTTCATGGGTGAGTAGGGTTGGGGCAGTTCCTTAGGCAGCTCTTCTACACTGTCAGGGGAGTGTTTTGTGGGGTTGGCATTATTTGAGGGGCAAGGTTTCCCTTCTGGAGTTGAAAAAAAGATACGTATAAGCAGTTGTTATTTAGTTTGGAATTGTGCACAGCAGTGAATACCAAAGCCAGATGCCTGTAGCCTGTAAGCGCCTGCTTGATGTGGGTAAGTTGCTGTTCAGGTTCCAGCCTTCAGCAGTTTTTTCTGATTTGCAGTCTGTCACAGCAAAAGATGTGAGCCCGTGGTCAAGGGTAGATCCCAACCTCATCAATCACACCCTAAGTGTTGTTCAGCAGTGCCTGGTTATTTTTAAACGTAACCTTGATGCCAAGTTAGGGTCTTGGGTAATGAGCTGATAACAGCTGCTGTTGTATTTCCCTGTCTGCAATCAGATGTCATCAGTATTGAGAAGACAGGTGAGCATTTCCGCCTGGTGTATGATACCAAGGGCCGGTTTGCTGTGCACCGCATCACACCTGAGGAGGCCAAGGTGAGCAGCTTCGGGGTGGTGTAAGCATGGGTCCAGTTGGGTTTGGCTGGGTCAGTGTTTCCTCTTTGGCATCTCCTGAATGAGAGCTGCGTGTCTCGGTGTTCTGCTGTGACTGGTGGCTCTGTTCCCTAGTCCATGGCATTGCTCACTGCCTTAGCTGAGAGGTGTTGGGTTTTGTTTGCAGTACAAGCTGTGCAAGGTGAGGAAGATCTTTGTGGGCACCAAAGGAATCCCTCACTTGGTCACTCATGATGCCCGCACTATCCGCTATCCAGACCCCCTCATCAAGGTGAATGATACGGTCCAGATTGACCTGGAGACAGGCAAGATCACAGATTTCATCAAGTTTGACACAGGTAGGTCTTGCATCCCATTAAAACACTGTACCCTTCCCCACTGTGGAGAGCAGTATGGAAGTTAAATGCTAAGCATATTTGCACTGAATAGAGAGGCAGTGGTGTCAACCTTGGGAATGGGTTTGTTTCCCAGGAGCATGTCCACCTGCAGGTGGAGCAGGGGATTCCTCCTGTGTCCTAGCAGTGGGAAGCATTTGGCAGTAGGGACTTGGCAGTTCTGAGGCACCAGGCAGAAGCAGCAAGCTGGTGGGGAGGTGGTTGGGCTTATCTCTTGGTGGTGAGAGAAGGTTTCAGTCACAGAGCTGTGAGCTGGAATGGGAATGTTTGGTATGGGCAAAAAGCCCAAGTGGAAGGACTTCACCACAGCACCTGGTGCCAGCTCTTGTCACACCTGTATTCCCTTACTCAGGTAACCTGTGCATGGTGACTGGCGGTGCCAACTTGGGCCGAATTGGGGTGATCACCAACCGGGAGAGGCACCCCGGGTCGTTTGACGTGGTTCATGTGAAGGACGCCAACGGCAACAGCTTTGCCACCAGGCTCTCCAACATCTTCGTTATAGGCAAAGTAAGGCCATGGGGGCACCAGGTGGGGGGTTCTCTCCTCTTGTGAGGGCCTGCTGGCTGTGGCAAAGAGCCTTAGTGTTTCCTTAGGCAGCTGTCTTTCCACACAGTGGAGCTTCAGAGCTGGCCTCAGTTCTGATTCCCTGTATTTCTGCCTGCTCTGGGAAGGGGAAGAAGCATTTGCAAATTGAGGAATGCAGATGTTTTCGATAAGCAGCCCTGAAACCTGGGAGCTGGGGGCTGAGCAGTGCTCAGACCTTGGTGTGATCTGGGCAGCTGCTCTGACTCAGAGTGCCCCCCGAAAAGCCTCTGCTGTTTTGCCATCCCTGACGGGTCCAGATTGGAGGGGGGCGGTGTTTTGGTTTTGGCTGAAGTGCATTCTTCAAGGATGTGACTGAAAGGCAGCTGTAGACCTTTGCATCCTTGGCACCTTCCTTAGAGGCCTCTGCTGGGCCAGTGCCACCACCATGTGTACCTGGCCCAGCATGAGCAGGGGTGGGCTTCTGCTGCTTTCCCCCTTAGAGGGAGAGCTCTGTTGCTATCTGGGTTTCCTGGTGTGAAGTGGTTTCTTCTCCCTTGCTGCAGGGCAACAAGCCATGGATCTCCTTGCCCCGTGGAAAGGGCATCCGCCTGACCATTGCTGAAGAGAGAGACAAGAGACTGGCAGCCAAGCAAAGCAGCGGATAAAGTCCAGCTCATGCTGGCTCTGGTGCTGTCAGTGTGTTAATTAAACCATTTACTACATGGCTCTGACTGGCTGGGGAGCATCCTGAGGGCTAGGGGGGGAGCCATGCTGCTAGTGCCAGGCCCTGCTCTTCAGAAGGTCCTGCTTCTCTGGGGACACTCCCATCAATCTGAGCAACTGCCACAGCTGTATTCCAGAAAGGCAAGGAGGAAGGGTGGGAAAGCCTTCAGACTGCTCTGTCCCTGGGAAGGTGTTGGCACGAATGCTCCTGAATGTGCAGGAGGGGCAGGGATCTGGGGAGAGCTAGCTGGGCTCTCCTGTAGCCAGTGGTGCCAGATCAGCTTGAGGGATTGCCCCAGCTGTGCTGGCTTCAAGGGTGCTGGCATTCAGTGTCCAAGCCTGGCTGATGGCCACGCAGTGAGGAGATCTCTCAGGGGCTGCTCTTCAGTGTCTTCTGTGGAGGTAGAGGGTGCAAGTGATCACGCTGACAGCCAGGACTAGGTGAGAGGGGAATGGGCTACTGGGGATACTGAGCACCACCAGCCTGGCGATGGGCTGATGCCCTGCAGGAGCCAGAGAGCTGGGGACCAGTTGTGGCTGTGGGAGTGGCTGTGGAGGGCGAGGTGGGCAGGTGTGGGCATTATGCCCAGTCAGCAAGGGCAGTCCCACAACTAGGCTGTGCCAGCAAGGGTGCAGGCAACACTGTAGGGAAGGGGAGGCTGTGCCTGGGCATGGTGTGCAGGCTGGGGCCACCAGGTCCTGGTGGGTGTGGGCACTATGGAGCAATGCCAATGGAGGAGCTGGAGTGATGGAGGCATAAAAGAGGCTGAGGGCAAAAGCTCTACTCGCAACCTCTGCTCTGCTTGGCCTGGGGAAGAGGAGCCCTGGAGGCTGTCCCACTCTGCTTGCCTGCATCAGCCTTGTGAGCACCTGTCTTCCAAGATGGATGGGGCACAGATGTGCACGATTGGAAAACTGGCATCTTTTATTGGCTTCATCAGGTGTCCATGGTGAAACGTAGACGAGTCTCATGAAAGTGTCTGCAGCCAGCTGTATTCTGACGTTACACTCTCAGGGAAAGCTGAATGCCTGTGGCACTGCCCATGCATGCTCCCGTCCCTCAAGTGTCCCTGTGCTGCTCCCTGTGGCTGGTGTGCAGGCTCAGAGCAGCAGCATCCCCAAGGATTTTCATGGTGCTGGCAGCGGGCACTGGCACCTGGGCTGTCCTGTGATGCACAGATGTGAGCAGCCAGAAAGCTAAAAACCCCGCATTTTCACACACAGAGCCAAAAGCAAAAATCACTTAGGTTTTATGTTGTGAAAAAGCTTCAGAAAATTGCCAAATTGAATATTTAGGAAAGTAAAACCCAATTTTTATACTAGCAAAAAACCTCCAAAATGACAACAAAATCAGTTGGGAAAATTTGGGGTGAAATATTTGCAGTTTGGGGGTGGGCATTGCTGTGGATTATCCAGTGTGGGTCAGTTAGCCAGATTGAGTTGCTTCGTGTGGGTTATCCCAAATGAAGTGTCTGCTGAGCATTATCCCGGCTGGAACTGGTGTATGTCATATCCTTGTGTTTCCCGTGCATCTCCCGTCCTCCGTGTCCTTTCCCTGCTCGTCGGCTGTGACCCCCCGCTCCCTGCCCCCCCTCCAGGCGGCCCCGCGGGACTTCCTGGGCCGGGACCCCGCCGAGCCGCGCTGGCGGGTGCCGCCGTCTGGTCCGTAGCTGCTCCTGCAGCCAAGAAAGCCGCCAATGCGCGTTGACCGAAAAAGGTGGAGCGGGATCTCCCTGCTGCAACCCGCTGGCCAAAATGCCGAGCTGCAAGTGGGCGGCTAAACCCGCGTGTGCGCACGGGGCCGGCTATGCGGGGCCGTGGTCTGAGCCGCCTCCTGGTAAGGACATGCCGCTGCTGTCCCACGGGCACGATGGCGGTGGCACTCGGAGTGCAAAGCGCGGAATTTCGGCGCCGGTACCGCCGCCCAGCTTTTGAGTGCCCCTGGGAGCCGCTGCCGGGCCTGGTGCCCGCGCGGTGCTCGGGAGCGGCGTGGCTGAGCACCGGGCGCGTGGCTCGGCGGTGGGTGAGGGATGAGGTCGCGGCAGCGGTGAGATGACTGAGAGTCTCAGCGGGTGCGGAATTGCCGCCTCGGGGCCGCCCGGGATGGCGGGGTAGAAGCTGCAGCCCACCCACTCCGGCTCCCGGCCTGGGAGTAAGCGGCCACATCCCCGGGCTGGGCGCCTCTCTGTGTCACCAGAACTCTCCTGAGTCTCCACCGGCCCTGCTCGCCCTGTGCCGCTGCCCCAGCTCCAGCATCCCCCCTGAAACCTGCCCTGTGCCCACTGGCCACCCTCAGCCCTGTCGTGACGGCGGCAGGTTGCCCGTCGAAGTGTCCCCAGAAGCCCCTGCAGAAGGTGGGATTCGTGCAAGGGATCTACAGTAATAACAGTCGCTGCTGCTTCTTTGCCAGAGGCCGGGCTGAGCATGAAAGTGTCCATTCTTCTCCGAAGCATCCCTGTACTCACTGTGACTGTACTCACTTCGGGCTTGTGTGGGTCATTAGTGTCACCGAAATTGCGGGAAAAACAATTAAAAAACCCAACCTCTCCAACATTTTTAGTGTTAGAGAATCAAGGCATTACTTTATTTTGGCCAGGATGTGGTTCTGGCCAGGATGAGCAACAGAAATAATTTCATCCACGCATTGACTGCATTGTGCAGAGAAGATCATTCTATGACACATAGTCCTTTACTAGATTTTTCACATATTTTATACAGTCAAAACCCATAGCAATTCATTGGTTCAATGTTCATTGGTCCAATGTTCATTGGTCCCAAGTTGCACAGTTCTTAGTATTTGGTTTCCTATTGGACATGAATTTCTTTGCCTTAGATGCTAATTAGGTCCTCATTCTTACCTCTCTTTTCCCAGACCAGGTGTCTTCGATCATGCCAGGGGTGATGTCTGGAATTGATGTTCGTTAATGATCGTTAGTGGTTGTTATCGTTTGTGCTACTCCCAGTCTGTTGCTCATCAGACCTTGCCTGGTGAACCAGTCCCCTGAAAAGAAACTTCAATTCCCTTCCCCCGGGGCAAAGGCGAACTAAATTGACAGAAGTTACAAAAAAAAAAAAATTTAACTTTATATAATTTCCAACATTAGTACCGGCCTTGCTCCCTCCAGGGCGTGGGCTGGAGAGGGACAGGATGAGCAATTACTGGCTCGGACAGGAGCTGCTGTGGTGGAGCCTGGAGAGGCCATAAAAAGGCAAGGAAATAAAAATTGAAGGCCATCCGGCTGGTACCCACCTCCCTCTGCAGGCAAGTGAGAGCCTGCTTCTCTGGGTGAGAAGGGGAAAGAAGCATCTGAACAGACAAATTTTCCCGGCAGTGCCAAGAGTCGGAGCTGAGGTGAGTCCAAGGTCCCTTGGGCCCTTGTCTCCCCTCTTGTGTGTCTCAGGGTCTCTTTGTTTCTCTCCTGGTCCCCCTTTTTTTTTTGCATGCTGCTGTGATTATTTTCTTTTGCTTCCCTATATCTCTCCTCTTGTCTCTATTTTGTCTTGCTTCCTCTTCCTACCACATTCCCTTTCCTTTTTCTCTCTGTGTTTCTGTCTCACACCAGTTCCCTTTCCTTTTTTCATACTCTGTCTCTCTTCTGCAGCTTACAGCTGTTTTTTCCTTTTCCATCGATTTGTTCTGAGTTGAATCTGCCTCTTTTCCTCTCACAATTTATCTGGCCTGTTCTTTGGCATTTTTTTCCTCTCTGTACCTCTGTGTACTGCAGTGTGTCCCTGCCTTCCTACCTGTTTCCCTCCTTCCTTTTGTTTCTCTCTCTATCCATTTGTTTTGCTAACTGTTGCTGTGTTTTCAGTTCTGGATCTCACTTTCCCTTTCCATTTTCCTGTTCATTTATTACTCTCTCTGATCCTTTTGCTGTTTCCTGACCCTGATATTTATTACTTCACCCCTCTGGCCCTGTTTTTTCTTGTTCTTCATATCTCTGTCATTCTCTGTTGCTCTCATTGTCTCTATCCCAGTGTCCCACTCCCTGTCCTTCTTTCTTTCACGGTATCCCACTTTGTCCCTCGCCTCGTTTCTATATTGGTCTGTTCTTCCTCTTGTTTTCTCTTTTTGCTCTGGCCTGCTGCCTGTTGCTGTCTTTTTTAATTTTTTTTTTCCAATCTGTCCCCATTGCTCTGCTTCAGTCCTGTCATTCTCCTGCTCTCTCTGTCTCGATGGTCATAAACGTAGAGACAGATAGGTTTGTGCCGAAGTGATTTTACAATGGTTGCGGATTATTTTGAAGTTAACTTCCTTAGTGACTGCTAAGGAATGGACCTGAGACATGAATTGAAATATATTCACTGTCCGTATTCCTTGATGAAGGAATGCTCTAAGGAACTTGTCTGCTGGCAGAAATCAGGGTTTGTTAGTCTGAGCCTTCGTTTGAAAAAGTCTGTTGTGCACTGAGATGTAGAATATAGAAGTATTACCCTTCCAAAGCCATCTGAAGATAACGAAGACTGTTGCATGAAGGTTTTACTGGTATCTCATTTTCTTTTGAGGGAAATTTGATACTTGTTTATGGATATTATTGCAATAACAGTGGTCTGTGTGAAAATAATCACAGTAGTGATAGTGATTGATCTGGTGTTTCTACGGGAAAAAGCTTGGATCAGGAATTCTCGTTGTGCCGTGAGCTCAGTGCTCCCCTACCCAGGGGCTGCTCCTGCAGCTGGGGCTTTGGGTAAAAAAAAAGCTTTGGCTTTTTCCCCAGCTTTCTGCCTGTGACCTGCTGCCACTGGAAGCTCATCAGAGGCAAAAGTCTCTGTTCATTTGCCCAGCTGTGACTGGACAATTCCAGCAGTTTATTGCAGAGATTGTCAGTCCATGGTTTCGATGCTCCATAGTATAAAATCACTTCTGCTGTTCAAGCCAACACAGTAACATAGTGCAGAAAGAGGTTTTCTGTATGTTTGGCATGCAGTTCCATCTGATAAAACCCTCCCTCTTTGCTCCTGAGCTGAGCACTTGCTCTGTTTGCAGCCTCTTCTACAGTGAGGACTCATTGCAATGTTAATGGCAGGAGTGGATCGTGTGAACACACTTGTGAATACAAGTTTGGGGAGGTGGATTGTTTTTCAGGGTTGGTCGGTTTGTTTTGCACCAGTCAGTCCTGCCAGGACTTAAGATTCAGTGGCAAAAAAAACCCCTCATGTTTGTATTTACCATCATTACTACACACCGAACGATTAAGTACGGTGTTACAAAGAGATGCTGTGGGTGGTGTCACACGCAAACAGACGCGGCACCCACCCGCCCGCGTTCCAGTGTTGCCACTAGCCGGGCCCGACCCCTCACAACGTGCCCCGGAGCGCAGCTTCCCAGCAGCTGGGACGCTCTTCTCGCACTCCCGGCAGTGCTCCCGCAGGCTCTATGTCGTCGCCGGGGAGGTCCGAGGCGGCGGAGCAGACCCTACTCGTGGGGAACTTGGAGAGCCGGGTTAGAGAGGAGATCCTCTACGAGCTCTTCCTGCAGGTAGCGAACTGGTACCTTTGTATATCGAAATGCTGTTCTAATGCTCGAGAAGAAATATTCCACCAATGGGATGTTTAGTTAGGAGAGTTGGGCAACGTGCTCTCCAGAAGTCCCTTCAAACCCCGACCCTTCAGTCACAGTGTAGAAACACAAAGTAGTTGGACCTGTTTCAAGCCTGAGCTTAATTCCTACCTGTTTTCTAGGCTGAATAGTAGTCTGCTCTATAACTGTAAATGTAAGCTTAAGAAAGTTTATCTTCCTAGAGGACATGAGTAATAAAGTACAAAATGCAAAAGTGATAAAGATGCTCTTAGAACACAGTTTTGCATTATTCTTCTGCATAATCTGCAGCAGTCATCCAACTGCCAGCTTTGATCTGGGTCTTTAGGTCATCCCAGTAACTTGTCTTTTCTCCTCGTTTTAGCTTGTTTTCACTCAGGTTTCCCTTTTGGTGCAGCAGCCTATGCTTCTCATTGTAGTCTTGCCCTGTCTTGGAAAGTATCCAGTTCAATATTCTGCTATGGCATAGTCCTAAACATGCACCTCTGACCTCTAGCTCTTCCCCCACTCCACCCCTCCCCATCAAATGATGAGCATGTATCTACTGCTACTTCTAAGATATTATCTTATTGATGAACTGGAAGGTAACTTTTGCTATGGAGTCAGTAAATTAGTCTTCCCCTTTGGGAAGCTAATTAATATGGCATGGTATTCTAAAAATAATAAAAATTCTGATCATGAAAGACTAAACATCAACTGATGCTTGGTTCCCTTTTAAGATTTGTGGAGCTGATTTTTGTTTGTAGAAGGCTCAGAATTTGAGCTTTGGGAACGTGGAGAGACATTTTCAAAGTAAGAAACTTACCTTTAGCAAAAGAGAAATCATCATGAAATACTCAAAACACAATGAAACGTCAGTCTCTGCTAAATAATAGAAATTTCTTTCAGGCTGGACCATTAACCAAAGTGATGATTTGTGAGGACAAAGAAGGAAAACCTAAGTCTTTTGGATATGTCTGCTTTAAACACAAAGTATCACTGCCTTATGCAAAAGCTCTACTGGATGGAATCCGTTTGTATGGAAGACCAATTACTGTGCAGTATTGGAAGGGTATGTTTCATAGTCCCAATGGTAAAGTTTAAGTGTAAATTTTTAAACTTTTTAAAGAACGGTTTTGAATCCTACAGTCTTTTACAAAGATAACAATTTGTAGTTGGAAAAATTTGTTGGTTTTGTTAAGAAACAAAGACTTCCTGTGGCTTTTGCAGAGGGAAGGATTTAGTCCTTGTGGTTTTTTGTTTGCTAAGAGAATACAATAGATTGGTTCAGAACAGCATAACTTGAAAGTTGTGTCAGACACCGCTGTATGGAAAACAGCAATCCAGGTTTTCATGCCAGATTACATTTAGGAATTGGGGTATAACTTTACCTTGTAGTCTGACAGGAAAAGTTGATTCAGTAAGGCCAGCCACCATTGAGCTCTTGGATCATTTTTAGACTAAAGTCACAGCTTTATCAGAGCTGTTGTTTTAAAGGGAAAGGATTGTAGTTCAAAGAATATATTGAATTCAAACTCATATTCTTCATTTTATGTATATGGAACTAAACCTCCGAGCAAGCCAACGAACAGGCAGCATTTGCTACTCAGACATTAAGGACTCGTGTTCCTGCTGTGCCACTTCTTCCTTAGGACTGTGCCACTTCTTCCTTCAAACAGAGCAGTTGCTGGGTTTAAGCAGAATATCTGAGGTTCCTAAAATCAGGAGCATCTCCTGTGTCTGTAATGGGATGACAAAGATGCTGTTCTTGATTACTTCAACAGCCCTGATTTGTGCTTCTGTAAGTGAATAAATGAGAAATGAACATTTTCAAGCTGTAAGATGATGCTCTTGATTATCATCTGGCATAAAATGACACCCTTTGTATACTGCCTGAGATCTACTAGCACACTACAGATGACACTAAACACTCTCTGTGGTTTTTAACTTGTTAATTGAATTGTCATAACTGAATAGTCATTACACTCTTGTACTCTTGTCTTATTTACAGGGACTTCTCACTCACCAGAACTAGACAGCTGTACGCATGGTTTTGAAAACCATATTGACTTAGATTCTCCTGCAGACAGGTAACAAAGATCACCTGTGAATGAACCTTATGATTATAATTTAAAAAAAATCTTATTAAGAAAGTGAGTTGATCTGGTAGAGCAATTTTGAGGTTTTTCATTAAAACAGCATCTTGTCATTGCATCCTTACTGAGGGCTTGCAACAGGCTGCAGTTGCTTTTAATGTTTGGTTGTTTAGCTTGCCAGATGTTTAGTCAGCTTCAATTTTCCATTCTTTATTTGTTTCTGCAGTATTCAGGACCATGAGAGCATCCTGAACCATGGGTTTTGCACTAACAATGTTTTCAGTCATTGGGGGAAAAAAAATCTGACAACAGAGAGCCTTTTTTTAACCCTCAGCGAGTTTACACCTGTATTTTTTGTGTGTATAAGCACAAACAGCTGTCATGTACATCTGAATGCAGAGTTATAAACCTGTTATAATGGAAGTCTGAACACCCCAGATTCAGTATTTAAGCTGAACTCCCATGGTGAGATCTAGTATCCTTTTGTGTATGCACATATGAGGATTGGTCATTAATTAAGTTTGGGTATATTTCCTTTGTTCTTTTTTTTTTCATGTAAGTGTTGTTGTTAATATCTCACTTGTCCTCTTGGATATTCCCATTACAGCCCAAGAGTTAAATCTCAGCACTCTGATAAGCAGTATGTGGTGGACATCCAGCCTTTGTACATTTGCTTGTTTTTCCTTTAGGCATCAAGAGCCTTCTGGAAATTCTCCATTTCCTTTTACTCCTTTGCCAGTGAACAACAGTTTACTTCATGATCACCCTGGCTTTCAAGAGGTGGTGAGTTTGTGTTAAAAATTTGGGAGCAGTTTTAGGAAGCTGAATGCATTTTGCATTTCTGCAAAAACCAGTGCTTACTTCATGTCTCTAAATGTGCTATAAGCACAATATTAGGACACTTCAGGGTCCTCTGATAACAAGATCTACCAAACCAAACTATTTTCTTCCTGCAAGAATGTCCTGTGCTATATATAGCATAAGGAAGCTAAAAATGCTAAAGTCTACAAAGCTCTCTCCTGCACTGTGTTCCAAATGGTGGGACAAGTTGACCTCATTGGACTACAACCACGCAAGCAACAGCTTCTTTACATACAGCTAATTCCATTGGGGAAACCTCTCAATTCTTCTTCTCAATTCAGAAATGCCCAGCAGAAGTTTGAAATGTGCAAAAAAACAACCCCTAAAATTCAATCAGTCACCACTGCCCAAGTTTGGGACGCGACAGTCTGAGGGTTTCTGGCCTGAACCTTCATGTGCCCGTGTAGGTCTCTCCTTCATGATTTACTTTCACAGCAGTAGATGACAAGAACTCACACTTCACTCCCCCTCTACAAGACTCTGGTGCACTGGACCATTTTCGCCCTTATCTCCTCTGTCTGAGATATTCCACAAAGCAAGGAAACTGGTCTCTTCAGGTGGAAACTTGTGCATCAAACCTACTCCCCAAAACACATAATGAAGCTTCTGAATTTGCTGAGTCTGTGGACTGGTAGGACTGAAGAAACCCAGCCTTTAACGTGAGGTACCAACTGTGGACAGTCCTGCTCACCCAGTCTGACTCTGGACTTAGCCCTTAGCCCTTAGAACTACAGAAGGGGGGCAGTCTTGATCAATTACCCTTATTGGCTGCAATCTGAGCAGGAAAATGGAGAGAATCGACCCTGTTGCATGGATGGGGTGGGGGGCCTGCCCTCCCATCTTCCCAGGCTGTGCCCTGAGAAGAGCTGGTGCTTGTACCAACTTTCCCGTCTCCTCTACTCCCTTTGGAAAGCTCAAGTGCACCACCTTCCCATCTGTGCTTGCTGATAAACCTACTCCTCAGTAACAAAGCAATAGACATACATAGTGCAGCCAGACTCAGACCAGCACACACAACCAACTTCATCCCCTTTTCTGCTTGCCAGAGAAGATGGTATTGCAGTGTGTCTCACATGATAGTTTGTTGAAGCTTCAGCAGAAAGTGATCTCATTACCAGTGTGCCTTCACAGATCTATCTCACCTTGGCAGGTTGCTCACTTGGGAATCTTTCAAGCGCCTTGTTGGAATGCTTTGTTCCACATTGACTTTAAAGTTGGTTAAACCAGGTTTGAGGAACTTGCAGATGTGCATGCCTGTACATTACTAATAGGCACTGCAGTTACAATTATTTATCAAAATAGAGATGAGGAAATGAAAGGAATACCGTGTTTGTTTACCTTATGTGGGGACTAACTGGCAATTTAATCTTAAATCAGATTATGTCTCTGTTCTAACTTTGCCATGAAAAATTTGTCTGCTTTTCTGAACTATACTAGCTTTATTCTCAAACATTCTGTGTTATTTTATAGTTTGTCAGTCTTTTAATTGTGTAAGTCATAATGCATGCAAAATTCTTTAAAATTTCCCCTTCACCGTGTTAACAACTTAAGTTTCTAGTTCTCTAAACGTACCATGTTTTAGCATAGCAGTACACAGTACAGAGTCCAATAGGTTAACAATTTCCGTATTAGCAGATGACTCCACCAATGCCTTCAGATTTAACATTTTCCTCCCTATCAGAATCAAACTGCACAATTTAAGACTGCACAGAGTTCTCCTGAATTGGCCACATCCAAGTGACTGTGAAGTGCAGCGAGTGGGATGAAAGAAAGAAAGAGAAAATGGCAAAGTTGTGACAAGACACTAGTACTGAAGATAATAAAATGAGACAAAGACAGCATGACCAAAACTGCAGAAAACACAAAGCCAAGAAAAAGACACAATAATACTGGATATTTTTTATTATTATATTTGCTTTCATCTTTCCTGTTTGAATCCTATTAAAGAAGGAATGTTCAAGATTCATCGCATTTTTGAAATGTGCTATGCACAGAAACATAAAATACGAGTCGGAAGGGTCATCGAGCCAGCTGGACCTGCACCCACCACGCTGTCCCCCTTCCCGTCCTCTCCCAGCACACCAACCCACTGGGGAACAAGTTCTCCCCAAAACCCAACCAGAGCCCACTGAGTCTGCAAGGTCTGGCTTTTGTGTCCCTTCTACACTCTCTGCCACAACTGAAAGGAGTCTGGCTGGCTCCACTGTACTTGCACTGGCCCTTTAAGTAGCTGCACATTCCACAGACCCAGCTACATCAACCTCACACCTTTACTTATCCTCAATAAAAGGCATTGATTAGAAATATATTCACAGAATAGTTGGTTGGTGGTTGGACAGGACCTCTGGAGATCATCTAGTCCAATCACCCCACCAAGGCAGGGTCACCTGGAGGCGACACAGGAATGTGTCCAGGTAGGTCTTCATCTTGAGTGTCTCCAGAGAGGGAGGCTCCACAACCTCCCTGGGAAGCTGTCCCAGTGCTCTGCCACCCTCACTGTACAGAAGTTCTTCCTCATGTTAAGGTGAAGTTTGGCTGTTCATTACCACTGAAGTCAAAGGCTATCAGCTTGTGTAGCTGTTTGTACTTATGAGTAGGTGATCAGAATAACCACTGATTTATAACAAGCAAAAGAGTTTATTGATTTGTTTTTTCTGGTAGTAGTAGAAGGACCACATTTTTCCAACATTTTTTCAAGGATGGTTCAGTTCTTGTGACTTTAATACATACGGATATATTTCTGCATTTAACAAGAATGAGTTTGTCTAAATAGAAAATAGATTATTTTCCAAATCCAGAAAAATGTGAAACAAATAATTGCTAGACTGTGTGCAAGACCTGTCTTGCACTGTTGCAGCTATCCTTACTCTTAAAATAATCTAAGCTTAATATAAAAAAACCCCGAACCCAGGAATAAACCATAACAAATTGTTTACCACTGAAATCTACAGAAACATTACCTGAGCAAACCGCATTGTTAACAATAACAACTATTTTTTGTCAACTGCTTCACAAAACTGGATGAAAATTTGACGGCATATTGCAAAGCACGAAAATCAACAATAAAATGCTTCATTATTTTTATTTCTGTGCAAAATGTTAAATGGCTGAAACAAACTACAAACATGCCATCCCTAGAATTAAAAAAACCCAAATTATTAGATGGTGCATTAAGTGCAAAAGCTTCTCCACGTGCTTAGATCTAGTTTTGGCTTCAATTTGGATTGAAGTAATGTGTAGAAATGCATCTCCTTTTTTTCACTATGAGAACAGTCAGGCATTGGAACAAGTTGTGCAGAGAAGTTAAGCAGCCCCCATCCGTGGAGGTTTTCAGACCAGGCTGGATACAGCCCTGAGCAACATGGCCTAACATAATACCTAATCCTGCAGTGACTGGACTAAAAACTACCTGAAGTCACTTCTAACATGAATGATCATATTCTGACAGAGTATTGTGACAGAACTACTCTTAGTAAGAATCAACAAGCATTTCTGTTTGAAGGTTCACCATCACTTATTTCTTTAGACAAAATACCCTGAACTGGTATCTGATAATTTACAAGCAGCTTTCATTTGAAACCAAACTTTGTTATAACTAAGTTAGACTGTGATACTATCAGGTGTTGAGAGCTTGAAGTATGATTTCAGCAAGGACCTTAAAAATAAGAAAACAGACCGAAAAGTGTACAGAACTTTACACCTGCACATCAAGCATCTTTTTCATATACGTTTTACATTAAATATACTGTAAGAATGACAAATATCTCATTTTTGATGAACCATCAAGTATATCTTTACACTGGGAGCAAGAACTTCTGTAGGCAAATGTCCTTTTCCTGCCTCCTAGACATTTTTGCATTCCTCATGGACTGAACGCAGTGCATGGAGGGCCTCCACTGTCACTGTGAGCTTTCCAATTACTGAACCGGCATCTTGTGAATCGAAAACTAGAAAGGCAACATCAGAAAACAGCATTAGCTATTTAACTTAAGATTTCACTTTTGTTTTGATGATTTTCCTTAGTGTTTGGCAGATTAAAGGGCACCTAGCATATGCTAAAAAAAAGGGAGAAATCAATAAATAAATAAATAACCAATCTTCCAGTTCAGGTCCTCAGGCTACTGGAAATTAACCACTCTTAGAACCAGAATGTACATCAGTAAATATTAGTGTTGAATTAATCTAAAAAGGAAGGTGTTGATATATTAATTACCTATATAAAAGAATTATTTTTCACAAGATGTAAATAAAGATGTTCCAAATTCTATTAAAGACATATTTACATATATAGGAGTAGTTTTAAGTAAAAATACACCAATTAATGCATTTTCTGCACTGTGTATGATGGATGGGTCCAAATGAGCCTCAACAAATCACTCAGTGAACTGTCAATTTCAAGAGCAGACTTCAGGAGACTGTATCCTTTTTACTTAAAAAAAGAACAGGATAATTGTAATTAATTATATCTGAAGATAACACATTCTATTGTCTCACTTTTTATACTGTCCTATTATCTCTGAGACAGACTGTTAGATGTTTTTACTATAATATTTTTCATTCATCTTCTTGCTTAGCCATTCACTTAAGTGCTTCAAATTTCACATAAATCATGTTGACATAATCAGCAATGAAAGGAACAAAATGTGAAAAAGATATATGGTTGCAATCCTCAAAAAGAATAAAGGAAGTTTATGTTATCTAACTTAAGAATGACTTTATCTTCATGCGGTAGTGTCCTATGAACTTCCCTGTATCTAGGTTTATTATTTTTCCTTAAACCAATATCCAACTCAGAGAACGTGTACATTACTTAGGAATTCTGTTTATTATGCTCCTACATTTAATTGACATCTGTGTCCAGATCTTAAGAACTGATCCTTTTACAATGACTTAATCCAAGAAAATATACAGATATATTCTTTTTCCATGATCTGACATATTAACATAAAATTAATTTAAATTCTCTGAAACATCTTAGTTTTCAGAAAATATCCAAGTTTATATGTTATGGATGCAATAAAAAAACCCCAAAAAACTGTACAGCATATGCAGGAAAGGGGAGAAGTGCAGAATGGAAAAAGAATAGAATTATTTCTAGCTATTATTATAATTTTCATAGATATAATTAACATAAATTAAAAATTAGTTTAAATGTCTGATGATTAGGGGAAGAAATGCTCCTCACAATACTGAAGTAGTTGTCATTACATGGTAATGATTAGCTTCCAGTAACTTGTAATAAAACCCAGTCCTTCTGGTCCTAATAATTCTCTCAGATGGTGATTAGGAATTTTAAGAGTTTTTTGAAAAGTGAATTTCAAAAATTATGTTTACATAACTAATCAATCTTATCAAATGGGAATTATGACAGTGGGAGGTATGGTCATAAATTCCAGAACAAAAACCCACCTTCCAGTGAGAGATTACAGAATACATTTTTGGAGGAGCTTTTGTACTTGGAGAAAAATGATTGGTGGAGAAAAGCTTAAGCTGCTCAGCTACAGCACGAAATGCATCAAATCTGTATATTATTTTTCCAGAGTATGGAAATTTGATTCTTCTTAGAATTTTCCTTATCGCATTCCTGTAACTTTGAGTGTTTTATCAACAGCATGGGTGCAAATTGTGTGTGATAACAGGAATGGATAAGAAAGCCTATTTTTTTCCCTCATTACTCAGCTCCCCATTGCTCAAGGTACAGGAATTAGACACAGTAGTAGAAGTGGTAAAGTCACATTAGCCTGGCATTCTGTTGGGGCTCACCAGAACTCTTGCTACCGCAAAAGGCACCTTGTGAACGTGGGTGCTCTGCATCCAGTCATCGAACTAGTTCACTTACTGGAAAGGAGAGTGACTTTCAGCTTTCAGCTTCTTCACTGAGCTTCACCCCAATGGGGAAAGAGGATGGAGAGGAAAAGGTGAAGAGAAAAGTGCACCATTGTTAACCATGTCCCTGCTGCCATGGGGAACAGGAAATTGAGCAAGGAGAATATTATCCTCACTCTCTACAAAAGGACCAAAAAGTCTTCTTGAATCTTCTTATAAGTGTTATAAAAATGCATCCTATGACCCCAGGAAATGGAAGATTCCACACTTCCTACTCACATCACCTTGCTCTAATGGGTCACAGTGAGTTTGGTCACAGTCTGTTACAGAAGGGTGCTTGCTAAAAGGGATTCCTAACCAAAACCACCAGTATTTCATATAGAGTCTCATATGTGTTTCATACGGAGGAAATAGACTTGAAGGTACTCCGGGGGTTATAACGTAATTTCAAATAAAATATAGACATTAGTAATACCAAATTGGTGATATAAATTTTAATACAAAACAAATTTTTATACAAAATATATATTTATCATCCTACCATAATGAAGTATGTTGTAGAAAAGAGAGAATTATAGTAGTGGACATGGCTTGAAAGTTCTTAGGTTTTACAAACTAGTTACTATGAGGTGAGAATGCTGTTTGGTTTGGGTTTTTTTTTAAAACAGACTTTAAGGAATAACAGTAATAGATAATTTTTGCAGACTTCTGCAAACAATGTGGAAGTTATTAGTTAGTATTAAAGAATTTCTTACTGAAACAATGTCAAACAACTACTTGCACAGCAAAGCCTGCAAAGCAAAGTAGAAATTCAACAAATTTTAGGCTACAGAAGTTTACGAGAAAGTGATCTTTAAAACTCACCATCAATATCTTGCTCAATGATATCTCTTTGCTTCTGGAATATCTCTTTTAAACTGACATAAGCAAACCCAATATCCTCGCATTCAAGATCCTGTTCATCTTCTGGGGGATCACTGACCACTGTAAATTTTAGGCTAAACACACACACACAAAGGTATTTTCCATTCAAAAAGGGTCAAAAATCAAATTACAAACCATAAAAAAGGAAAAACCACACTATTTTACAAGTTTAAAATGCATAGAGGTGGAAACATTTGGTGTATGGGCAGAATCTTTCCACAAATTTTGTTTCTTGGTGGTCCTCTTGCTATGATAAAATGGGAAACTGGACTACTGATGAGCTTCTGCCTTCCTATTTATTCAATACAGAACTGAAATTTCAGCACAAGCCAAACCAGACATTCTGATAACTGCAGGAAACAACCTACTTAGTAACACAGGGGACAGTAGTGACATGATGGCACACGTAAGAGACAAATGCTTCTGTTCTGCGAAAAAGCTCACTGCTTTTTACCTTAATTTTACCTCTGGTTTGTGAAATATTTAGTATAGATATCTAAGTATTTATAGGGGAAATTGCAGCACACAGACCAGCTGTTTTCTTTCACGGTGTTGAGGGATCCATCCAGTGCAGGTGGCTCAGGAGCAGCTGCAGATTGAGCACTGGAGGAGCCCAGCCCAAGGCAAGAGGCTGTGAACTGCCATCCATTAGCAAAACAAAGGGCCCAGGGACCTGTGGCCCACTCAGGGGAGGGACACCCAGAGACACAGCAGGAGCCAATAAACCCCAGACTTTGGGTACAGCCAGGTGCGGGACACTCGGGGACATGGAAGGAGATGATGACCCTCAGACTGTCCCGTCAGGGTACAAAAGCCCAGGGGTTCCTTTGTTCAGGGTTGCTCCTCAGAGGCTCCAACTTGAACTGTTATTGTCTTGTTTAATTACTGCACCAAAATTAAATTTTTTTAAGGATTGGGACCTCTCAGACTCAGCGACTGGAAACCTGGGCTGGAGCTGGTGAGGGGAACTGGTCTGACTGGGATAGTGTGTTGGGTGTAGCTGCAAAGGGACCTCAGTCCCAGCTCAGGTGGTGAAGTGTGACTGCCAGAGTGGTCCTGGATGGTTGGACAGGGAAATTTCTTTAGCAACTGAATTATCTGTCAGAAAAAAAAAAGGAGTATTTTATCCTCATTATTGTTAAATCGTAGTAGAACATGCTTTAGTAGAACATGTTTAGCAACCTTCCTAATACAGATGGCAAAATAAGGGAAGTGGAATGAAGAGTGATCACTCTCTCTTACTCGGAGTGAATCAGTGATTTGTGAATAAGATTTACAAATGACTCTGACACTTCAAATGCAATCAGCAGGTGTCCTACTCTTCTGTGAATTAAATGGATCTTTAAATTAATAGTTGTTCCATTTCAATGAAGATTGACATTCAAGAAGAAACATAATAAAAGTATGTAATTCATTCTCCCCAAGTAATGCACATGCTATCTCAATGAAAAAAAAGTGAATAAGAACAAAATTATTACTATGAAATTGAACAAGTCTAATTTATAATTTTTCTCATATGTATTCATATAATAGATGTCTGCTACATCCATATATATATACACTGTTTTTTTTTAATTTTTATTTTTTTAAATTCTGGGGCCAAGGAACACTTTCTGCAGTTATTAAGACTCCTTTTAGTATTCTGAATTCAGAAAGGAACAAATGTACTATTCTACCATCGCACAGATAACGTGCTTTTCAAATTCATTACTTTGAGACTAATGATGATAGGATCTAGAATCTCTCTTTTGTAGAACAAAGTTGTTAAAACAACCCAGCAACAACACAACCTCCCCCCAATTAAACCACAGCACTAAACAAACAAACAAACATATTAGATGAGGTTGCAATATTCCATTCCATATGCACCTCCTCAGAGAAGAAATAAGACCAGATGCCACATCAGAATGCAGGCATCATTTCTAGCTGAAACAATTCTTTTTTTTCTTGTTAGTTATGCATTAACTACTTAGGGTTACCTTGTTAGTAAAGACAAAAAGGCAAACCACAAGCATTATTTACAAAGATCTATATTAGGGGTTCTCAGCATTAATCTGTACCTGTCAGCAGGTAGATCTGGCTTTAGAAGAATTGATTTGAGGTACTCTCTTTCTGCATGATTATCTTCCTTATCCACGTTTATCACTGCAAAGCGAATAAATTAATGTAATTGGTTATCAATTGTTTTTCACCTATTAGAAGAAAGAGCACAAAGAAAAGAACAAAGACAAGCATTTACTTCCTCTTCTTTTCTACAGAAAAACAGTGTTAGAATCCAATGTTAGAATCATGTGACCTAATGGTGTGTCACTGGCAGGTTTACATGAACACTGCCAAAAAAGATACAAGCAGCATCTAAGCATGTCACAGAGCTGTCACTTTCTATTAACAGCAATAGCAGCCATGATTTTAAAAGCCAAGGCTCTTTATTGCTTTGTATTTGAAGGGATTTACTGTATTTTCTTCCACTAAAGAAGCTAGAGATAATGGGAATGTATGGCAAAGTGCTCATCCTTTTTGACAGCCTCAGTAATTTAATCCTCCTTTCCTGCCACAGTATTTCAATACAAGAAATCTCCAGACCAATGGACTGGTGAAAATCTGTCATCTGTATTCCCTCTGAAGTGGGCAATGCCAGCATAGCAGTGGTAGATGTGACATTTCCGATTCATTTCAGTTTTCAGCTACACACAGAACAATCCAATAGTTTGAGTAAGAGGATGATGTAAATGAGTGAATTCTTTGACAAATTGCATTCTAAAATCAGGTTTGTAGATGGCAGCAATTTTAGAGATCTGACTGAGACACCATTTCTGCAAAGCCACTTTTACAAAATTATTTTAAGAAGAATGCTTAATTTGAATGTCTGTATTAATGGTTTGCCACAAACAGCAAACTGATTCACCCACTCCAGAATATGCTCAGCTAAAAGTCAAAGACTGAAGCACTCAGGCATTCATGAATCTTAAATGAAATAAAACTTTACCAGGAAGAAAAAGTTAATGAATAACTGAAATACAATGAGATAGCTGGGAGAGTAATTAACAAGAGAATTATAAATTATTACAATAGTTCTATGTATGCTAGTAGTGGAAGTATAAATATTAAGCATTATGAAGTAATTGGCAATGTATTAGTATCAAACATGGATGAATCAGTTCCCCTATTAAAAAGCTGTCATTAAAGGAACACTGAATACTTGCAAGTAGTGGTGTTATGTTATTTAAGAGAAGAACCAAGCCTGCTCAGGAATACATCAGACTTACCAGTGCTATAGTTATAGTGAATCCTCTGACCACCTGTTGGTTTTGGAAGTGACAGTGGGGTCTCCTCTGCAAGGAAATTGTTTAATCTGCATTCTACAAACAGTTGCTGTATTGTTTCATCTGATGTAATTCGTGACTCACTAAGACCGAGTGATGTAATTTTAATCCGGATTTTTTCAGCTTCCTATTTAAAAACAAAACAAACGTAATACAAATTATTTTTTGTTTCTTTAAGTGTTAACACAAACATACATACATCTATGTAAATCATCAGCCTTTTTATAACATTGAAACTGACTGACATATACAAAATGAGAATTTAAAGCTCCAGGGTTTCTAGCTAAGACTGTTGTTGCAAAAGATTTGATTTCCATTCAATGTTTAAAATATTTTTGCAGTAGTCATAGTCTGCTGGTTATCTTTATGTAAAAATGCTATTTGAATCACAAATTTCAGCTGTCATTATTTTTACCTTCACAGCAAAGTGATCCTGTAACTGCTTAAAATACTTTCAGTAATACAAGATACCAAAGTTTTCCAAATAAAAGAGAATTGTTACTACCCACTGCAGACTATACTACAAACAGTTCAATAAAAATCCATCAAATCACAAAATTGCTAGGCATGTAAAGTAATAAAGTATTTGTAAAGAATTCAACTTCATATCGTGAACTTTCCTAGGTAAATCAAACACACCTTTAAAAGTTAATTTTAACATGTAGTAATAAAAGTAATATCCCAATTGTTCTTCACCAGAACCTTTTCTTATTATCTTTAACTGAAATTACATTTTTCTGTTCCTTACGTGAAACTGTTTCATACTGTTCTGCAAAGTCTGGAGTATTTGTGTACAGATAAATTTTAATAAGTTTTATTTAAATGGGCATGTCAGACTCAAGAGAAAGAGTCACAAATATTTCCTGAAGTTACTCTGGGAAGAAAGAAGAAAGAAAAACCAGTATGGTTTCAAAACTGGAATATGTAGATGAGCATTCAATGACATTCTTCAAAGAGAAAACAGAACACACTGGATACAGAAATGTAGAAATTTTTTTACTTACTTCTTTTCAATATTTTACTTTCTTTTCATAACTTTATTAAAAATATTTCTTCTATATGGAAATATTTTGACAATTTTTATTTCTAAACTTAAATCACTTGAAGTATTAAATCACATTCAAAAGATTAGCTTTCTATATTCAGTCAGAACTTCAAGTCAATGTTCTTATTTAGTATAGAAATAGCTTACATTTTACTGAACAAATTATAAAATTAATAAAAATGAAAAGCATGCGTACCCTATTGTAGAAATATCCACCATACAGAACAATTTCCATTGCCGTCAAGTCCTTTAAGTATTTGATGATGTAATTTTACCCCCTCCTTTCAAAAGACTTTTCCTTTTATTATGTATCCTATGACACTTTAACTAAAAATCCACATCTGGATCAATATTTCAGTAAGATTCTTTCACTATTCAGCAGTTTCATGGAAATTTTACTAGGATGACAGAAAAAATTCCACACCGTTCTGTCTCTACTAATACAGGTACATGGCTTCAGCAAATACTTTTCCTAAAATCTAGTAAGTCAAATGGCTACTGAATGTCACTAAAGTGATGGTCTTCAATTTGAATATGCTTTTCATATTTAAATTTATAAATGAAATGAAACCAAATGAAGTATTCTATGATCAGTCATACATCATAGACAAGAAGAAAAAATAAAGAAGCAACTGGTACAGCTTGATACTGGAAAATCTGTTAGATACACCTTATGATCAATATATGTAAGAAATAACCATGAACTGTCTAATTTGCAACATACAACAAAACCCCAGTATGATCTTGAATTATTTAAACAGTCTGGCATACAACTCAGATTTATAGGATAATTAGCACAATGATCTCTAAAAATCACGGAACTCATTTATAGTATTTGATTACCAGCAGGATAATAATCTCAAAAGATAAAAGGCAGTGATTTTTGATCTTAAACAAATTTAAAAAGAAGAATTCAATAGCAATTTTGACTTGCTGTATTCCATAATTAACCCAAGAATTCAAGTAATGAATGCGTATTTTTAAAGTCCAACTTTTATCAAACATGTTGCCTTAATAGTGTATAGCTTTTACTGGTTTTATCTGCCATTCACAAACATGCACATTGTTACAGAAGAACAGACTGAGGGAGGGATGTAGAAATTGATGAACCTGAAATGAATCTACATACAAAATCCTCTCAGAATTGTTCTTAAATCATTCTGATAAAATAAAATACAGGATGAGTAGAAAGGCATAGCGCAACTGTATTATAGTTTGACTTAATATTAGTATCCATTTTAGTTCTCAAAATTACAGGTGAAAATTTTTTAACATTTTACATATAAATAACACAATCTTCAAAAGTACCTTCTGTATCTTTCTGAAGAACACGTAAGTGACAGCATTTCTACAAACCTACTGGAGCTGAAAGCATGTAGCTTCTTTAAGATGTACTTTCTACAGCTTAAAACAAAAGGAGCAGTATTTCCTCATACATGTTTCTTGTTGCTAGTTATTTTGTAAGATATCACATAGCCTTGAAAAGAGCACTTTAAAAAATAAAACTGCCTCTAGGATATCACACTGCAGAACTCTAAAAGCAGTTTATTTTAAGTACTAGTTTTATGGTTAAGATTGTTCAGTCAGTGTTAGATCTAAAAGTGTGAAATATTAAATTTTTTGAGAACTATCCTAGTGAAATACTGTTCAAAGGAAATTTTCCAAATTTATATTATGCTGTGCTATTTTGCATATATGACTTCAAGTCCTGAATTGCTGGTTTTAAGACTAAGTCAAGAGATTTGATACCATACAGGTACAGCTTCATTGAAAACGGATGTTAGATATAGCAAAGCTACACTTAGAGGACATTTGGCTTGAAATATTTTTCTTACTCTTACCAAATAATTGCCATGTATACTCTGACTCAGCTGTTTAATATTTGTGGATACTGGACTTGAAATAATACAGTCATCACTGTCAGTTTTTATTGATTCAACAGCATCATCCTCTTGATGATCTTCTTGAGCTAAAAAAAAAAAAAAAAATCAATGCAGGTAATCCCTGCTATATTGTACACCAGCTAAGACTTAATAAGAAATCTGATAGCAATAAATTTCCTTTTCTAATATAAAAAGAGTAGAGTAAGTACCAGGTAAATATTCTCTTCCTTCAAGAAGATTAACACTGTGAATCAATGACCTCTAGAGTCATCTAATCTGTAATTTTTCTGGTTTGTTAAAAAAATAGTAAGGTTTTCCAGATGCAAGCTGGCAAACAGAGTAAGTCTTGTAATGCACAACTGTTAGCTTTTTTTAAGAATATGGCCTGAATTTGTGGATTTCCTCTGACTTCCTTTAATACCATGCATATGTAAAAGAAGAATGCACCATTTTTTTTTTTAGTAAAAAAAGTAGTCCTGTATGCAGGTGCATTATTTTCTGGAACATTCTAGAGCATTTTTTTCCATGAAGCAAATTATAAAGACAACTGGTATTCAACATCGACATTCAGCAAGTTTTTCCAATCTTTCTAATGAATTCTTATGCAAAAGCTGCAAACAACTAAACATAAAATTTTAGCATTCTGCTTCTGCTTTTATTTTAAACTTGGTATCATGGACTTGGTTATTGCCATAATAAACAGCTTAGGCTCAGAGGTGGAACATGATGACGTGGCTTTTATAATCTCTAAATAAATCTAACAACTTTTTGTCAAAGATGTGATACGGCATACTAGCCCTCTCACTGTCTGAAAGGATTTCTGATATCAGCACTGGCTATTATCCCCAGACAAAAGGAGCATATTCATTAAAATAGTCTTTGGAACAGCATAGTTCTAAGGGAGAATATAAAGACATTTAAAATAGAAGCCAGGGTTCCTTTAATATTTTATTATTCTAAGTCATATATCAGAATTTTGCAATCGATTACAATACGGTTTCCATTTGGGAAGAAAACGCATGTTATCCACCACCTAGCTTCAGCTGTAAAGTACACCAGAATATAATTTCTGTCATGAAGTTTCTCATAATGAGGCAGCTTCCACAACTAGTAAGGAACGCTTATGAAAATGGAAAGAGACAGATTTTTTTCAGAAAATACAGCTACTTATTAATAACAATGAATTCTACCTTCTGGTTCCAATTCTTCAATTATTTCTGTCTCATCTCTAGAAGTAATCAATGTTTGGTCAGCCAACTGCTCCTCTGACAGATGAGAGAGCTCTTCCTTTTCCTGTTGAATTTCTTCAGCCATCTCCTTCACCATGTCACCTGATAGCTGTTTAGCCTCCTGTACCACATGATACAGAAAAAGATAAACTTACTGTATTTATAACACTCCTTGAATAGCAGAAGTTATTAAAGTTCAAAACTTGAAGAGTTATGGCCCACGTTCATTATCCAGAGCCTTTAAACAATTGTATTGCTTATGCAGTGCAGGAAACAATGAGAAAGTGTCAACTGCTGTAACATAAAATTGATATACAGCAGAAAGACATTTACCTAACTCTATTTGTGAGAATGTAACTAATATAATCGTTTTGTACCTGTCAACATATATATAGCCTGTTTGATTTCCAGATTAATTTATATTTCATCTTTTTCTACAAGTTCTACAAGACTCAGTCAAAAAACACCAAAATACACAGAAAACACCACCACCACCGTATTCGGTTAACAATTCTAACTTAAATGATACAGTATTTTCTGTCTCAAAAGCAAACTAATACAGTATAAAAAAAGAATCCGCTTTGCTACACAGTACAAGCCTGTCATCTAAGGCAAAATATCTTTAGTGCACAACGTATTCTGAAGTAACCTTATTCTTTTCTTTCTCTTTGAGTTCTATTACACAGAATAATACCTCATCAGTGGATACTGCATTAGAGACAAGGCACCTCGCATGACAATTTGCAGTGCTTTATTGACTGCGCATTATTTATTATCCAACAATTCTCCTCTAGGACTGAATTCTTCACAGAGATGCTGGTGCTTCACCTCCCACCTTCAGAATCCATGAAAAAACTTTCAGCTGTCCACAGAACATCTGAGTTTTCCAAAACTGGACCTGAAGAATTATTTCTATTCTAACACATTTGGAGCCACACAAAGCTAAGCAATGTTACCAAGCAGATTAGAGCCTTGTTTTGCAAATCAAAGTTATTCTAGAAGTTTTCAAGTCATAGAAAACCGACTTCATGTGTCTTACGTTCCTCCTTTCTATAGATGTGTCACAACCACTGTGTTTTACACAATGTTTGGCCATTTTTCTTAATTTCCTTCAGTGACAGAGCTACACTTTGTGGATGAAAGCTTCAAAGAGAACATTTTTTGATTACTCTAATTGACCAATACCACCTGATGTGGTCAGGGAGAGACTTTTCTCAATCAAAGCCCCAGATGAGCTTTGAAGTAGAAAAGCAAAAGGAAGATAAGAGCCAGTGATTAAATATAGCATTATACCACTAGAAACTAGAGTCTGCCAATCTGCCACAATTTACTTTCACAACCAATTGGGCCAGTACAAATTACAATATGTAATACTTTTTTTCTCCTTGAAATGCTACATATTGTGGTGGTGCATCCCTCCTACATCACCCACAAATACATCATCCTCAGTTCTGCTCTGTGATCTCAGACATGCCTTATAAGCCTTGACAGAACCAGCTGAGTAGTGAAGTGTCTCTTGATTCTACCAGTTAAACCGTGAGGCACCGCCAGATCGTACCAGGAGCTCTGTCATGGTAGAAGTGGGAACAGTCAGAAACATCAGCTGCCCAACCAAGGTGGGAAACAAAGGATAAGCAACTGTCCCTTTCAGCCTTGGTAAACCATTTACCTGAATTGTAGCCCAAGTGTAATGGTATTATTGCTGCTGCACGTTGGGGAAAAAAGACCAGGAGTGACTGACTTGGGTTTTGGCCAGGAGGGAAACTGCTGACCAAGATCAATCATCTTGCAACCCTATAAACAGCAGTCCTGAGACCCTTTGAGCTCTCCTGGACAGCAGTGGCTCCACTACACTGCCCGCTCCGAGCGGAGCCTCTCAGAGCTTGCAAACCCTCAAGTTTGCAATACCTGAAAGACTGTCACTGGCAGCAAGGCCCGGGCTGATACCACACATCTTCACATTCTTCGAGGTGCAAGCCTTGCTAGCTGGGAAACGCAAAGGGGTTTGATGCAAGTATTTCACTGAACCCAAGAACTTTTGATAGCTAAATTTACACACACAGGCCTGCACATAATTTTACCTGTGTGCGTGTGAATTGATTTTGATATGAATGTTACTATTTCAAATCCATAGTTGAGTCATTACTGTAATTGTAGTGAACCCCATCGAATTGCTTCTTAAATATTAATGTACTTCCGTATTATTTTCAAATACAGAGCCCTAAGTTAGGAATAAAGTAAGTGGAAGCCTTTAATATATAGTAGACAATTAGTATACAAAGTAGGTATAAATTTACTGGTGGAGAAGCATTTGGACAGGAAACGACGTCCTCCTTCGCCTCCCTGCGTTAACATAACTGGTTCTAGCCTCTGTTATAGCTTCTACGTATGAGGCTGGACAATTCTTACAAGCGGTTTGGGTGAGTCAAGCCATTCATCCCACTTTTTAGTGAGTCTCCTTTTCTGAGAAGAGCTGTTTACTTTGGCATGTATTACGTTGATAAGAACTTTTATTAAGAACTAGATTCTCTGCTATTCAGAAAACGAACGGAAAAATGAAACAGACTTCCCATTTTAATCTGTCAAACTTCTGTTTTTCTTGCATGGACACTCTCTTGCCATTTCATCACAAGACTTAGATATCAGAGAAGGCCCAGCTGTTTCATTATTTAGGCCTAACCGTACCTTTGTCTCTAACCAGACAGCTTAGATTTTTTAAACAGCTAGAGGAGCTGCTAACTGAGCAACAAAGACTTCTCATGGAGACCAAGTAGCTGCCTCACTTAGAAAATCTTAGTTTGTGAAAAATAGCCAAACTTTGAGAAGTTTTTGTTTGGACAGCTGAAGATATTTTGTGCGTGTAACTATCTGGCTAACATTTCAGTTTTTCATATCTAAGCTCTCAAAAGATTATATTCCCCAACATTTGACTTTTTGTTTTTTAAAGTTAATAAATGCAACAGATCGACTCAATTCTTATTTCCAGTCTATACTGTATAGCTCTCAACAAAGTTCTAGTCATAGTAAACTAAACAGTAACAGAACCTGTTAACTGAAAATTGATGTTAACCTTTCAAAAAATAAATCAAATCAAGTAATTTACGAAAGGAAATAAAATCCACAACTAGTTTTTAATTAGTGCAGTATTATTAATATTATAATTACATATAATATATAATAATAACCTTTTGTAATTACCTGTTGAAGAACCTACCTTTACATACTGGATTTAATTAAAAGACTAAACACAGCCTGTTCTTAGTTCTCTGAACGCAAATTATTTCAGATGAAAATTTACACAATGTAGCAAATACATTTGAATTAGTTTCATGCAGACTCTCATAGACTCTGGAAGGATGTACAAATGCCAGCATATCCCAAGTTCAGAAGTATAATCATTTTCAGAATGTGTGCAATCTCAGCTGATAAACTTCATTTTAGAGGTGACTCTGAACTGTGTCAAATTGTGTATCTCATTAGCCCAAGACTCAGGATCTGTTTGGATCAAGTTGATTTCTGTAGAGCCATTTATATGTGGTGCAAGTGGTACACTGTAGAAAGACACTTGAATAATGCAGAGAGCTGAGAAACACAGTGCAGAGAGAGCTGATTGGTCCTGTTAGAACCTGCCGTAAGCCAATGCAAATTGAAGCTTGTAAACTGTGGAGGATATCAAGCAGTTCTGAGGGAGTCACACAAATATCCCTGCATTGCGTCTCTCACCTATATGCAGTACTATGCTATCAGTCATTGCCTGGGACATCCCAGTACTGTGCTGCTAAAATAATCCACTGTTCTTGATTATTAGTTCTACAAATTGCCCATACTGAGCCATAAGTAGCCTTTCATGCTTCAACATGCATGACAAAAATACTTAGAACTTACTGCCATCTGTATTGTACTAAGATCCAGAAAAGAGACTCTCTTGTGTGCTTGAGCTGAACGCTGCTTCATTTTGAGTGGTGGTGTCTGCAATAAATAAATATATTGAAGATCATTTATTACCATCTTATTTTACAGTAAATTATGAGGAACCAAAATTTTTTTCAAAGCCAAATCTATTGGCACTAAATTAAATTATAAAAGGACATGATTTAGCAGAATTCATACACAACATACTTCTCAGATTACAACATGGAACCAATTGAGATTTTAGTATAAATTTACATTTTGGAATAATGTAAAACATTAGAGTTACATAGAGTACATAGACATAGAGTATTTTAAGCAGCTTAGGTAAAAAAAAGCGCTCACTAAAAACTCTAGTATTTTAATTTATACGTTTCAACCTGTTTGCTTTTATTTCTTAAACAACCGTTAAAGATGTCTGAAAGCCTCTTCTTTTTCTGTGACCCTTATTTAAATGTGATTGTACAGTGAATTATATTGTCAAAATTCTCTTCAATATCCAGCGAAAAAACCCAGTAAAAAAACCCAGTGTGAAGGAATCTCAGTCTCACAATACTCCAACGTTAAGAACTTCAAGACCTTTTTGAACAACTGCTTCACCCATTCTACTGATCCGACATCTAGTTGGTTTAACATTCATGAGTATGACAGTAAAACATCTGTCACCTACAGCTCAAGAAAATGAAATACAATAATGTCAAATGTTCTAGTGACAATTTGAGTAAAAACAAGTAACTAAGTTTAAGACTTTGCCTCTTTAGGCAAGGTATAATTCAACTGGTTCTTGATCTCTTTATATGAAAAACTGCTAACGTATTTCCCAGTTCAAGAATCTTTAACTTTACTGCACTTTGAACGTATCAAGACTTGACCTAAGCTATTTGAACTTAAAAAGAAAACAACTGAACAGTTTATTTTATCAAAACTATCACAGAATGGCCTGGATTGGAAGGGAATTTAAGATTTAGTCCCAAATCCCTTGCCATGGGCAGGGATACCTTCCACTAAACCAGGCACTCCAGTCCCTGTCCAACCTGGCCTTGGACACTTCCAGGGATTGGACACTTTTCTGGGCAACCTGCGCCAGCCAAGGGAACGGCTGGAGCTGTGTCAGGAGAGGGATAGGCTGGATATCAGGAACAGGTTCTCTCCACAGAGAGTGTGGTCGGGCACTGAACAGGCTCCCCAGGGAATGGTCATGGCCCCAAGGCTGCCAGAGCTCCAGGAGCATTTGTTGGGGTGTCTGTGCAGCGCCAGGAGTCAGACTCAATGATTCTGATGGGTGCATTCTAACTCAGCTTGTTCTATGATTGTATGAAGAATTTCTGCCTTCTAATCTAAACCTACTTTATTCGAGTTTGAAGTCATTCACCCTTGTCCTATGCCCTTGTAAAAAGCCTCTCTCCATCTTTCTTTTAGGCTCCCTCAGGTACTGGAAGGCTGCTATTAGGTCACCCTGAAGCTGCTCTTCTCCATGAAGCAATTCTCTCTGTCAAGTACAGACCCAAACATACCTGGGATGGTTGTTCATGTTCCCTAAAACCGGGTGTTATATATCCCAGAGCCTTTGACCTCTGTCTGTAGGGAATAATAGCTTGGTCCATAGGAACTTGTAACCTGATCCAGTATTCTATGGTACCATAATTTTGAATGTGTCCTGTTTTTCCTGGGGAAGAAATAAGAGATTGCATTAATTTTCTTTTCAACATTAAGGCTCGTCAAAAGCTAGGAAAAACCACAAAAAAAGATTTATAGAATAGAACAGCCACAAATTAAAGACTGTGCCTATGCATTGTGACAGTGCTCATGATGTGAGATCTGTAGTTCATGATAGAAACAGAAACAACTCAGGCTCCCTCTGTATGATCCAAAATCAAAATATGACCATTTTTTCACACATATATATACTAGAGAGTCAAGCCAAAGTTCAGTATTTTTATCTCGTTAAGGCAAGTAAAGGTTAGGACAGTTTTGTATGTTAACAGTTAGAAGTGTCCCAAAAAGCAGTATGCAATTTAAATTACTGGCAAAAGCACCACTTTATAATGCCTTATTAAACCAGATTCTCTGCAACAGTGGACAGCTAAGAGGTCACTGAATATGCTGATCTGACAAAACGTTTCTAAAAGAAAAAGCAAGCAGCGCAGAACATCCAATACTTCTTAGAAGTGTCTTGTCCAGGATATCTTAAAATTATTTTAATATAAATGTATATATATGTGCCTGAATGAATATAAATGTGCCTAAAATAATGCACTAAATATAAATAAACACTGCCCTAGATTATGCTACTATATGAAATATTATTAACCGTAATCACCATGATTTGTATCTTTTTCACTATTATATGGTGACCTTTGTCTTACCAGTTTAGATTACACCCTTTCTTTCTTTGTTTGTTGATAAAGAATGAGAGGATATACTTATGACATTCAGGCCAGATATAAAGCTTTGATGTTTGATACGGGCCAAGTTGGGGTGCCTCCTGTTCTGGGCTTTTTCCCTCTTACCCTGTGTGGCTATAAGCCATTAGGAGCAAAATTGCACCCATCCCAGCTTTCCACAACTGTTGGCAGAATCACAAGAACATGCTGCACATCCAACAGAAAATAGCATTCTTGTAAACAAACGCGCTTTTTTTTTCTTTTGAAATAGTAATGCATAAGTTCATTTTTGGTCAAATACACATTATTTATCACTTGCAACATAGTGATATATAATCAAACAGAATATTTTGTGATATATTAACTACCAATTAAATTTGCTGTGTTGTAGATCCTGCCATCGTTTTCCAAGATTTCATGGAACTTAAGTTGACAAGAAGCAATTGTTTCATAGTCTATGCCATACGCACGATGAACCTCAAGCGTGATGCTGTTTTCTTGTACATAGTGAAAGAAGCTGTCATCAGACTGCACAAGAAACTGAGAAGTGAAGTCATATGATGGGGTGTTCCCATGAACTACGGGGGTTATCTGAAGTTCAAAGTCATAGAATGCATAAGTACAAAAGGTTGCAGGTTCCCAGTCACCAAAAGTGTGTACAGCTTCAGACGAGAAGATCACTTTGCTGATATGAATTTCAAAAAGGTTCTCTCCTCTTTCTAAATGGGCAGTTTCAACAAATCCATCCACTGGATCACTTGGCAACACTTCTGGTCTGGACTTAAGTGGTTTTGTATCATAGACAATATCTCTTAGTTGGGCTGCAACAGATAAAACAAAGCAATAATATGATTGTCTTTTTAAAAAAATCAAATACAATTAATGACTGAGAAGAAAGGATAAAAGCATAATTCAATTATATTAACAATGCTACTTTCATAAAGGCATTACCAAAAAGAATTCATACACTGAATGCCCACTGAGCACACTGACAACAATCAAGAGTATTTCCTCAGTGGAGCTGCCTCAGTATAGACACAGGCCCCTATTGGTTGTTATCAAGTTATAAGGGAGTTAAAAAGCAAAAATTCAGAAGTCTTATGTAATATTCAAAATAAGTATCACTATGCAAATGTAGCAGAGATTTAAGACGCATATTTTTGTAGGGTTGAACTAAATTTGCCAGATAAAGAAATAATACATCTGACTACTAACATCTGTTAAATCTTGAGTGGATAGAACTATCAGCAGACCTTCACATTTCCCAGCCTCAGGTGGTAAGTGGTTAATAAGTGGTTAACACAGGTTGGGTGGAGCTCCGAGCAGCCTTCGAGTGGAAGGTGTTCTGCCCCTGGCAGGGGTTTGCAACGAGACACGTTCCAACCCCAGCCATTCTGGGATTGCATGATTCCACGAAATCAAAATACATGCTTACAGAATTAGGACATAAACCATGATTCAGTGGATGCAACTCGGGAGACAAAGCGTGAAAATTGTTTCAACATCAGTGATTGTAAGATATCCTATTTGAGGCTTCCTATGCATCTTTTACACAGTGAAGCCATTAAAAAAATACTTGAAATTCATCCTCTTGAAATACTATGTCAGTATATTACAACAAGACTTGGGGGATTTTAGTAACACAAAGTGATTCTGTAGTGATAGTATTGCAGAGTAAAAGGTTGACCATAAAAGCATGATTAATTTTAAAAAAACAAGTTTGGTGACTTTATTCTTATTCAGCAATAGCTGCAGCATAGAAAACATTCTGTTGGATTTGGTTTAATTAATAGCTGTCATTTAAGTCAACAAAAAATGACCGGAATAGATACCTTTCTGTGAAAGAACTGACCTCTCTACCAGTTTTAGGAATGGAAAAGTGTTTCGACTGGAGAACAAATTTACAACAGTACTTTGCAAGAGATAAAATACAAAAAAAAAAAAATTAGTGGAGAATACACTTTAAAGATACCTTCTAGTTTTCTGATCCGTGCAGCTCTAATATCAAGAAGATGGGTATACTGCTCCAGTTGTAACTCGTAGTCTTTCTGCAGACTTTCCATCTTTCTTGTCATTGTTTCTACTTCAGTCTGAAAAAAAATTGCATGTAAAAACTTCTGAGGATTGTCTGTGCTGATGTTGCACATGCTTTTGGCTATAAATTAAAATAGTTAGATTTGGGGAAAGGACATTTAGAGTATGCAAAAATAGCAGCAGTTTTTCATTTATCAATACAACAAATCAGTCCTAATTTCAGCAAAATCTAAAAATATCATTAAGAAAAACAGAGCAGCTTTTGCTTTAGGACAATATACCTAACAGTTTCTTTAATGATTTTGTTATTTTAAAGGCTAATTAATTGAATGAAAAGTCAAAATATGATCTGCAATACTCCAACAGTGGAAGTAGAAAGAAGACAGTGAAAGCAGAGTGCTATGGAAAAGGAATCCTCTTTGATAAGCACATTTACTATCTTACCTGTGAAGACCTGGTAGGAGCTCAGAGATAAACCCAAGAAGGCACAGTCTGAGGGTTAAGAGCAGGACAAGCTAAAAGACTACAGTTTACAGTCACTTGGATCTCACATTTTTAAAACAATACCTTCAGCAACAGATGATTTTATGTTTGGTTCCCTATGCACAGACTGGCTTTGTTGCTGAATTTGCAAGTCTTATTACAAGTGTCAGAGCTAAAAAGGTTAAAATGTTATTATCAGCTTACTTTCCACTGTGAGTAGAGTTTAGTACCTGGTAATCTTTGCTAATTTTGTGCTGCACAATTAACAAATTTCTTGTCTTTTCAAGTTCTTGCACTGTTTCCGCATGTGTTAACTGCAGCTCCTGCATGGAGTATTCTAAATCTTTATGGATATCATCTTCCACTTTTTCCAAGAACAGAAGGTCCGCATTTTTCCGTTGCTTTTGATCCTGAAGCACATTTAAAAAACTGCTAGAAAAGACTTTTGCAAAAGATTTGCATGTATTTGTGCCTAGCTAAATGCAACACTGGCATATACTTTTGGTACAACAATAAGACAGTAAGCAGAACTTTATAAATTTTCAGCACATGGTAATACAAAAATAGGAGTGAGGCAGACTTGAATGCGTCAGGATTGTTTTCAGCAATGTAATCTCATGATTATCAGGAACCAATTAAACTGTATCAGATATTCAGAAGCCATCACTCCCGTCTAGCCAGTGAAAATACAAACAGACATATTTGCCTTTCTTATAATTAATAATCCTGCCTCCATAAATGTACAAACCCCAAATTATTATTCTCAAGTCTACGTTCCTTCTGTTATCAATACTGGGGAGTTAATTTTCATTGAGGTTTTTTTTATATTTTTTTCTTTTTTTTTTCATTATCATTATATAATCACGACAGTAAACACTTCCTCAAGAAAATAATACGTAAGTCACCCAAACAGTGGAAACACTGCAAAATTATTTGTTCACTGATTTCTTCCTCTCACTCCATTTTTAATTTGTGCAAGAGAAAAAAGAATTGAATATTTTCTGAGTATCTCTGGTTTTCTGTTTTAATAAACAAAGAGAAGTTGCTAAGCATTACTATACCACATACTGGAACTTCTGTGCTTACGGTATGCTTGCATCAATTACAGAATTAATAAACAAAATTAGTTTTAGTAAACATTACAGGGATAACAAGATGCCACGATGAGTAATTTAACAGAGAAAAATGAAGTTTTTTTAAAATGGCTCAGAATCTGATTAAATACACTTTTGATGTTATAATGAATTATTCACATAAATTTAGATTTAATTCTGGCAATTTTTTCATTTTCTCTTCTGATTAACTGTCACTAAAAAATGACAAAAGCACACATTTGAGCTTGAGGCATTAACTACTAAGAGACGCTCAAATAATTCAGCCCTTGAAAATTCCAGGTGTGTAGAAAGCATGTAATGGTCAGCCAAGGGTTTAACAAAAGAAGAAAAAAACCAACAAAACAAAACAAACAAACAACACCCCCTTGCACAAACAAGAACGTAACAGAATGCAAAATACAGAATTCTAGAATGGTTGGGATTGGAAGGGATCTTGAATACCATCCAGCTTCAACCTCTCATATGTTCACTCTTTGTAAGTTACCTTTATAAGCAAGAGGGTTTCATTGAGTTCTGCCACATCGACATCACTTTCCTGAAACTTAATGGAAAGATGTTATCAGATGTGAATCCAAGAAATACATTCAGAGTAACAAGATACATTCTCATTAGACACAATATTTTGCTTGATAGCATGAATAAATAAACACTTATTTTTCTATATTCTTTGACTTTCAAGAAGTATCTGCACTATGCATAAAACACAGAGGGGGTTTTTTCCTCATATTTGAAACAAAAATATAATTCACCTTGGTCAAAAACTTCACTTGATTTTTTATATCATTTAGTTGTTGCTTTTGTTCCAGGTAGCGTAACTGCAGGTCTTTGTTGTCTTGCATCAGCTTTTCCTTTTGGTCTTGATATAGAAGAACAAAATATTATACTTAATTAAATATAGTTTAAAAAACTAAAACCTTTCTTTTTTAATATTAATATATGCATGAAAATTTCATTTCAAAATGCAGAAATCAATGTATTTTGTATGGGGAAATCCTCTATTAAGACAACCATAAAAAATTGTACTTAGTAAATAGTGTACTCTGTAAAATGGTACTATAACTAAGAAGAACAGATGCAGCAATGCATGAGACTTTATTAACGTAAAATAAAAGTTATTTAGACATAACTAAGTAAATACATACACTGTATCAATTTATGAGATAAGTGACACCAATCCTTGCTATAGGAATTGTTTCAACTTAGATTTCGTACTAGCTTATCTTAGTCTTTTAAAATTTGCACGGAACACTACTGTTAGCAAGATTCAACGAAACGAACCAAGCAGCTGTTGCACTTTATGGCTTAGAATCTGGGAAATACTGGTAAGGCAAGAAACCTGAGAATAAATGTGTAAGGGAAATGGGGCAGGTGGAAGGGTGTTAAAGCTTCTGCAAGTACCATATAAAAAAAAAAAAACAAAACCACCATAGTTACAGTGTTACTCTGTTTTCTGTCTAAATATACTTCTTTTAAGTATTACAAAGCACATTATGATGTTATGGCCAGAAAAATACTACTAAAACATTCAGATCAAATTACAGGGTCATTCTAAAAGGGAAATACTGAAGGAGGACATGGAAAATGTCAAGATGATGTTGGGTTTCCTGAAGCATTAAGCATTTTCAAGGCTTCATTTATTTTACCATCTTTCTCAGACCTGGAAAAGAGGTTTAGGAAAAAGATTCACATGCCAAACTAGAAGGGGTAGACAAGACATTATTCCTACTCTAGTCCTAGGCAGTACGTAAAGAGAAGCATTAATTTCAATTCTCCTTCAAAAAGGAATGTGCAGCAAAGGCAGATACTCTGAAGTACGTGACTGAAGAAAGTTATACTGCCTATGTTTTGTGAAAGACAGAGTTGTAATCAAATCCTAGATAGAGAGGCCTAGAAGGGTATTAGAACATCTACTCCAGCTGCAGCAAGTCAATTCAGAAGAAATCGAAAGTGTAGTACCCTGGCGATTCAGTTTAAGAATACAAGCTACCTGGGGAAGGGACAGTAAACCCCTGACAGTTAAACATAATGCCCACAGGAAGGAAAGAAGACGCAATGCCAGTTTTTTCATAATCAAGCTATCAGTAAGAACTGTTCATATGTCATAACCCCATATTAACGTAGCTTAAGGCTTTATTTTAGTATCAGTTAAGGCTAATTTTGCAAACACTTGCTGAGGTCAAATAAAATGTTTAAATATTCAATCTGGTATTTGAAGTCAGCAGAGCTAGTGAGGATCCTAATGGTAAGCACATGCTGAACTCAAGCCATAATCATAAGAATTATTCACAACAAGTTGGCCCACTTCATTCCATTAAATTGTTCACAGAAATACACCTCTTAAAAAAACACATTTGAAGAATCAACTCTAAACAAAATATTTTCACTTTTGGCCTGTGCTTGTCTTTTGTAAACGTCATATTGCTACGGTAATCAGCGCTGAGATAAAAAAAAGATTGCAAGGTCAGTATTCAATAAGAAGTTGTCCTACAGCATGAAGAAAACATCTATGAAATAATCTGCTCATTAGATTAAAAGAAAACTGTGTTATTTAAAATGTACAATGCTATAAATAAAAATCAGTAAATACTAAAAATACAAAAAAACTCTGAATTAATGAAATTGAAAGACAATTAAACATCACCAAGGGCCTGTATGGGCTTCATGTAGCTTTGTGCAGTGAACAGAATAGTGGTTAATAATTTGAGAGAGACTGTCAGATAGGTATCTTTTCTATAAGGACTTCAATGTAGAGAAGAAATACTGAATAAAGAGTAAATATTAACCCAACAGATGAAGAATGAATGCAGCTGAAATTATATGAGCCTCATTCAGCCCACATTCTGTATTGGGTCAATTTTTGCACTTAATAGATAGTCATAACTTAGGTGCATTTAGCAAATGTACACTTAAAACGCAGCTTTGAAAACACCAGCAACAGAAACTACACATTTCTGGGCACTGTATCTCAACTCCAACATGGGTATCATCTTGCATTTTGAGAAAATACTCATTTTTTCAGAAATATACCTCTTTCTACTTTGATCTTGTCGAGGATTTCATTTTTGTCTGCTAAATCAGATTTGATAGCCGTCTCAAGCTTAGCAATTTGCAGTTTCAGTTGCTGTTCCTTTGATTTCCATTGCTGTTCATGGGGCAGACTGAAGACACTGTGATAAAACATATGTTATATGCAAAACTTTTAGAAATCAGCTTCAGCAGAAAATAATCAAGAAAAAAACCTTTTAGCAGCACAGAGACCACTGTCATCGTGGCCAAGGAATTATGCAGACATACATTGGTCTGCTGCTGTTGAAGTCGAGGTGGCTCTCTCAGGCTGCAGTTAAAAAACATGAAAGGTTTGTGGGATGAGCAAAGGAACTGGCCTTAATTTAGAGCTCCAAAGTTAAAAAAAGTTGGTAGCATGTGATATTTTTGGACTAGAAAAGGACTTCAGATGCATATCCCAGAATAATCCACAACTTCAAACTTCAGCCAGCTACAACTACAAAACTGTATTTTTTGTGTACAAACCCTCTTAAAGTAGAGAATTGGGATCTTCCACCTGATTTCTTTTAAATTTGTGAAGCATGCAGAACCTAAAGTCAGTCGTCTGTTCAAAGAAATGTTGACCACAAAGTGACAACAGTTTTCTCATACTCTAAAACAACAATTCTGATACTGATTAAGAAGCACATACAAAGTAATCCTTCTCCTACTCGAAGAAATAAAAAACTGGGAAGAGTGGGAAAAGAAGTTGGAATAAGTATCTTGCCTTTAATATTATTTACTTGCAAACTGCCAATCTATTTGCAAGGAATGCACGGATACAGAATCAGAGCTGCTGAAATCACAACAAGATGTGTAACTTCAATTGAAATGAAAGTAATTATATTATATAATTTACAGTATAACTCCTTGCAGGTAAAAGTAAAAGCAATGCAATGTGCTTTCTTATAACTTAGACAGTGAGTACTATGCTCTTCATAGTACTATTATTCAATACCTGCATTCTTATTGACTGGAAAAATGTCCATCCTAAAAAATCATAAGCTAGTTTATTCATTTACATATTCCGTGAAAAATCACAAATTGTGGGTTTTTTTCAAACAAAGGAGCCAGTTCCTCAACCGCTTCCTTTGCTGAAGCTCACCAGTTAACAAATATTATATTTGACATATATGAATGTATGAAAAAATCTTCTGGAATCTATTTTGCAACCTATCTCTTCCAGAGATCTATGTAACAAGCCTCAACCAAAAAAAAATGAAGGAGAAGAAAGAAGTATTGCAGAAGGGTCAGCCCACAGAGCCTTGTAGACTGTACCTGAGGACTCAAAGAGAACAGCCTGCTCTGATGGGTGACTTCATGCAGTGGTTCTGAGTACTTATAAGTGCAGTTACATCAAACTTGAAAAAATACTTGAAGAATGACCTTAAGGTTAAAGAAAAAAAAAAAACTATTGCAGCATGAACCGTAGACTCGAGTATACGGCAAGGGTTTATATTCCGGATTTGTGCTCTTCTTAAAAACAGTTGTATTTCCCTGTATTTTGTAGTTTCCTCATACCATACCTAACCTATTTAATACAGTTTCTCTAGGCATAGAGCATTTTACATTTTGACAGATTGTCTTTTACAGCATGCATGAACTTAAGGAATGCTTCTACGTCCTGCAGTAATATATATTTTACTCCCCTATAATTTTGAAGATAATATGCAGGGAATATAATGCACTGCACCCACAATCATTCCATAGTACTGCCTAGGTACAGAAAAGGTACAGTGTGTTCTCTAACTGCTTAGATTTAAAGTCTGATGGGTCCCATAAGGAAAGAATAAATCATATCAAAAAAGGTTTCAAATATCCTTAGTTTTCACACTTCTGAAAGTGTTTTCAAGTTTTAATGACAACTAGACATGCATTTATTAGCTTTAGGTACAATAATTTCACATAAAGATGTAGCTACATCTAATTCAGTTTTTCAGAAGACTATACTGTCAGAAAAAACATTAAGAGTTCCTATGACAGTAGTTCAAGACCTTGGTGTTTAAATTATGAACATTTTAGAAGACAGGTTTCATCCAAGCCTATATAATGCTAATGTTTATGTTGGTTGGCTTGAATTGAGTCCACTTGTGTCGCTTTCTGCATTTGAATTTTAAGATTCATGTGGAATTTCTTTCACATCCACTGCATTTCATCAGAGTTGAAGCCATCTGGATAAACTATAATGTTCAACCACATCGGGCACTGTTTCTTTCGAAGGAATTTAAGCATTGCTAGATTTGCATTACAAGGTCATATGAAAACCACTCCTCCAAACCTTTTATCGAAGTGCATTATTTTCTTGGACACCCAGTAAATAGTAAGAGTCAACTGACAAATTCATACTTGTTCTTTGCAAACTTTTCTGGTCCAGCTCTGCAGTCTTGGCTTTGGCAAAATTGTTATCAGCTTCCCAAAAATAACATTAGCAAAGGATGGGTTTGTGACTCTTTTCCTCTATTAAAAGTAAGTATTCACTAATTATCTAGCACCTGTGGACACTTCCTACCCACTGCTAACAACAAGTAAGCTGCAGTAGAGTTGCATTGTGAAAATGGGAAACTGAAAAAGCTGGCCATTAAACAGCGGTTATAATGAAATGATCAATTTCTCTAATTTCTTGTTACTCCATGTGCTGGTTTTGGCTGAGGCAGAGGTAATTTCTTTTCCTAGTCATTGCTATGGGGCTGTGTTTTGGATTTGTGCTGAACGCAGTAATGATAATACAGAGATGTTTTTGTTACTGCTGAGCAGGGCTTGGAGACAACCAAGGCTTTCTCTGGTTTTCCTACTGCCATCCTGGGGAGCGGGCTGAGGGTGTGTGGGAAACTGGGAGGCGGCACAGCTGGGAAAGCTGGCCAAAGGAATATTCCCTAGTATATAAAGTGAGAGGAAGGAGGAGGAAGGGAGGACATTTGGAGCGATGGTGTTTGTCCTCCCAAGTCACTGGTACGTGTGATGGGGCTCTGAAGGTGCTGAACACCTGCCTGCCCCTGGGAAGCCAGGAGTGAATTCCTTGTTTCGCTTTGCTTGTGTGCACGGCTTTCACTTTCCCTATTAAACTGCCTTTATCTCAATGCACAATTTTTCTAGCTTTTACCCTTTCAATTCTCTCCCCAGTCCACTGTTGGGGGAGTGAGCGAGTGGCTGCGAGGGGTTTGGGGGCTGGCTGGGGTTAAACCACAACATGGAATGATGAAACATGAATCAACGTTTAAATGGGACTACATGAAAAGACAGATCATTTTAGGTAAAAGAACAGCCATGTTGTAGGTTACTGCATAGTAACAGAAGCATATTTAAATTTATTTAGTTAAACATCTTTTAAAATTCTCTATGACTAAAGTAGAACAGAAATATTTTGAGTTGATTTGTTAGTAAGTGTTATTTTTCTGCACAATGATAAAAGAGAAAAAGATATCGTAATCAGAAATATTTATACGATGATCAAATTCTGGAGAAATCTACAAGGAACTTAAGTGACAGACAACCGATCAACTGTCCCTTTACAAAACTCTGAATATTGTGATTATACAACTGTTACATCTCATAAGTAAAAAACTGTTTAAAGTTATTTGTACTCACCATTTTTTGCTTCTGTAATTTTTAATTTAATCACAGACAGTACAAGAAGTATAACAAATATTGTAAGAAAACTATAAACAAAATCTGGTATCACAACTCACGTTGTGTTTAGTCATTGGTATTTTTTTGACAGACGTCACACTGACAAGCCAAACACTCTGAGAAATTATTTCAATACAAGAAAAGACTTCAAGCATTTTACCTACTTTCTGAAGCAATTATTAACTCTAAGACACGTGCCTGATTTTCTAACCCTCTCGAGTGCAAAAAATCACGTTTCACAACAAACAAAAAGCTCATTTGAAGGTCAGATTTTTCTTTCATATGCTCATGGCACTTGGCTAGAATTACTTCTTTTCTGTATCAGTAGAAGTGAAATGATAGCTATTACAAAACAAACAAACCACACCTTAAAAATAAATAGTGGAAAAGCTGACAAATATCAGACTTTACATAAGGTCACTGAGAAGTGCTGGAAGAACTTAAGACAAAAATTCAAACACCTCTTTGTTAAAAAAAAAACAAACAAAAAAGAATCCCGAACCCAAACCAAACCCGAATTAATATATATCTACCTAGATGTACTCTTCTTTCAACAGTAACTCAAAAGAAAATAATGAGAAATTCAAATAAGAACTTCTTGCATTTATGTTCAAAATACAGTGACTCTTACTTATTTTTAATTACATTTTTAAAAGAAGTAACCTACTATTTCAAGAGTATTAGAACAAGTTGGTCCATTTCAACAGGACAGATGAAATACAGCCAGAGAACCATAACTGTTTCCATATACACTTACTGATACAATAGACTGGAGCATGAACATATTTACATGTGTGCACAAACACTCAATGTGCACATTCCAGCACGTAGCGTATGAAGACCTATTCAACAGGACAGGAACCTTATTTTTTATATACAGAAACCATAACTTACCTATTATGCAGCTTATCGTAGTTTTCCTTTAAAAGCTCATTCTCTTTTTCTAGATCATTTACTCTTTCTTGTAACTAAAATGAAAAAGGAAACTTCATTTGATGCATAGCACGAAAGTAAATTACAATGAATGTGTGAAGACAAATAGTTAATAATTTATAGGCATTATCAAGCTACTATTTGTTCTTTTTATACAAAATCAGAATCACAGAATACTCTGAGTCGGAAGGGATCCACAAGGATCATCAAGTCCAACTTTTAACTGAATGGCCCATTTGGGAATGAAACCCAGAACCCCGGCAGTATTAGCACCCTGCTCTAACCAACTGAGCCAGTCTCAGGATACACATCAGTCTCTCAGAAGCTTCAAAATAACAACCTTTTTTCATCACATGGATTTACATTTGGCCCAAACAGTCTTTTTCATTCTGTTTATATGAAGCTGAGACTACCACGTTGCAGTGGAACAAGAGTATGTGATCACATTCTCTCACGCAAAATAATATAAAAATCTAAAAGTCTAAGTGCATTACTGACATTATAAACAACATATCCATGCTTTCAAAATATTCACTAAAGCAAAATATAACTTTAAAGCTATGAGATACCAGGAAGATACCTACATGCATTACAATAGTTTAAAGGTTTGGAGGAAGTGTTTATGAGATAATCTCAGTAAACTTGGTTCATGCAAAATACATCTAAAATAGGTAAACCAGGCGGTAAAACTAAATTTAAGCTACTACAAAATGTAACAGAAAAACAAATAAGCTTGCAGACTCTTACTCCTCATGCACTGAAGAGAATGAGGAATAAACCGCTTGATTTTTAGCCCTAAATGTGGATGACAGTAGTCTGAGAGCCTCTAGACAAAGAAACAGAAGTAATTGATTTGAACTGCTAAATCAGATATAACACTATACTGTACTGGAATTAAATCAAGTTGAAAGAATACTTAAAGAATACTTACCAATAAGTATAAGAATACTTATCAATAAGAATACTTATCAATAAATCAAGTATGATTTTCTTTCAGTTAGCAAACCACTTGTTCAGTATCAGAATTGACATGAAATCCTAAGCTTTAACCTCAAATATTGTCCAAACACTGGTGCAGTGACTACGTGGCACAGGGATCGGGTGTGATTGATAATTCTATCAAATGGAAGCAGCAGCCACTGTTTTTTCTTTTTAATGGGATAAAAGGATATCTATTACTAGGTCAGTCTTCTAAATGTGTTTGAAACATCTATTCACATTTCCATAATTAAAAGGTATCCCATCATTAACTATTCCCTTATCTATATGTACCTCAAGACGATTCAACATCTCTTGAACACAGCCTCACCTCTTCTGTCCTTCTGTTTGAAACAGTTACTGACTGCAACTCTTTCTGAAGATGGAAACACTTGGATCGCTCCTCTTTAAGCTGTACATTCAGTTCATCACCTTTTGCTAATAAAGCATCATGGTTGGTCTTCAAGTTCTTTAGGTTCTATGAAAAGGAAGGAAGGAAGGAATATCGAAATCACACCTCGTATAATGTTCCCACACTGTGTTTCAACAGGGGGCTCTCATGGCACTATGGAATAGATGCTCTCAATGTGGTCAGCAGGACACATTCTTGAACTTAGTAACTGAAAGTAACTTTCAATTCCCATGGCCCAGAGAAGGCGACCTTCTGGTCGCCCTCATGAACATTAACCCCTCAGTTTACTCATGAAGAAAATAACAAAGAAATACATCTGTAAAGCTAATAAAAGATTTTGCAGTGGTTACAGCGGTTGGACATACTTGCAGCAGGAAGCAAAAATCAATGTTGCTCATCATAGAGCTTGCTGCTGCTCTCCTAAACCTTGTATTTATATTTATTTATATGTACATACATGCACACACACATAAATCTTTATACTTACAGAAATACATCTACACACACAATTGTAGATATATAATTCTTTCGCAACCCCCACGGAACCCTCGTGCATTCAGTTTTATTTCTCAGCTAGAAGTACTTTAATAAAGGACTTCTGTTTTCCTTTACATTTTCATTTCCTTTCATGGATTATAGGAAGGCACATTTAATCAATTTTAATATTAAATGGAGCATGCCGATAGAGCCTCTATTTCCAGAATAGTAGTTAATATTATACTGCCTACATTCCACAATCCTGTAATTAAGCCTCATCCATTAAAAATTTCAATGTAAATCACATTCCAATTATTACTTGAAACAAAATAGTTGAAAGGCCAATCTCCTGTTTAATAAAATGACTGGATGAGAATTTATGCCAAATACATATGTGAATTTAGTTAATGTTTAATGCTTTTAGACAGAAAGAAGTTAGCTTCATTTTTTCCATACAACATTCCTACAAAGTAGTTAAATGGAAAAGTTGAATGCTAATCCTGTAAAAATTGTTCACATTCTCATGCAGTCTGAACAGACCAGAAATGAACAAAAAACCCATGAAAAACCAATCACCAACTTGATCTTCAGCCTTTCATATCTCATTTCTCAGTAAGATAAAAATCACAGAGAATAAAGAATATTAGCAGTCAGTCTAAAAAGAAATAGAGTTATTTTTATAACTATTTTACTAAATAACTAGTTATTTATAATCATAAATAGAGTTAGAATTTAAATTCTAGAGTTAAATTCTCTCTGACTATTTTAGATGTTAGATTTCTTAAAGAGAAAGAAGACAAAAAGCCATGTTAAACCTTTTCTCAGTTTGGCAGAGAAGATACAAGAATTAGACTGAAGAGGGGAAGGGAGGCAAAGCAAAACATAATGGAGAAACGGAAAAACACGGGCAAAAAACGGAATCGAACAAAACTCAAACGGCACAAGCGTTATTTAGCATGCTAACAATAAGAAGACAGAAGTAAGAGTTTTTAAGGATACCCACTGCTTCCACTTCATAAGGCTGGATACTTTGTAAAGCTCTACTGCAGTTAGGATTCCTACTCACAGGAACTGTCTTTCCCATTTCCAAAGCATTATCATTCCAAGGTATTATCATACCACCTCTGTATGCACATGCGGTTCTCCAGACAGGAGAAAGCAGAAGAAAGCTTTATAATTAAAACTACAGAATCTGCCATGGAATTGCATGTTCTGGAGATATTTTCATAAAATTGCTCTTTTTATAAGGAGAATTATTACTTAAAATGGCCTTCTAAAATAATTTCCACAAACATATGAACAGAGGTTAAATCCTAATGTCAGAACAAAAGAGCCAAACTGCCCAAACTTTAGCAAAGAGTAATAAAGTGGAGGGGGCTTGGTATCCCTTTTTAGTAAATCACTACATCTAAGTCAAAGCCTTCTCTTTAAATCATCAAGGATCTCTTTCCATAGCCAGACAACTCAGTTCTTTCCTCATAATCTGCTCGGTACAACTTTGCAGATGAAATCACTAAGACGTGCTAGACCCTGATGAAAAAAAGAAAGAGTGATTAAGACTAAAAATCCCTACTCCATTTGGAGTAGTTTGAGTTTCATGTAGTTGCGGTTCATTTTAATGTACTCAGTATTGACTCAGAATCAAGAAGTGCATATAATTTTTTTTCTTCTGTTTAGCATGCTTATGTGACAAGAGTATAGGAATGTTACCAATCAAATTGCAATTACCTCTTGCAACTGGAGAAATTTTCCTTCCATTGCTGAAAGAGCATTGCTTTTCTCGGCCAGCTGTTTACGGACCTTGATCATTTCTACGTTGTCCTGAATGTTTAGCCTTCAAAATTAAAAAGAAATGCATCATAAACACATATTTGGAAGAAGATGTAGTGCATAATACCCAAATTAATTTGTTCTTCTATAATTCACACTAGAGAGCTTAGGTAAATAAATATGGTACTGTATGATAACACAGCAACTTCAGTCAACACATATAGATCTTTGTTTACTGTATAAAACTGTGTACGACAGAAAGAGAAAACAATCCTATGCCTAAAGAGATTGCTTTCCAACTTTCCCACCATCCAAAATATTCGGTGCCAGTAGAATGCCATTTTGTGAAGTTTCCACCTATCAAATACCATAAAGAAAATGTGACTTAGCAATTTAGACTGTAACACCTGAAGTCTGGTATTCAAACAAGCTGCAGGTGTGTCTTAATTACATGAAAATCATTTCATATCCATGCAGATATTCTTACAATTCAAAGATTAATTTGAATATGTACTGTTTATTATAAACGACATTTAAAATAACTCATGATTTAAAAAAATATTTACTTAGGTGTTTCTCCTTACTTCAAACAGCGCAACTGAACCCCATTACTTCCATAAGCATGAGAGGAGAAACTAACCGGGATTTTTACTAGCATACATGATGATAAAATCAGAGTAAATTTTCTATATTTGAAAAGAATTTCTCTCCCAATATTTGTCTATTCTAGACACGCTGGACAAATCGTCACCACACCATGCTGGAGCAAGTGAAGGGGCTACAAAGCTTACACATCCGGAAAACAGCAGAATATGTGAAATACCACCCTTTTACTCTTTAAAACATCAAATCCTATTGTGTTTTGGCATTGCCCAGCTAATTGTCCTTACACAGCAGAAACATACTTATGAATCTGAGATCTTCCCAAAGAAACAGTCTTAACTCAATGCTAAAACTATCATGTGTCTAAAATACTGTTTTGTACACAAAGTTGTGGTGAGTACAGACAGCAGCACTGGCTCATGCCAGCTATTAAAAAGCTAATAAAGTAGTACATTTTTATTAATCTTGTTCCACACATCAAACAAAAGGCTCTGAAGCTTTCCAAGGTTTTTTCTTTTGTTTTCCCCACTTCTTTTCCCTTTTTTCTTTTTTCCCCCTTTTTTTTTTTCCTCTTTTTTTTTTCTTTCTTTTTGAGTAGAAAAAGGAACAGATGATAGCGAATTTATGATGTACGGGCGTCAACTCCACGGCTCCTGACAATCAACACTAACTACTTTTTCAACAGTGAGCGAAGCAGCATTTGCTTTAAACAGGGTTGGGGCACTGACATTATGGAGTGAATTGTTCAAATCTGGAAGTGAAAATTACTTTTTATTGGGATCATTTCAATTCTTACTACAGTAGGAGTATTCATCTCATGAAGCTTCTAACTACAGAAAACACATTCGATTAATTACTTCTTAGCGCATTACATCCACCACAGTATCAGCTCTCATCATATGCTAGAGCAACAAAATGATTTCTCTGCAGTACTTCTCCAGTATTTTTTCAATTTATTTAAATAAAATGTGTCTAAAAAATGTCCACTGCCTCTAGGTACACGAAAAGGAGCTTGCTGTTGGAAGAACGAGATAATTTCAGATTTTGTGGACAAGGCCAAGTTAATTGAGGAAGACTCTGTTGGGAAGGTTCATTTTTCTGTAAATGAAGTCCCAAAACAGTAGAATCAAAACTGATGATCAAACAGCTTTCTCCCTCCCAGGCAGTTGATATATTCTGTTCCCAGAACAACTGCCCAGGTATTCTGCTGTAACTTATAAATAGATGTTATATACAGATTTAATAGAAAAGTCAAGGGTACCTTTCACTTAAACAGATAATATTTTGCTCAAAGAATAACAAAACAATGTATAAGACTAAAGACATATAAGATAGCTCATTCAACATTTTCTTTATCGCCGAGAGAGTAAAAAGCTGTGCCCCAGAACCCGAAAACACAGAGGTCGAAGTTAAGAAAAGAAACTAATATTCTTTTGGAGGCAGTAACATGATATAATGGGCATATTAATGTGCTCTAGCACACCTTCTACCACAACTACAGAAATAAGGAACTCTATTCTTCCACTTCAAACTTCATCATTAAGCTGGATCAAAAGATCTGAAATGGAAAATGAAGTTAGGAGAAAGTGACAGTTAAAAGCACTAAGAATTACGTTTTTGGTGTACGTCAGCTATTAACCTCAGAGACAAGCTCTTTTCCAGACCTCCTATCATTTGGATTGAAAGTAATGCAGGAGGGTCCCAATAGCCGGCCGGGGACAGCTGTATGGAAACGGGGGACTGACAGCAACCTACACCAGAACGAAATGACTAAAGAAAGGATCTCAATCTGCACTGTACAAATTTATGCCCATAAATCCCAGATGGCTGAGCTAATTAAACTGAGGTCTAATTAAACCAGACCCTTTGCATCTTGTCTTTACGTCTGTATGAGCAAGACTTGGATATAATTCTGAGACTACTCTTTTAAGAGTCTGACTATTGTATCAGCTGGACCAGTAGCTCACAAAATTTCTGCATTCACATCCAGAACAAGAAAAACAAGAAAGTAAAATACGTACCACCACCACACTTGTCAGGATCTCTTGTCCTCTGTCTAGCAAAATAAACAAAAGGCCTCTTGGCTAATAGTTCTCAATCACAAATGCACCACTGGCCAAGGTGTACACATGGACTCCCAAGCAGACAAGGACAGAACATCAACGTGCAGTACTCTTCTCATTTTACAATGCTCAGGAACTAACAGGATTGTATGTTGATGCACATCATGTCGTTTCCTTTACCTCTTATTTCTTACAGGAACTCAAACAAAATGGAAAAAAGCCCCAAGAATGCTCACCTTCTAGTAGCACCTTTATCTTGTAATTGACAGTATATTGCAAGAAGCCAAACAATAACATTGCATGAACAGCTCTAGAATCTAAGTTATTAAGACTATTGAAATACCAAACACCTGTTTCACAAATGCATTTTGGGATGGCTTTAAAAATGTTCTTGGAAAATACTTACTGCTGTAACTATCTCCTTGCTTAGAATTATCCATGCTATTGAGCAGAACATTTTACGACTTGGTTTCACCAAACGGACAAAAATGAATAAGGTCCATATTCCTTTACAGAAGTAGTAACTTCAGCAGCTACCTGCTAACATCATGACATGGGTCTCCTAAGGCTTCCACCACGGAGACTTTAATTTTTCACAATACCTTTGGCTGGCTGTACCCTGCTCTTTCAGCCGTAGGAGGGATTCTTCAATTTCCTTTTCTTTCCTTCTTAGTTGACTCACAAGAATCTCTCTGGCACGTTCTAGTTCCTCAATGTGTTTCCTTTGGGACTCAATGACAGTCTCCCTGCAAGTACAAGCATCCTACATTCCAAAACCAGCTACGTATTTTTTCAAAGAATACAAAAATAAATGAATGCTCAAGCAAGCCAAACTTTTAAGTGTTCTGCAAAATCTGTATTTCTTATTAACATACATCAGAAGAGAGGCTTATGAAAAAATTGTGAAAACGCAATTTAAAGTCTCAAAATAAATGTTTCTGTGGAGTGAATAACGTTTAGCAGAACCTCCGCACAAACGCTGTTCACGGTTTCTTGTACTCTGTATTAGAAGTATCCTCTTTGTAATCCATTAGCACCTATGGTTTCTCAAAACCAAACCACCATTGCTAGCTATCACAAGATTAGATCTTCAATGGATGGAGATTTTTAAGCTTTTATTCTGAGATAGGGAAATCTACACCCAAAAAAAGAAAAGAAAAAAAAAAGAAAAAAAGAAAAAAAAAGTGTTTTAAACAGTGGAATTTAGCCAGTTAATGCAATAAAAACAATAATTGATAGGAATATTTCTGTACAATTGCTTCCTACAATTCCAGTTAATCTATGTGTTTATAAAATTTCAAGTACAAAATAAATGACAGCACATTAATCCATACATTTTTAAACTTAGCTTGCCCATTTATTGAAAATTCAGCGTTGACAGAGAATGTAATCGATAATCTGATTTAAGTACATCACTATGGAAATAAACAAACAGCTCTTAGAAAACCCAGGTTCTAAACATACAATTTAGAGAAAAAAAATGTTCTAATCAGACCTCAATACCTTTAAATTAGATGTTAACTACCTTTTCTATATAACACCTCTCTACTCTCGTGCAATCCCTATACATCAAGGATGTTGTAAGGGTTTCCTAAGCTTCAATTTCAGTTAAAATGTGCAGTTGGATTACAAACCACACTTCAAAATGCAAAAGTGAATCAGAATCATTTTACATAACTATCCCAATACTGTGCTTTTTGCACTTATCCGTAAAATCTGTCTGCCTCCAGAAATGAAACTTAAATGCATCAGCAAAACACATTCACATAGTCACCACTTGCATGGTGGAGCACATTTTAGGACTTACGTCGGTAAAAAATTTGCAGCTAAGGTCCTTTCTGCTTTTGTCAGCTCTGACCTGTAACAAACTAGGCAGCACTGCATCCTAGCAAAGAGAGGCTCACCACTGGAGACCAATTTTAACTTCCAGCCAAATTCTTACGTACCTACGTTTTGCATTCTAAATCCCTGATTCCCTGTTTTCCTTATAATAAAACATTTCTGCATTGTTACCAGTGTTATTGTTGTCAGATCCAACAGTTCTATTTTCTGAAGTGAAAACTTCTTAAAATATATACTTTTTTCTTCAAGAAAATTCTAAGAATTATAATGACAAAAAAATAAGTAATATGAAAATCATACAAATTTCGGATTTCAGCCCTTGAATCCTCGAGCAGACTCTGTCCATATTTGGGGAGCACAAGGTCAGATGACCTCACTTCTAAACTCTGAAATCTCATTCCTGAAAACCAAACAGAAGATAAATGCTTGACATGTTGCATGAAAAAGCTTTAAACAAGCCAACTATCCCTATACAGTACAAACAATTGTGACTTCTATACAGCTGTCATAAAAAGTATTTTTACATCAAAATCACATGGAAAGAAATAATCAGAGTATGTATGACATAGCTGCTGTAAAATCTGAAGGATGGGCGATGCAGAATAGTGTTAAAGCGAACTGTTAAAAACATGCCCTGGAGGGTTTTTTTAGAAGATTTTACTTTCAAAGACAGAGAACACGGATTGCGTCTTCAAAGAAGAGAAATATCAATATTATTAGACAGGAACGTGGACTTATAATTACTTTTTCGCAGCACTTGCTTTGCAAAATTCCAAGTATCATTCACCCAGACATGCAACTATGAGGACTATTTTTTAGTAGCAGTGCAGATAATTTCCTTGTGTTGTTTAGAAGCATCCTAAGCCCGTGGCAAAGAAGAGAAGTGAGAAATTAATTAAGGAAGAATTGCTACTTCAGGAGCAAACACAATGGTTTCTCCACATTTTTCTCTTACCCTTCTACAGCAAGAAGAAATTAACCAAGTTTTGAGGTGGGACCAAACACATTTCATTTCAAAGACAGCATTAACGCTGCCATCCCTCAGTCCCTAGAACTGAATCATTTAGGTTCGAGGTACGATAATACCACCACTTTCCCAAAATGCCTGAAAAAACTTACCTACTTTGCCACATTGACTTGACCAATTTTGATCTTTAAGTATTATGTTAAGGTACTGGCAATTGTGATATATACGTGTGTGTGTGTGTGTGTGTGTGTGTGTACAGATACATATATGCGCCTAGAATTTTTTTTTGTTTGCTTTTGTTCAAACCGAGGTACTTCTTAGATGGTTGCACTCAATAAAGACAGCAAGTATTTACTGAACATTCATAACTGATTAGGACTTTTGGATGAGCTTTCCACGGTATTTTTAAATCAGCCAAACAAAAAGCAGATACAGGAAGCTATATTTATTATTGGTCGAGGTTTCTTGTCTCTTAATGCCTTAGAGACACTTAAACTACCCTAATTTTATCTAGGCATTTTATTTTTAGGTAACTGCGCTGCATATTTTCTGATCTGCACTAAAAATGTTTTGAAATTCAGACTCGTGGTTTCAAGAGCAATCTAAGAGTTCACCATTTTTAATAAATGTGAATTATACCCTTCTTGGTGTGCTCTGGCATGCCAGCAGCCTCACTCTCTTTTTTGAGACCAGTGTTCACACGAGACTGAATGGAGCTGTACGGACACAGCCTATGGCCTTGAATCTGGAGCTGCTGTTTAGTTGAAATGAGTTTGTTCCGGAGGCTCTCATTTTGTTTCTCAAGCTCACGAACTCTTTCTCGCAAATGCTCAATCGTTTCTTCCAGCTCCAGAGCCTGACCCAGCCGCGTGGGTCCACAGTCAGCCCGGTCACATTTTCTTTTATCATTAACAAGACGTATTAACTTGGTGGTCATTCTGGGGAAAACAATCAAAAAATATGAAAAAGAACGTGAAAAGTCAGCACAAAAAGTATTTTGTTGAAAGGAACATAACCACTGTGAAGACCTCAGCGCAGAACCTTGATAATAAATTTCAAGTTTTCATGTAACTATTGCTACCTGTGACAAACTCCTTGAAGATAACTGAAATCACTGTGCAGCAATCTGCTTTATAGCACTGACGAGTAACAGCTTCCTAAGGCTTATCATTTAAGGTTAGTAAAGGAAAGACACATTACTCCACAGGCTGCTTAATTTTTAACGCATGACCTTATATCGGAACCTCTGCATGCCATTAAGTTACGGACTTGGGATCTTTGGGATGGGGCAAATTATAAAAGCGACAATACCACAAAACATCTGACTATTGAAAGAATGATAATTTTAGGATTTAAATATACATTTCATTTCCAAAGTGCCTAAAATACACCAATGGAGATACTTAAGAAGGTACTCCTGAAAAAGGGACTTAACAGTACCCGTTACCATACTCAGTATTATTCTGGGTAAATATGACCAATGCGCTTCGGAGAAGGAACAGTTAGCTGAAGAATATAATTAGATATAGAGCATATAGCTCTCCTGTCTCTTCAAAAGGATAAAAAATTTTGCCTTTGGCATCTCGAGTTGTACTTTTCATTTCCTTTAGTTTTGATAAACATTAGTTGCTGGAACAAAAGGCAGAGAGAGCACTCGGGGGTGATTTAATTTAAAAGAACAGAAAACACACCTAGCAGTAAACGGAAAAAGCCTGGAAGAGAAATAGAGGAGGAGAGGGAAGGGGAGTAGAAAAAGAGGGAGAAAGGGGGAGAGGGGAAGAAAAGTGGCTTTGATGAGAGACAAGTTCAAGACTTCACAAAATCAGCCGCACATATTCAAGATCTGTATCTAGTTTACAGGGCATCTACTTTTGAAGGCCTAGAAAGAAAACTAAAAATTTTCAGCTACCCTTTGATTAATTCATTAGCTCCTCACCAGAAGCTGGCTTAGATGCAGAAAGACTGTTAACAATTAGCACAATGCGAACACAGAGTATGTTTTGGTATTAGTCAGCCCTCCTGCAGTATCGTAATACTACAAACAGTTCTGCACGGTCCAGATTGGTTTGCCGCCACAGTAAGCACTGGCAAAGATTAGCACACAAATCTTAGCATATTAAGTTTAACAATCAACCTAAAGCTGCTTGTATATTTGTGGGCAAACTGGGTACTGTGCTCCCCATGGTACTTGGGAGCTCTTCACTGAAGTTACCTATTACACTGAATAAAGGAGCAATAATTATAAAGAAATTTTAGTGCTAACTCACCAATAAAAAGCTAGATGCTATTCAGCCTCTTGAAAGACAGACAGTGACCAAAAAAGGGGCAGAATCTCTCTGTATAGGCCATTTTGATTCTAGAATGAAACTCCTGATGAACCATTATGTTTCTACAGCCTGCTCTTCAATTCCCAGAACACCTCTTATATTTGTACTCCGCCAGCACGGCTGGGAACCCAAGGCATCATCTCCGATGTACTAGACAGTGATGTATGTCTGTACACAGAGATCTAATAGGGCTCCCTGCAAAAACCATCTCACATACTCAGAGACAACTAGAAATCAACACAAAGATCACTTCCAGTGGGTGATTTTTGCTACTGCATTAAAAAGTGCTCTGAGAGAAATCAGCATGATTTTTAATTTGTTGATGATGCTTTCAAGGGACAAAAAAGTGCTGTGAGTTAAAAAAAAAATATTAAACCCCATACCTTTTAATTTTCTCCTCTTGCTTATTTGCATACTGTTTGAGTAGGATGTGGTCATCACGTAAACGAAGGAATCTGTCTTCCAGCTCCTCTCGACTGATTCGTGATAGGACTTGTTGAGCTTTTACGTTCTGTGTAGATGATTCTACCCAAATCAAGGCAATTTTAAATTACCTTCAATACATTCAACAACACATAATTCGAAGTCTAACTCACTTTGAAATTCTGAAAACAAATTATTGAAAATTTCCAAGTAATTTGATATTTTATACTTGTTTCGGTCTATTGATCAATCTCCTCATTGATTAATTTCCTCAGACTTACTGGCAGGTTAATCACTTCCCTTTTTTCTTCCTCTTACAGACTAAAAAAGCCTGAAGTTCAAATGACGCAGCAAATTGACTACCTACCAGGCAATGCAAAGGTAGCAATTTAGCAAACAACCAGGAATGGTCAAATATACTAATTAAAAAATAGGATGAGCACTACCATTGAGATGCTTTCTAATCTGTTTCAAAGTGAACATACTCTCTTGAAGCTTGAAAGAATTAACTCACAGTTGTGAAAATGGACTCAAATACAAGACTAAGCCCGGTAGTTCCATTCTAATAGCAGCTGAGTAACTTATAAGAATTGCATAGTACTTCTGGTTCCCATTTTGTTACATGGATCTCACCTTGTCCTCCATTCAGCAAAAAAGCATTCTCTTTCCTCCTGGAAGGATGAATGCTATAGCTCGATGAATTTTCCAGGTTTTAGCATCTCACAGCAACTTCTCTCTTATAACAACCAACTTGAATGTACAATGGGTCACAGTATCTTTCAAAATTTAACCCAGATTTTGAATGGTATTTGAACTTCATTTTGTGAAACATTTTTAGAAAGAAGCTAAGGAAGCCACTGATCGAAGTCTGTAATTGCAATAAATAGCATCTGGTACAAACCTTGTGATCCTTCGATTCCAGCTGGAGTTAGGACTGTATCTCTCACAGCCAGGTTCCCCACAGTTTCATCAGCTGAAACAGGCATGGCTTACCTAGGGATAACAAAATTCAAATGCCTCTGCATCTGCAATTTAAGCTGTGAGACTAGAATGAACTACAAAACATCATATAAAATGATGGCAAACGTAATGACAGGTTCACTGGAATGACAGACTTGTGCATTACTGTAAATGCTCCTATCTCAACTGAATTGCTCAGAGGGCAATCAAAACCTTCAAGTTTAACACTATGCCATCTTTAATCCGTATCACAGTGTCCCACAGTGGTAGCAAGGAGAAGAGAGATCCAACAGGCAGGAATTCTGCAGCAAGATTCCTCTTATTTAATTATTTTATGACTCTTTTATAGACTTTTTTCTTCATAGTCTAATTGTTCAAAGGATCAGCCATCCCTTAGGGTGACTGGCTTAAAATCCTAAAACATCCATTGTCAAAATATTTTTCTACTGTACTATTAACAAGGCTTTGCAAGGTCGCAGGTGTTCATAGTTTATGGACAAGAAGCAAGAAAAATTCTATAGTTTATGGAAAGAAGCAAGAAAAATGCTTGCTAGCAGCAATATTTGTATCCACAAATCCATGCACAAAATACGGCTTATTTCGTTACGCAGTAGCTCCAGTTGTATTTAATGTGCGCAGAATGTATTAGCTTTTTAAGTTCTAGTTCTGTTGTCTTCAGCAATCTTTAGGCTAAGGCCAAATTTCTAAGTGGATGTGGGAGGAGGACCTGAGCGGGTTTCCTCGGGGTTTTTTTGGTTTGGGGTTTTTTGGTTTTTTGGGGGGGTTTTTTTGTTTGTTTTTTTAATTGTTTGTTCATTTTAAGACAGGTCAAAGCTTAAGGCATCAACTGGTAGGTGAGTAATGCCACCTTCCACATTTTGAATGGGACTCTGAAAGCAAGGTGCGGGGGGTTATGGAGTCATTTCAATGTTACCTGCCAATCTCCTAGACTTCTTTCAGTCGTTGTCCTAAGAGAAATTATTTTTTAAAATAGACACTCCTATGAATGATACTCATAAATCCAAACACATTTCTTTCTTGTGACAACAGGAAGTTCAGCTACATGACCAAGTGAGATTAGGAAAGTATTATTTAAAATATCAATCAGTGTAATATAGGAAGATACTGCTATTTTTTTCTTGTCTTCCAGCGCAGAAAATTAAATGCTGGCCAGAGAATGAAGGAATGCTGAAACAGCATTAAAAGGAGGCGCGTGAAGCCCTTAGGACAGCATTTTTGCCCCGCACTGCTACACCTTTCAGGTGACATAAATCCTTAGTGAATCCAAAAATATCTAGGAATGCATTGGCCTATTAACAGTGATGTTAAAAAGACTTGCATCAGAAGACAGAAGTGACATAGTATAATTCACAGACATTCCATGAAATCTCTCTTAATTTTATCATCAAAATTACTGCTATAGTGATGCCTTTCTTTTACCAGTAAAGCCCTCTATCATAAACTAGTCTGCATATGGCTTTGTCCTAAAGGAACAAAAAGGATTAATGGAAGTTCAGTTTCCAACAAGTCGGTCTTGCTTTCAATCTTCTGGTTTTTCACCACTAATATTTAGAACAAAATAACAATTTATACCTTGACAGATCCAGATGCTACACTGAACCTTAAAAATTTAAATCAGATTTTATTTCCAAAAAAAGTTACCATACAGTCACTTCTGCATTTTTGTTAATCAAAAATAAAAGAACTTCACGTACAAAGAGAGGAAAATTTTCCATATCTCTAGAACTGGCCTGTAAGAACTCCCAGTTAGCTCTAAGCAAGAATTTTATAGTTGCCGCAGTTAAAGAAACTGTAACTTTCTTGTATACCGCACTACTTAAAAAGATGTTTCTATCACCATCTGACAAATTACAAAAAACTGCACGTGACTTTGCAGCATTATGCAAGACCAGCCTGTATTGAGATGAATACTTACAACTAGAGAATCAAACCTCATGCTTTAGGTCCAAATTTTCATATAACTCACAGAAGCAAACCGTTGCCCCAGCATCATTCCAAAGCAGCAAAACTAAAGACGGATTACTTAAATTTTCAAAAGTACTCAGCCAGTGGGTGTGGCAACCACTGCCAGGGAAGGGGTTTCTAGGGAAATCTCTAAAATTACGACATTTAATTGCTTCAACGGGGATTTAGAATTTCACGAGTCTCGTACGTGGCCAAAATGATTCTTTTCTTGCTATTTTCCCGCACTCGAGCAGGAAACGCAACTCCCGCTTTTTACGTACAAAACAGACACCGCAACTGCAAAGGCCTCTGGAGCCGCTCTGAATAAAGAGGCGAGGCACCGCCTTTCCCACGGGCATCGAGCTGCGCGTGAGCAGCCTCACGGGCCTGACACTACCTCTTCAGGAGCTCCGCCGCGGGCCGGCTCCCCGGCGGGGGACAGCCCGCTGCAAGGCGCGGTGCCACATCCCCCGAGCAGCTCCGGCCTCGCAGCGCTCCCCGGGCCGTGCCCGGATGAGGAGCGGCCACCCCCCACTCACCGCCCAGCCGCGTTCCCCAGCGCTCCGTCCGCAAGTGCCGCGGGACAAACGGCTCCTTCCGCTTCCGGGGCCGCTACCTGCGAGGAGTTGGAGTTCGGGGCGAGGCCGAGCAGCGCCGCCCCACGCTCGGGACTCACCGTCGCTCGCTGCCGGCGCAGTGCTCGGGGAGCAGAGCAGGGGGGCGGCAGCGAGAAGCGAAGGTACCGCTTCAACATGTGCAATATGTAAACGTTTTCTAGAATGCAGCTCTCGATGGCTGTCGTACCTCTGCTGGGTTTGTTTACAAAATAACAGTCTAGAAAAGCAGTGACTCCTTTAGAAGTGTAATGCTCGGTTTAGTCATATTAATGAAAGGCAGGCTAATTCTATAAAAAGATTTTTAAAAAGCTTTCTAAGATTGCAATCGGATGCACCTGCACAGGGTGTACTGGGTTTGGTATTGCTATTAATTTACTATTCAACATTAAAAGTGTCTATACGGGGAGGTGTCGGGAGGAAAAGGTTCAAAACGGATTGGCGAGGACAAAGTTGTTTCTAGAATTGTTTTCTCTCAAAGACCAACCTTGTCCCTGGGAGATCCTAAAATTTCTCAGTGTGGAAATTTCAGGTATTTGTGTTTGCTTTAAGTTGTTTTCTGTCAGCCGAAAGAAATGGAATTCTCTCAAAGAAGATATCAGGATGTTAAAGACTTAAGTGTATTTTCCCCGTTTGCTTGGGCCTACTTGTGGGGGGAGAGAAGAGAGATAGAGACGCTCAGAGATTGTAAAAACACACCCTCGTGAAGCAATGTGCCCGTGCTGGGCACGATGTTACCTTATAGCAGTGCACAGGCCTGCCGCACACACTTTTTGCCCCTGCTAAGATCCAGTAAGCTTAGTGATGTCTGTGTCCACTGTTTTGCCAGCGTGATGATGGAATAAATCTATTTTTTATACTTCAGATGTGGATTTTGGCCATCTTGGCTACCTGTATATTTTGTGACTCGCACAGCAGGAAAAGATCCGATCTAAGTTTGCAACCAAGGATTTTAATAGAAAAATAATTTTAGAGCCTGTTGGCAGTGGTAAGATTCTAAATAACTCTTTAAAGACAACCTGGTCATTTTGTAATTGGTCTTGTTTTGGTACAGTTGCATACAGTTAAATGCTGTCTATCAGAATCCCAGGGAACTGGCTTTTGAATTGTAATGATGCAGTATGCATGTTTCTTATATGTGATAAGCCAGTCTCACTCTCTGAAATTTTCATGCGTACAGCAAGTTTTGTTTTATGCCATTATGGAAGAACATTTCTGTTCCAAGTACACGTGGTAGAAGTTCTTTAGAGTGCAGGGATGTCATACAGCAATTTCCACTTTGCAAGTCACTCAGTTGTAAGTAAGATTGAGTGTGTAGCAGAAATGAAATCGCTTATGCTAGTATTTAATGTTCCAAGCCCAAGAGGAGGAGGAGGATGTAAAAATTCATTCTTGGGAAGAGGGTCTGAAAAAAGTTTGGAAGCTACAATATTGGAAATGATGCAACACTTAAATTTTTTTTTCCCCGCAGGGGTTTGTTCACCTTCATCCAGTGGGAGGGGGATTTGAAGTTTCTCTTCAAAAGACTCTGTTCAAGACTCTGTTCACTGGGTGAGGCCGGATGAGCTTAACATGAACAGATTGGGAGTAGCCAGAAGACACACGGGAGATAAGCAAACATTACCCCCCCAGTGCAGTTGGAGACACCTGGTCTGGGAAAAGACTGATAAGAGAACCAAAAAATAAGGACCAAATTAGCATCAAAAGCAAAGGAATCAATAACCAATAGGAGGTCGAATACAAAGAATTATGTCATTTAAGACTGTTCCGGTTTGGCCAAATTTAGAAGGCACAACCACCCCTCCCCCCACCAGGTTCGGGAAAAAAAAGACGAATGAACAAGAATTTCTTTGGGTTTTGCATGTATAAATAATATGTGAAAAGTCTGGTGAAGAACCACGTGTGATGGAATGGTTTTCACTGCACAGCCCATGCATGTGTGGATGAAATAATTTCCATTGCACATCCTGGCCAGAATAAAGTAATACATAATTCTCTAATGGAAAAGATGTTGTTGGAGAGTTTCTATTTTTCCCGTAGTTTCAGTGACAATAGAGCGCTGCCTTCGCAGAGGAGGTCAATCCCACCCGGAACGGGGAGCTGCGGCGTGTGGGGAACGAATTCCCCCCGGCCTCCCGCCCCAGGGCGTCCCCCTGGGAGCAGCCGTGCTCCAGGCCGTGACTGTCACCTGCACACCTAAGGACTCGGAACGGGCGTTACGCACCACGGCTGTGGCAGGGACAGGGTCAGGTGCGGCCACAGAAGTGGCCACGGCACTGTCCGCACGCTGTCCCTGCCGCTTCTCCCGCAGCCGCCGGCGGGGGGGCAGGAGCTCCCGGCCACCCGTGCTCCTGCAGCCAAGGGGCCACCGGGACACTGCGGGGGCTCGTGGAAGCCAGGGGCCATCGTGACACAGCGCGGCCGCACGGAACCCGCGGTGCGTTGTGACCCCTTGGCACCCAAGAGACCCTTTGTGACGCTGTGGAACTTCTCGGAACCCCGGGGACCGCTGTGACACCACGGAACCTCGGGGAACCCCGGAGACTCTGGTGACGCTACAGATCGCCTACAAAAAACGACGTTCCAAAATACCAGAATAACCTAGTTTCAAAACAATAGAAAACCAAATTTCAAAATACCAAAGAAAACCAGGTCTCAAAAATCTCAGATTTAAAATACCAGAATTTTAACCTAACCCTAGTTCCAAAATACCAAAGTGACCCCGTTTCAAAATACCAGAACAGCAGGTTCAGAAATAGCAAAATAATTCCATTTCAAAATACCAGAATTTCAAGTTCCAAAATATCAAACTGCAAAATACCAACTTTCAGATCTCTTATATGGTCAGGATTCCCAAACCCAAAAAATGCAATATTGTCAAAGTGGGATCTGTGCTACCAAAATGGATATTTTCTCCTCTGAAAAGCTTTTCCCTGATGACCACCAATCCCTGTATTTATTATTAATTGTACGGCCAAATGCAATAAGAATTTTATTTTAAAAGCAAACTCATGTAGAAATTTTCTGCTTAGATTATGTCTGCGAGAACTGGCATTCAGGCCAGAGAGCTGTGGTTGGGAGCAAAGGATGGAGTAAATCTGCTCCCCGGATGGACAAGGAAAGACTGAGTAGCAGGTAACAGGAGTATTTACAAACTATATCAATATTTCACTGAAATTCAGGGTGGACTGGCGATGGGGTGCTTAGGTTCGGTCTGGACCTGTCAGGATCAGCCATAAAAAGCCCTGCCAAACCCCCGGCCCCTGAAGTGTCAAACGCTTCAACAGAAACACGATTCAGTAACGACTGCGGAGGAAAAGCTACCGGTCATCGCTTACAACCTGTGGGAAATTTCCTGGGTAATTACGAACCTAGGACATAGGGAATTTTGGAGGCAGGATCCCATTTTTGGCCACGGGCACCCGGACGAGAAGGTCAGTTCTTCTCCACGGAAAGGAAAGCCCGGCACCCCGGTGTTTCGGGGGCAGACAATGGCCCGTGTAGGGCAGAGAACGACCGGCAGGACCTTTCTCCGCCTCCCCCCTCCCACCCCGCTCCAAGGTGCGACCGGCCGCTTTCAGAGCGTTACCCGGGTACGCCTGCGCAGGGAGCCGCTAGTCCAGAGGGGCCAATGGGGGCATCCCGAGCGTCCGTCCAGGAGCAATGGTCGGAGCACCGAGCGGGGGCCGGGGAGCAACCGGATGCACCTGGGCACGGAGCGTTGTTGCAGGAGAACGCCCAGGGAAAAGCCCTCGTGCCGAGGGGCGGCACCTGAGCAGGCAGGGCAGCGTGTGGGGTGCCGGGGAAAGCTTTCAACTTTCCCCTTTCATCTTGTCAGTCCCTCCCCAGAGCCCCCAGAAAGACAGGGGTTATTAGGAGAAAAGAGGTTTAAACGGAGGGGAAAAAAAATTCCTTTTCCATAATTGTCTGTGTTCAAATTGAGGGGGAATCTCCTTCACCTGCAATTTTAATGGTATCTGCCGAAGGAAACCTTGCCTTTTCCATGCTTTTAGGGCTATCAGCTGACAGCGAATCCCCATTTTCCATTATTTTCCAGTTCAAATAGAAGGAGATAAACCTAGATGTTATTTTATGGGTTTGAATTACAGTTTACTCCCCCATTTTAAGTGGTTCAGTTGAAGGAAGCTCTCCCCTTTTGAGCATTTTAAGGGTTTTACTCTGCACTTCAGGGCACTCCTACCCACACTCCAGTACCAAATGTCATACGGGAGCGAGCCCGGCACGTAAGCAACCTTAACACCGCCCAGAAGGCTATTAATTTTTTGTATTTTTATTTGTAATGTATGTAGCCCTAATTAGAGGTCCCAATGAGAGTTACACTATTCATACCATTACTATTCTTCTCCACCCTACTTAGTCACATGTGGAGTGCTACTTAGTAATTACTAAGGAATAATTATGTGAATTAACAACAAACTATCTAATTTATCTACCTATGCTGCCAAAGTATGAAGTCTTATTTCTTACCCAGTCTCTGCCCTTTTGCTTGATGTAGCTGCAGTAAAACAGAAGGTGTTATCGTTTCCCTGAAGAGCTGCTTTTCCTCTCTCCAGCCCTTTACTCCTCTTCACTTTAAACTAGAGTAGCCAAGCAGCTACAGCTCCTTTGAGAGCTTTTATAGCTTGTGGTAATTACCTCCTCCCCTTTCCCGGGCATGGTGGGAATGAGAGGTGGACCCAGCCAGGGGTATATTAACCTCAACCTTTGCCACAGGTATTCATTCCCTTTCTGGGATGGATGGGGGTAAGAGTCCTTCTCTTGCTTCAGTGAAGGAGGTCTTTCTACTCATTTCATCTTTTTTTATTCAGCAGATGCTTTTGGCTTCTAAAGCAATAGGGAGTATTTAAGGGAGTATTTAAGCTTATGATTTTGGGTTGAGTGTTTAGGGGTCGTAAGGTGCTTTTGTAATATTGGTTTTTATTTTTTTTTTGGTTTTTTTAGGAGCATTGCAACTTCTGGGTCCTATTGAGTATGAAGCTTCACATTTTTTGGTGTATTCATCGTGTCTCAAAAGGGACCTGCCCCATGTCAAAGATGACATCTAAAACTGAGGCTTCTGATAGGTAAGCTGTGTATTTGATGCCTTGAGAGGCCCCCTAAAAGCACAGACTAGACAAGAATAAAGGTAGGTATTTATTTGAAAGGCTCTCAAAGGTACACCCTGGGGAGCCAGAGGCTACTCTCAAAATGGGCCCCAAGATGGATGACAGGTCACGAGTTCTTCACACTTTTATAAGTTTGGTTCATTTGCGTATCAGGGTTAATTCTCTAATTAAAGCTTTAGTTAATGATGTAATTTCCCCAAGCTTGGTGTCCCCTTTAGAGGCTTCTGGTTTATACTTTTTGGGCCTAGGATGGTCTGAGTGTCCTTGGAGGGTGAGCCTGGAGAGACTTTGTTATGTCTACCTAGCATGAGAGAGCAGAAGTTAATAGGCTACAAGAAACTTCAGAGTTATACACTAGGCAGTACAGGATTTGAAAAATACGAAAGCTAAAACCTAAGGTATCAGATCGCATCTGGGAGAGGGAGCAGGGTAACCAGTTTAGGAAGTGCCGGGAGGGGTTTTGAAAGCCACATGGTGGGAAAAGGTGTCCATTTGGGACCCCCTAAGGCTTTTCCTCAAGCACAGCAAATGCATTTACATGTCTCAAAGGCTAACCTGGCTGTCACGGGACCTTCTGAGACGCCTGAGGAGGACTCATTTTGTGTCCAAAGCGGATTCACGTTGCCAACCGAAAGATAAGTTGTGGGCTTTGAGTCAGAGATGGGATCATAGCAGGGTAGCGGGGTGGAAATTCTCGGGAAAGATTTAATAACTAGCGCAGGGGTAAGGGATATCCTCTAAGGGGCCTCTTAGGACAGCTAAAGGCAGCAGGTCTACTTTTGATTGCAACTGTAGGGTGTGCAGAGCAGTTCTAGTCTGTCTTGTGCTGTCTAGCGTGTCTTTGGGATCCCTTGGGTCAGCTATCTCTGCTTTTTCCCCTTGAGGACCTTATCGCAAGCATCGTTTGCCATCTCTAGGTTCTGGAACGTTTGCGCTTCTCGGCACGACGCCAGTATCGTTCGTTCTTTTACTGGTGGGCTCGGCCACATCTTGGAAGTGCATGTCGGATGCCTTTTGAGGCCTTGTTCCCGGCTGTATTGCCATCCGTCCTTTCCAGCTGTGAATTGTAATGTCCTGGGACTTGTAAGGATATGAGGAGCATTCTCAATGTAGTGTTGTCTCGCAGGCGTCTTGATCACTGTGACTGACAGTTCTTATAACAGGTCACTGTTATGGTCTTGTCTTCTGCTCCTTAGAGCCTCCTCTGTCCACTGTTGCCATGCCATTGGTCATCTCTTTTGGCATTGTCTCAGTCCTCTTTCTTCTTCTCCCCGAGAGCTTTTTTTTATCGTTCTTGTGTCACGCTGTTTGTAGCATAATGTGTTGTTTGTGTTTAGCCTGGAACTGCTCTGCCCTGTGGAATAGAGTGGGGGGTAGGTGGAATAGAAAGAAGACTTTACAGGTAAGCTTTAGCTTTGCTTAGCCACCCGAGTCACACCTCAGACACAGCTACTGCGTACAGTCTGTGCGAGGTTCGGCGGGAGTGGTACGGCGGCATCTTGCAGTTTTCTAGCTGTTTGTCTTAATGCACACTGTTGTCGGATCCTAGGCGGTTTGCTTTGACAAATGAGAACTTGGGAAAGGTTAAGCTTTCCTTGCGTGTCTGAGTGACTTCGACAAATAATTTTTTTGCAGAGGGATAGGATGTAAACCTGATACGAATGGAGGAGGCCAGAGGAGCATGGCGACGAGGCGGGTCAGCACCTGACCTCCGAGCAATGGCCTGACTTTCAGCTCTGTTTACCTCATCATTCAGTTCTTCATTTCATTTTGAAGATGCGAAGCACTTGGCATGGCTGGGTCTAGGCACTGGGAAGACTGTTAGCCAGCTGAGTACCGGTGGCCAAGATAAGTATTCATTCCAGCATAGAAGTAGATGCTACTTTCCACTAGTTGTTGTATTAGTGGAAAAATTATAAGCATCCTTTGGTTTTTTTGTATTTTACAGGTGGTCTGTAGCATTCAAACCACTATTCCAATATGACAGAAACCCTTGCAGAAAGAGGTCACGGTCAAGAGGTTTCAGACGAAAGCTACCATGCTAATGCAATGATTTCGGACCCTATGTGGGTACGAGCCTTTCCTTTTTGTTCTGCCCCTTCTCGCCCGGGAAGGTCAGTCATCGTTCGGCTATTCAAGGGAGGTGTAAACGGTAGCTATGTTACGGCATTGTTCCTTGTCTTTATTTTTAGGAGATAAAGCCAGATCTCAGCAGTCAAGGTCAAGTGAGTGAAGTAAGCGGTGACCGGTGGACAGAATGAGTTGTTACTGCCCGCTGGCGTTGCGGTGTGTCCTGCTCCGGCTGCAGCCCGCCTGGCGAGACCCCCAGCAGCAGCTGCCCGGGGGCTGCGGATCGGGCAGCAGCCAATCGGAAGCGTCGCAGCGTGCGGCAGCCAATAGGAGCCCTGGCTACTCCGGCAGCCAATGGAAAGCGCCGTTACCTGAGGGACCAGGCACAGCTGGAAGCCCCTCACAGCTGCTTCGTCTTTTGGGACATTTGTGGAAAGTTCGGAGTTCATTTTTTTTTCTTCTTTAGCGTACCTTTTCCAGGACAGGAGGGATTCCGGGGCGGGAGATATCCCGCCTCGGGCGCTTCTGGGCGGTTTTGAGGCGGGGGGAGCCCACCGCGGCAGTGGCGGGAAAAGGGGGTGCGGAGTATAAAAGGGGGCGCCGGCGTCGCGGCCCCTCAGTCGGGGGGCGGCGGCGGCGGCGGCAGCGGGAGCGGGAGCGGCAGGAGCTCCGCGGGCTGGCCCGGGTGCGGGGACGCCGCCCTGTCCGGCCGAAGGCGCCGGCCCTGAGGCGCGGGGAAAGCGGCGTGGCAGCCGCGCATCGGCTTCGTCATCGGCAGCGCCGCTTCGTGCCGGTAAGGGAGCGGGAGAACGCGGCGGCGGGCGGCGGGTGGTGAGTGCCGTCGGCGAAACGGGGCTTGGGCCGCCTGCGGTGTGCGATCTCCCGAGAGCAGCGGGGAGTCCCCCGGGGAGCGGCGGTGGGCGGGACGCTGTGGTAGCCGGCGCATGTCCCCGAATGAGCCGCCCGGCGCAACGCGCGAGGTGCCAATGAAATAAAATGAAACACGGTAAAGTGCCATAGAGGATCCGCACCTAGAGGGCTCTCCGCCCCTGCCCCGTGGTTAAAAAGAGCAGCACGGGAAAGGCTGGGAAGTGTGAGCGGAATAAAATATTGACAATGGTCTAAGAAATATTCGAAAGGTACTGCAGCAGGAGTGGCCGCTGCGTGTTGTCACTAAAAGAGCTGCACCGCGGGACCATCGGGGCGGCGCTGCTGGCTAAAAACAGCAGCACGGGAAAGGCTGGGAAATGTGAGCGGAATAAAATATTGGCAATTGTCCAAGAAATATTCAAAAGGTACTGCTGCAGGAGTGGCCGCTGCCCCGTGTCACTAAAAGAGCTGCACCGCGGGACCGTCGGGGCAGCGCTGCTGGTTAAAAAGAGCAGCACGGGAAAGGCTGGGAAGTGTGAGCGGAGTAAAATATTGACAAGGGGAAGTGTAAACGGAATAAAATATTGACAGTGGTCTAAGAAATAGTCAAAAGGTACTGCAGCAGGAGTGGCCGCTGCCCTGTGTCACTAAAAGAGCTGCACCGTGGCACCTTGGGGGTGGTGTTGATGATAAACGTGCAGCACGGAAAAGGACTGGAGGTGTGAGGGAAATAAAATATAGAGAATGGTCTGAGAAATAATAACAGCACCGTAGCAGGAGGAGCCGCTTCCTCTGGATAAAATGAGCTGCACCGAGGCGCACCTGGGGCAGGGCTGCTGCTTCAAAGGTGTCACGGCAAAGGTCGCATCTGTGAACGGAATAAAATAGAACGGTCGAAAATGCTTTAAAAGTACTGCTGCAGAAGAAGTGGCCGCTGCCCCGTGTCACTAAAAGAGCTGCACCGCGGGACCATCGGGGCAGCGCTGCTGGTTAAAAAGAGCAGCACGGGAAAGGCTGGGAAGTGTGAGCGGAGTAAAATATTGACAAGGGGAAGTGTAAACGGAATAAAATATTGACAATGGTCTAAGAAATATTCAAAAGGTACTGCAGCAGGAGTGGCCGCTGCCCCGTGTCACTAAAAGAGCTGCACCGCAGGACCATCGGGGCAGCGCTGCTGGCTAAAAAGAGCAGCACGGGAAAGGCTGGGAAGTGTGAGCAGAAAAAAATATTGGCAATTGTCCAAGAAATATTCAAAAGGTACTGCAGCAGGTGCGGCCGCTGCCCCGTGTCACTAAAAGAGCTGCACCGCGGGACCGTCGGGGCAGCGCTGCTGGTAAAAAAGGGGCCCGGAAAGGCTGAGAGGTGTAAAGGGAATAAAATGCTGAGCATGCTAAAAGAGGTACAATAAAGGTACTGCTGCAGGAGCGGCCGCTGCGTGTTGTCACTAAAAGAGCTGCACCGCGGGACCACGGCGGTCCCATGCTCCCCGTATGGCCCCAGTGCCCTCCCAGTCCTCCCAGTAGCCTCGGTGCTCCCAGTATGGTCCCAGTGCCCTCCCAGTGCTCCCAGTATGGCCCCAGTGCTCCCAGTAAGGCTCCAGTGCTCCCAGTATGGCCCCACTGCTCTCAGTATGGCCCCAGTGGTCCCAGTAAGGCCCCAGCGCCCTCCCAGTGCTCCCAGGATGAACTCACTGCTCCCAGTAAGGCCCCAGTGGTCTCCCAGAGCTCCCAATATGGCCCCAGTGCTCCCAGTAAGGCCCCAGTGCCCTCCCAGTGCTCTCAGTCTGGCCCCAGTGCTCCCAGTCTGGCTCTAGTGCTTCCAGTAAGGCCCCAGTGGTCCCAGTAAGGCCCCAGTGCCCTCCCAGTGCTCCCAGTATGGCCCCAGTGCTCCCAGTAAGGCCCCAGTGCCCTCCCAGTGCTCCCAGTATGGCCCCAGTGCTCCCAGTAAGGCCCCAGTGCCCTCCCAGTACTCCCAGTATGGCCCCAGTGCTCCCAGTAAGGCCCCAGTGCCCTCCCAGTGCTCCCAGTATGGCCCTGGTGCTCCCAGTATGGCCGCGGTGCTCCCAGTATGTCCGCGGTGCCCTCTCAGTGCTCCCAGTATGGCCCCAGCGCCCTCCCAGTGCTCCCAGTATGGGCCCCCGTGGCTTCACAGTGCTCCCAGTATGGCCCCAGTGCCCTCCCAGTGCTCCCAGTATGGCCCCAGAGCTCACAGTATGGCCCCGGTGCCCTCGCAGCACTCCCAGTACGGCCTCAGTGTATTCCCAGTGCTCCCAGTATGGCCCCAGTGACCTCCCAGTGCTCCCAGTATGGCCCCAGTGCTCCCAGTATGGCCTCAGTGCCCTCCCAGAACTCCCAGTATGGCCTCTGTGCCCTCCCAGTGCTCCCAGTATGGCCCTGGTGCTCCCCCAGTGCTCCCAGTGCCCTCCCAGTGCTCCCAGTATGGCCCCAGTGCCCTCCCAGTGCTCCCAGTATGGCCCCAGAGCTCACAGTATGGCCCCGGTGCCCTCACAGCACTCCCAGTACGGCCTCAGTGTATTCCCAGTGCTCCCAGTATGGCCTCAGTGCCCTCCCAGAACTCCCAGTATGGCCTCTGTGCCCTCCCAGTGCTGCCAGTATGGCCCTGGTGCTCCCCCAGTGCTCCCAGTGCCCTCCCAGTGCTCCCAGTATGGCCCCAGTGCCCTCCCAGTGCTCCCAGTAAGGTCCCAGTGCCCTCATGGCTTCGGCAGAGAGCCAAAGGCGCACCTTTACAGCCAAAAGATCCTCTTTAAAAGTACATCGCTTATTTTTATTCATCACCATCATGCATCATTCATTAATTCTTTGGAGTTGCTGAGTATCATCTTATCAGTCTTATCTTTTTCCTTGGCTCCATTCCGTCTGCTTTCGGGTTCTTTTCTTCTGATAAAACTTTCCAGGAATGTGAAGACCCCCCCCCCATTCTTCCCAAACTGAGCACCCAAACTACAGACATTCTACAGCATTACATTACAGAACCCAGGCAAAGCTTTTCTCCCATTAAGGAACATGAAAAAGCCAACATCACAATCCATTCCTAACAATGATGGAACATGCAAAAAGCCAACATCACAATCCCGTTCAGAACAGAGGGATCAGCGGTGATGCGGCCCGCCCGCGGAGCGATCAGCGGCTATGTGCATGCGCAGGCGGAGTGATCCGCCAGGAGGGACTATTTGTGATGCGGTACTGCCCGCGGAGGGATCGGCGGTGATGCGTCCCCACCCGCGCATGCGCACTGATCCGCGCACCTGCAGCCATCTGCGCACGCGCAAGGATCCGCGCACGCGCAGCTGCCAAAACGAGCTTCACTCTAGACTTCGAAGGGAAGTTGAAGAAAAGGGACCGTTTAATAAAAGCTTAAGGAAATCAGGAGACAGCAGCACAAAGGGCGCTACGGCCGGGTGCTTCGCACAGAGACAAAGGCGCACCTTTACAGCCAAAAGATCGCCTTTAACAGCGAGCTCCCGCAGCCAGCTCACAATCCCAGCCCGCCTTCCCGGGCAGGGTTTCTTTCGGACCAGGGCTGCATTTCCATCTCCCGCTCTGGGAGTCACCAGGTGCGTTAGGAGCGAGCCGATCCCGCTCCCTGAGACACAAGGGCTTGCTCGAGGAGACTGTTCCTGTTCCTCTCTTCCAGCCACTCTGCTCTCCCCAAAACACCATTTCCTCGGAGCTCCTCTGAAACTGCATTTCCATTGACCCAGGGCTCCAGAAGCTGCAGAGTCGTGCAATGGGGTTTTTTTGGGAAGGGACCTTAAGCTCTTGCAGTTCCACCTCTGTCATGAGAATTTCAGGGCTCTAAGACTCACAGAATGATTTGGGGTTGGAAAGACCTTAAAGCTCATCCAGTGCCAGCGCTGCCACGGGCAGGGACACCTCCCACTGTCCCGGGCTGCTCCCAGCCCCAGTGTCCAGCCTGGCCTGGAACATTCCAGGGGATCCAGGAGCAAATCCCCCCTCTCTGGGCAGACAGAATGAGCTAAACCTGGCTATTCCTGAGGGAGTGATGGCAGCACAGCCGAGTCCTGCATCCCTGATTCCCACTGGGAATCTCCATGTCCTTCCTGCTGTGGGATCGAGGAGTTGCAGTAAGATTTTTGTGTTTGGTGCTGCATTCCCAGCACAGCAGAACCTGTCACGCTCGGAAACACGGCCAGCGTGACAAGTTTTTGCTCCCTTTCTGCTTTGTTTTTGCTGTGTTTTGTTTCTCTCGACAGCTGTTTTAGAACTTCTGTGTTGCTGTTTAGACATCAAGCTTTGGGGTTGAGGTTTTTTTATTCCCAAGTGCTTGCTGGCAGTAAAAATACACTTCACATCTGCAGTGTGTGCACGTGGCTTGGGCTGTGGATTCACAATTCTGGGGCAAAAAGAAGTCCCTTCACACCTGTGCTGCTGGTGGTGTCCCCTGTGAGAAGTTTGGTGGCTCGTTTGTGGCTCTCTCAGTTGTTCCCTTTCACAGAGCCTGGCATTTCTCCCCTTTTCAGTTTCATCCTGCAGAGCTTCATTCCTGCTGCCGCAGCGTGTTCTGAACCCTCTGCTCGCAGCCTGGGGCTGCCTTTTGTGCTGCTCCTCCGTGGGGCTGACTTGGGAGCGGAATCAAGGTTGGAAAAGACCTCGGAGATCACTGAGTGCAACCAGCACCACCATGGCCACCGCTGACCACGTCTGCCCATGCCACAGCCACAGGTGTTGGAGCACTCCCAGGGGTGGGCACTCCAAACCTCCCTGGGCAGCTGTGGCAAGGCCTGAGCACCCTTTCCATGAAGGAATTTCCCCAATATCCACCCTGAGCCTCCCCTGGCCCAGCCTGAGGCCATTCCCTCTCCTCCTGTCCCTGTTCCCTGGGAGCAGAGCCCAACCCCCCTGGCTGCCCCCTCCTGTCAGGGAGTTGTGCAGAGCCACAAGGTCCCCCCTGAGCCTCCTTTGCTCCAGCCTGAGCCCCTTTCCCAGCTCCCTCAGGAACTCTCCAGTCCCTTCCCAGCTCCCTCAGGAATTCTCCAGCCCCTTCCCAGCTGCATTCCCTTCCCTGGACTCGCTCCAGCCCCTCTGTGTCCCTCTTGTCCCAGAGCTGCCCCCAGCACTGGAGGTACCCCAGCAGTGCCAGCACAGGGACGGGCACTGCCCTGGCCCTGCTGTCACCCCAAGCTGGCACAGCCCAGGTGCCCTTGGCTTTGCCCACCTGGGCACACCCAGCTCGTGTCCAGCTGCTGTCCCCAGCACCCCCAGGGCCTTTCCCAGTTTTCCAGCCCCTATTCCCCCAGCCTGGAGTGTTCCACGGTGGCCCAGGTGCAGGAGGTGGCACCATCTCACTCCATGGTGGGATTTTTACATTCTTTTCATTTTGCCACTCTGAATGCTTATGCAGCTGCATCTGGGCTGGAAAAGTCACTTTTTTACTGGTGTAGCTACTCAGGAGATCTCTGATAACTCTGTTACCCAAGAACAGGGAAGGATGTGTGATGTCCAAGCCCCTGTGCCAGCAAATCCCAGTTTTTGTGGTGTTTGTTCTCCCCCAGCACAGTTTGATGAGATTTGTCCAAAACAGCTTTCCTGGGGCACTTTGCTTCCCTTGGAGCTCTGTGCCAGCACGGGAGGCTGAAGTCCTCTGAAGCAAACGGTGCAGGGCTGACCTCAGGAACACTCCCTCATGAAAAAACCTGGGAAATGGGTTTATACTTGAGAGTTTTGCTGACTTTAATATCACTGAGCTGCACAGTTCTGCTGAAAGTGGGATCAGTGCCAGCAAAAGGAGCCTTTGGACAGCTGGCAATTGGGCTGAGATTCCCACAAAAGCACTGAGGTCACCCCCATGAAATTGTGTGGGCTGCTCCTGATAGCTGTTAATATGGAGATATTCCATTGTCATTAATTATGACTTCTGCTGATAATCATAATTAAAATATACATGAATGTGATAAGACTGACATCAATCCTTTCCAAAGGCTTTCTCTGTTACAGGCCAGAGTGTACCTAGAGAGGACAAATCTCCTTTTTCAGAGTATTTTTGGGATGAGACGCGGCACTGAGGAATCCCACCCGAACGTGTCGGGATGCAGATTCAGCGCTTTGCAGGGAAAGCTCCAGCAAACAATGGTTCAGAAAAAATCCCTGTCAAAATGCTGCTTCTCAGGAGGCTGCTGTGCCAACCGTCTGGTTTCAGGTTTATGAGGAGCTAGGGAGTGGTTTGAGATTTATTGGGAGATAAGGAAGACTCCACCCTGGCTGAGCAGCTGGGATTGCACGTGCAGAGATCATGGCCAGCATCTGCTGAGCACCCCAAATAAATCAGCTCCAAATTCACCTCTGCACCCTAAAGCAGCCCAGCTGAGCAGCTCAGGTGCTCCCTGTATTTCCCAGTGCAGGAGGAACAGGCCTTGGAGCAGTTTAAAGTCCGGCTTCCTCTCCCCTCTTCAAATTAACTGCCCTGACACTAATTGGTATCTCCTCAGTGCCTGCAGCTGCTTCCAAGGAGCTCCAAACAAATGAACTCTTAAACAAGGTAGGGAGCAGCTCAGGGAGAGCTGGTGCCTGGGAACAGAGCACAGAGCAAAGCACAGAGCCGAAAAAAACTGAAGTGCAAACAGCTCCTAGTACCTCTGAAAGGAGACAATTGAACTGTGGAGAGAATCAAAGTGTGGAGAGAGCAGCCCTGCCAATATTCTGATTATTTAGAGAGAGGGAGGTGCGGCTGCTTGGGTTCCACAGAGGAAATTGGTGGGAAAGGCTGGGACTGGCTTGGGAGGTTTGAGGAAGTTCCAGCTCAAAGCTGAGACAGAACCAGGTGGGGGGACCTGGAAAATTCAGTCCTGCTTTTCCTTTCCTGGCAGGAAAGGGGCAGCTCCAGGGCAGGGAGCTGGGATTTGGCATTTCCAGAGGCGCAGCTGAGCCTGGGCAGAGCCATCCCTGCACCCTGGCTGGGGTGAGGTGTGCCCTGAGGGAGCTGCATCACCTGTGTCCAGGGAGATTCCAGCCGGTGCCCTCCTGTCCTGCACATCCCTGTCACACACATCCCTTTGCTGCTGTGCTCCCGGTATTTGAGGTATGGGAAGGGCTCCCTTCCCCCTCCCCTGGAAGCCATCTCAGAAGCCCAAGTGGCTTCTCCTTTCCTGCCTTCTCCTTGTCCTGCTCCTTGTCTCTGCTCCCTCTGGTGTTCCCAGGCAGCTGCTGGCTCTCCTGAGCCAGTTCAGAATTTTGGATTTCTTTTCCCTGCATTTCCCACTGCGGAATGCCATCGGCTGCCTCGGGAGAGGAACCAGTGCAACCTCCACCTCCCCTCCTCGTGTCACCCTTGCGCCAGCACCTGAGACCAACTCCGAACCCCTTTGACTTCCAGCCCCCACGCTTTGCCCTTCCCGGTGATTTCCAAGTCATTAACTCATTCTCAGGTCGTGGTTTGGGGATTTCTTTTCCATCCATTAAAGCTCTTTTCTAGTTCCGGGAGCTGGAAGTTTGGGAGGATGTGACACCTGGGATTAGAGCCCCCATTCCAGCAGCATCCATTGCACCTGAACGTTGTGCTCGAGTCCACTTTAGACTCAGCCCAGCTTTGATTAAGTCTACCAAGGCTTTTGAGGCCATGAGATGTTGCCTGGAAATCAGAAAATGCCAAAGGGGACTGGAGATCCGTGTTGGAATCACGGGATCGCTGCTGCAGAGGGGAGGTGGAATTCAAAACCCCTCATGAAGAGATTATGTGCAGAGTTTTGACTGAAATGTAACTGTTTAACGAGCTCCAAATTGTGTGCTTTATAATATAAACATTCCATTTGCAGGAGAATATCTGGAAAAGACCTTTGGGATCGCCAAGTCCAACCCTCAACCCATCCCCACCAGCACGCTCCCCAGCCACCCTGTCCTCCAGTGCCACATCCACGGTTTTTGAAGCCTTGCAGGGATGGTGTCTCCACCCCTGGCCCAGCCTTGGTCATCCAGGGACAAGGATTCCTCTGCTTTTGCAGGAAGAGGGAAGGGGAAGCGTTTCCCTCGCAGATGGAACAGGAACGTGTTCCACAGGCTCCAGGAGTGGGTGAGTGACAGCTGAAGGCTGAGCCATGGTGAGCAGCAGAGCTAATTATCACCTTCCCCCAGTGCTCTAATTAGCACCTCCCTCAGCTCACCCTTCCACCCAGCCACTTCCCCAAGCCTGTTTTTCAGGGGTTTTGTCACCCAGCATTCAGCTGCCGCACAGCTTTGTTCTCCAGGTGCTGCTCCTGCCCAGAATTGGACCCAAGGGGATGGAAAACGCCGTGGTTCCAGTGGGATTTGGGTCTCCAGCAC
>NW_024581135.1:0-29898 GCF_017639235.1 Corvus kubaryi
AAAGCTTGATGTCTAAACAGCAACACAGAAGTTCTAAACCAGCTGTCGAGAGAAACAAAACACAGCAAAAACAAAGCAGAAAGGGAGCAAAAACTTGTCACGCTGGCCGTGTTTCCGAGGGTGACAGGTTCTGCTGTGCTGGGAATGCAGCACCAAACACAAAAATCCTACTGCAATTCCTGGATCCCACAGCAGGAAGGACATGGAGAGTCCCAGTGGGAATCAGGGATGCAGGACTCGGCTGTGCTGCCATCACTCCCTCAGGAATAGCCAGGTTTAGCTCATTCTGTCTGCCCAGAGAGGGGGGATTTGCTCCTGGATCCCCTGGAATGTTCCAGGCCAGGCTGGACATTGGGGCTGGGAGCAGCCCGGGACAGTGGGAGGTGTCCCTGCCCGTGGCAGCGCTGGCACTGGATGAGCTTTAAGGTCCTTCCAAGCCCAAATCGTTCTGTGAGTCTTAGAGCCCTGAAATTCTCATGACAAGAGGTGGAACTGCAAGAGCTTAAGGTCCCTTCCCAAAAAAACCCCATTGCACGACTCTGCAGCTTCTGGAGCCCTGGGTCAATGGAAATGCAGTTTCAGAGGAGCTCCGAGGAAATGGTGTTTTGGGGAGAGCAGAGTGGCTGGAACAGAGGAACAGGAACGGTCTCCTCGAGCAAGCCCTTGTGTCTCAGGGAGCGGGATCGGCTCGCTCCTAACGCACCTGGTGACTCCCAGAGCGGGGGATGGAAATGCAGCCCTGGTCCGAAAGAAACCCTGCCCGGGAAGGCGGGCTGGGATTGTGAGCTGGCTGCGGGAGCTCGCTGTTAAAGGCGATCTTTTGGCTGTAAAGGTGCGCCTTTGTCTCTGTGCGAAGCACCCGGCCGTAGCGCCCTTTGTGCTGCTGTCTCCTGATTTCCTTAAGCTTTTATTAAACGGTCCCTTTTCTTCAACTTTCCTTCAAAGTCTAGAGTGAAGCTCGTTTTGGCAGCTGCGCGTGCGCGGATCCTTGCGCGTGCGCAGATGGCCGGGGGTGCGCGGATCAGTGCGCATGCGCGGGCGAGGACGCATCACCGCTGATCCCTTCGCGGGCGGGCCGCATCACAAATAGTCCCTCCTGGCGGATCACTCCGCGGCGGGCCCGCATTACCGCGGGTCTGTCCGGCGGCTCCCTCTGTTTTTCACATTTGGGGTGAAAAATCGGGAATTTGGGGCGAAAAATTGAGAAGTTGGGGTTAAAAAGGGGAAATTTGGGGTGAAGTTCAGGAATTTGGGTTGAAAAAACGAGAATCTGAGGTGGAAAAAGGGGATTTTGGGGTGAAAAATCGGGTATTTGCAGGAGACAATTAGGAGACAACAGCAAAAAGGGCGTTACGGCCGGGTGCTTCGGCAGAGATCCAAAGGCACAACTCTACATCCAAAAGATCGGCTTTAAAAGTACATCGCTTATTTCGTATTGATCACCTGTCGGGATCTCCTCCCCCCACCATGGAGCCCTGAGGGGAGGCACGGGGATTCCCCGCCCCTGGGCAGCCTCGTTCCCCATTGGTTGGTTTGTGTTTGCTGCGCGGGCAGGGCCCTGAGCCCGGACTGTGAGGGTTCCTCGGCAGATCCCGGCCATGGGCTGGGGAAATAAACATCTCTGAAACATCTACCAACAATCCGTCCATATATATTTCCTTTCCACGGGACTCCTGGTTTGATATATGCGTGTTAACAGTAATCCCCGCTGTAACAATCACCACCATGCATAATTCATTAATTCTTTGGAGTTGCTGAGTATCATCAGTCTTACCTTTTTCCTTGGCTCTGGTTTCGGTTTTTTTTTTTTTTTCTTCTGGTAAGATTTTCCAGGAATGTGAAGACCCCCCGCATCCTTCCCAAACTGACCACCCAAACTCCAGACATTCTATAGCATTACATTACAGAACCTAGGCAAAGCTTTTCTCACATTAAGGAACATGAAAAAAGCCAACATCACAATCCGTTCCTAACAATTATGGAACATGCGAAAAGCCAATACACAGTACATTTATAACAATACCTCCCTTTTCCTTTCTTTACAGATCATTTGGCTTGACCGCCGCCTCCTCGCCCGCCACCACGGAGATCGGCCGTGCCATCGCCGCCCCCGCCGGGCCCCATCCCCGCGCCGCAGCCGCCCCTGCCGGGGTCCCCCGGTCCCGCACAGCCGTATCCCTCCGCCACCGCTCCCCATACTTTTAAAGCATTTTCGACCATTCTCTCTATTTTATTCCCTTCACAGATGCGACCTTTGCCGTGACACCTTTGAAGCAGCACCCCTGGCCCAGCTGCGCCTCAGTGCAGCTCATTTTATCCTGAGGAAGCGCCTACTCCTGCTGCGGTGCTGTTATTATTTCTCAGACCTTTCTCTATATTTTACTTCCCTCACACCTCCAGTCCTTTTCCTTCCGCACGTTTACCACGTTTACCATCAACACCACCCCAAAGATGCCTCGGTGCAGCTGGTTTAGTGACACGGGGCAGTGGCCACACCTGCTGCAGTACCTTTTGAATATTTCTTAGACCACTCTCAATATTTTATTCCGCTCACACTTCCCAGCCTTTCCCGTGCTGCTCTTTTTTACCAGCAGCGCTGCCCCGACAGTCCCTTGGTGCAGCTCTTTGAGTGACACGGGGCAGCAGCCATTCCTGCTGCAGTACCTTTACAGTATTTCTTAGACCATTGTGCTCTCCTTCTCACCCCCAACACAGGAGCCCAGGAAGGACACTTGAAGCACGTCCAGCAAAGCATCAAGGACCTCTGCAGGAGCCATGGCCCTAAAGACTCACGATGGCACTGAACAACTTTGCATCCTGTCAACCTCACAGCTCTTAACTGGCCCCAGGGTGGGATGAGGCACTCGGTTCTGTAGCTTGCTTCCAGTCCCACCTGCATCTGTCATCACTGGCCTCATTAGTGAGATCTGGGCCCACCACTGAGGATCAGGTATGCCTGTGAATTGCTAGAACCACAGTAACTCCTTATGTCTTGAAACCCAAGAACAAACAGGGCACGTGCGGATGAGACAAAATGCACGTTTGGACAGACACCTGTATGGACACACATGTGCATTGTGCTAACAAAAACCCACTTGCGTGGACCCGCAAGAGCTTGCACAGATAGGTGCTCCCATGGATGGAGATCTCACAGCACAGGTACATATAGACTAATCTGGCTGCTCCCAGCCCTTACCCTTCTAAAGCTGTGGGGCATCAGGGTTGCAAGGCAGGTCTCCTCTGAGGAGGCAACTGGGTCTGGTGGCAGCGTTCTTCCCAACCGGTGCATTCAGACCCTTGACTCTTCAGCAATGCCACTGTGGTATTCCCCCATGTCGCTCTTTCGTTCGCACTGAAGCTCAACAAGGCTGTAGGACACTGAACGGATGTATCATTTTAACTGCATTTGTACATGGGGCTGTTTGCATTGCTCACCTTCATGGAATGGTGTTTGCAACAAAGACTGAAAAAAAAATTTTTTTAATATTCTTAAAGTCATCCATTTATTAGGGTATCAGAACCCATGCTTGTAACCCTAAATGTACTGAGTGCATATGAAATACCAACTGCTTCACTGTATGACATTTTATTAAGCTACATTGTCTAACTCGGCAAGGATTAAACATTATAATAAAACTTTAATTCACCTTCTTCAGAAATGAGTTGGAAACATCTTCACATATGCCTGGACCTTCCCTTTTAAGATGAATGTCCCAGAGCTGTATTTCAACTAATTACTGGAATACTACTTGTAACTGTTGGCACCGAATGCCTAATGTCTAAAGTTACCAGAATGAGCATAGGGACACGCCATTTCCTTAGCATTCCATTTTCTTTCAAGTCTTACAGACAACAGGCCAATTCATGTAATGCTAGCAAAGTTAACTCTAAAAGTCATGAGTTCATTTCAGCTGGTAAGGCACATCCTTTCATCTGCACAAGTTAGTTTTACATACTGTAACAAACTAAACTCAAGGCATTTCAACATACTGCACACTCTTTGCAGATACACGGTTACTGTGATAATTACAAAACTAACACGTATCTGTAGTAAATACAATTCCAATACATGTAGAAGAATTATTGTACCACCATTTCTAGAAAGCATTTCAATCCAAAATGGTCAGAACAATCTTAAATATCTGCGTAAGAATTTATAAACATTAGTAAAAATATACCACAGACTACAGCTTTCTATGTTTTCAAGTGTAAATTCTGGTAGATACCCACCTTTAAATAAAATGGACAATACCAGCAGAGATGCATACCTCTTTCATTTTTATTTATAAAGAAGTGACAACACTAGAAAACACATTGATAACCAGTGCTTTGAACAGTGAGGGTGGGATCTAAAAAAACTCTGATTAAACTAAACAACCTTAGGTCTTTATCAAGTTGCATACCTGCTAGGAATGCTGAAATGCAAGAGTTTACACCTGCAATATTCCATAATGGAACAGCCACATGATATCAAATATAATCTCAAATTTCCAAACTGGTACATAAAAAAGCCATCACCAAGTATTAAAAGACCACTGCAAGTTCTTATTGCTTTTTGAGTTAAATAATAATCTTCAAATAAGCCAAATCCCAAACAATCTCCACAGTATCTTGCTTATCCTCCTGTTCATTCATTAACAATGGAAGCAATTGGTTACATGATACGGCAAAAGAGGCATTTAAGAACACGCAAAAAAAACCTATTTAAGTATACAGGCATCCCCACCCTCCCCCTGAAACCCACTATAACCACTTAGTGCCAGCACAGGAGCAAAACTCAGTAAGATAAAACCAGAAGTCTGACTACAGTAAGAAGGAAACACAAAGGGAGACAGAGCTTCCTTGAATATTCCGAATCTGATGTCTTCCAAAACAAAGCACAACATCCTCATAATTTACAAAGGGAAGTTGCTTTCTGTGTATCTAATCCTCACACATGCCGAGTAGTTCTCAAGTTCTCACTGAGCTCCACTGTGCAGCAGTTGATTTTGAATTCAACAATGCTTCAAAAACTACAGTAATATTCAATGCGCTTTTTACTAAGGAGAGGAATAAAACAAATGCATGTTGATGTTCTTGCCAGTTCAGCATTTCTGCAGCAATTCTGTTTGTTTCTTGCAGTATGAAAGTTCTACCAGCATCAGTCTTCAGAATCATCTTCAGAAGCTGTTGGAACAACACAGTGTAATCAGAAGCCTTGACAAAAATCTGTGAAATTAAAGCACTTTAGGATGACTAGAGGAAATAAAGGTGATTTTATAATGTTACATAGCAGACTGTAATACCCACCCAAACCTTGTGTAATCACATAGCTTAATTCTTAAATGCATCTCATGTCGGAAAAATACAGCGTTTTCAAATCAAAACTCGACAGAACATACAATATGCAGTGTCCTCCTACTCTTCTTCCTCAAAATAAGAGGAAGAAAACTTAATTACGCCAGAGATTCAACTTTTATGTAGTGCTTAAGAGTGGCTCTTTCCAGCAGTAGTCAGAGGAGGATATACTCAATCCATGACAGCAGCACCCAACATACAGGAAAGAAATTACTCACTAGGTTAACAATTTGGATACTAAAATACCTATAAATATTCAGCAGTCTAAAAGAAGACCCTTAAATTTTTATATATATACATATACATATATATGTTGCTTAATGCAACCTGTGCCTACTTGGAAGCAGCTCCTCTCTCCACTCCTGTCCTTTTCAGCATATGCAAGATGAACACAAAGCCCACATATGCACAGGATTTTGTTGTTGCAGCGTGAGTTAAAAGACAAATACACACTTGTCAACTACGATAGAAAAGTCGGTACACACATCTACATTAGGTTTGTAAAATGTTAGCTTGTCTGTAACAGGAATTTAATATGTCCTCTTAAGCAAGGTCTGCAGGCAAGGAAGTATTTATACTGGAGTAACTTGTTCCATCCCTGAACATAGAAAGAAGAAGTCTGACTCCTTGCTTCTTCAGTTCTTAGAAGAGAAGTGTAACTGAAGTGCATCAATAATAAATCTAGAACTCCGTATTCCTCACCTGCAACTTAAAGGCTGAATCAAATACAGATTGAATTAAGGTGTAAAATGGTACTCATTACTTTTTACTCTAGTAAGGATGCGCATAACTTAGTAATGAATTCAGAACTCGAGTCCACCTTTGACCGCTCTGAATGCGGAAACAATCATCTTGAACCAGAACTCTCTCTTTCACACACACACACACACTCCCATTCCTTATAGTACTCCAAATGCACCCTGTGTACTGAAAATCCATATACAGTTGACAGACACTCACATGCACACTAGGGAAAAAAAAAAAGGGTAGATCAACTACCCTTCTACTGCCTATTCAACATGCCCAGAAATAGATCCAGGGTATATTTACCAGAAATGCAACTGTATCAGTATATAGCTTTGAATTAAAACACACTAAAAAAAGCCATTAGATGAAAAGCAGGCTTATCCTTCACCAAAATTGGCGACCTTTAGACTTCATTCACGAGGTCTGATAGGACTGATCAAGGAACTCACACAACCAAAAAGTGGGTGTGAATGGAAAAAACAAAGAGGAGAAGAGAGCAAGAAAAAGAAAGGGAAGAAAAATGGCAATACAAGTGTCTAATTTAAATGCAGTAAAATTCAATTCTAAATGTTTCTTTCCTACTGAGACTCTTGTAAAAGGCAACAACCTGAAGGTCACTGTTTAGGCTATAATTATGAATTACCAGAACTGCAATAACCAACCTGTACCTAGTAAGGCATTTTGTTATTGACTGCAGATAACACTTCTGTGGTCTAAACAACTCTGTGCTGTTGGGAAATTAATCATGGAGAATTAAACTCAGTTCCCCCTCAGAATAATTCTGCTGATGATGGAAAATGCACTGCTGGGCAAGGTTTTCAGTAATTATGTTCAGTATTATGAATCTTGGCAAGGAGGATTGTACTCATTTAGCTTTGACTTGATCTAATGGGAGGGGAGGGAAAGAGGGGAAGCACCTACTTTCAATATCTTCCATATGTGCCTGAAGAGTTCTTGCAAGGTTAATAAACTAGAAACAAGGCAGAGAGAAAGTAGTTTAAAAGTTGCAAAGTTACCTGCAGAAATTTGCAACAAGTTAGCAAAGTTTTCTTCACTTTTTACATCCCAAAGCTTCACACCAGATCTTGGTTATCCTAACCCATGTGCCCAAATTACAAAAAACAATGCAAAATTTAATATAAATCCCCACACATTAGACTTCAAATTGCTATTGCACGGTTATTTCAGCTGTAAAATGTTTGTGGTAGCAGCTTGCGGCATGACTTTCCTGTTCTACAGTCTGTAAAAGACATTGATTTTGAAAGCAGTAAACATAATCAAGTGTCAGTTTAACGAAAACCATTCCTAAAAACTGTAATGCAGGAAAACATAATCACAGTAAGGACTTGCATTAGTTAAATTCATTTCATTTAATTCACAACTAATATGACAACACAGAATGCTCTGACTGAATATGGCTCACGAAAAATGCATAAATACACTTAAAAGTTTTTGTTTACAATTAAAATCTTAAGACCAGGATTACTATTAGGCAACGGTGGCGGTTTAATGTCGGAAGCACATGGTATCGAAACCCAAAGCCAAAATTCCTGGGAATAAAAAGTCTCAGACAAGTGGTTTTCTTTTGTCACTGCCATTGCTTGACGCTGCACCATTGCTTCAGTTTAAAGTCCAGATACTGAGATACAGCAGATGAGTTTCCATAGCTTACTTATAGGCTTGATATCAAACACCAGCATTGGTGCTCCCACTGGTTTAAAATGCAGTGTCACACACAGAAGTATGTAACGTCTCCTCTGATGGAAAACCAGTTAAAACATCTTCTGCAATACACTCAAGCTAATAACCTGTGCCGGATGCTGGCTACTATCAGATTATGTGTCTTCTGTATCTCTACACTTGTAGCACAGAAACTGGACCATGGAATACAAGCCCTAAATTAGATGTGTACAGAAAAGAGGAGCACTGTTCTAATACATTTAAGAGATTAGACAGAACATAGTCCTGCCTCTTCCAAAGACCCAGTACCTGCTAGCAGTCAACCGTTCCAATGCGCATTGGATAAGCTTAATACTGTCACCTCTTTATATGTAAGTAAAAAACCTAAAAATAATCAGGTTTTCAGGAGACCAGTTGACTAAGAGCACTGATTGATTATCTAGTATCAAATAAACATGTGGAATACTGGATTCATGAATGAATCACTGTGCAGAAAGAATTTTGTAGGCTAATCTCTTACTGGTTAAAGGTGTACTTACCACGTTTCTAAGCCAGGCCTTTCAGGTGATGAAAATGCAGCCAAATTGAACTGATAAGAAATTATTTCTCTGACTAACACCAGAGAAATCGTACTATAGCTATAGGCTGTTGCAGAACGTTAATATTTGAGTACACATTCAGGTGTACTCCAGCAGACAAGCATTGCAAGTTCTTGACCTTTGGAATATAGACTTGCATAACGAGAAATATTAAAGAAATCGGGTAGTCCAGCATTCTTAACCGCATGTTTGGCACAGAGGGAGGTTAACCTTCCAGTTTTGCATATATTCCCAATAATCATGACAACATATACGCTAACTAATGAATTACCAACAACCTTGACGAAAAGCATTCTGTAGCACAGTACCTGCAATTATGTAGTACCTTCAGTTTCCAATCAAACATAGTACACTGACAAGCCCAGCCCATTTTAGACCGAAATTTGTTTAAAAAAGGGTGTTTCCTGGGTATCTAGGTCCCAGGTCACTTGAGGTAACAATCTGCTTTTAAGTTCTGTATGAGCAATTCCTGCCAGAAAATCACTTCATACTTACTCTGACACGTGTGCTGGCCTCATTTGCAGTTCCTAACATATCAGAAAAGCGCTGCTCGCATAAGTGTAACAACACTACAAGGTAGAGACCAGAGCTGATAAATTCATAGTCTGCCTTAAAGGAGATCAGAAGAAACATTCAGAATGTCAGTAATACACCTGCATATATGATTCAAGCAGAACAAGAATTAGATTTTAAGGGAATCATTACAGATCTATCTCTAGTTGTTCCAAAAGAATTAGGGAAATGCAATGCTAAAAAATTTAAGTTACTGAAAAGCTACTTATACTTCTGGTCCTTCCCATCTACCCCAAATCTAACATGTTATCCTTGAAGATAAACAGAGTTCTACAAATTAAATCTCAGTCAGCATGATTAGTTCAGAGGAAAGAATGTGCAAATCAGAGTATTATATCACTTGGGAAAATAAAACCAATATTGCTGGTTTCTTCTCTGTGGTCCTAAGGCTTTACAGAAAGCCAAAATAAAGGAGTATATTTTAAGAATGTTATGATGTCATAAATATTTGAGAAATTCCTTTACCTGCTAAGATAAAGGAAAAACTTTAAAAATGCTACTGTTGAACAGATAATTTAGTCAACTCTTTAGAAAAAAATTTCAAGGTTCTTATTTCAAATAAAGTGCTGTGACAGCAACCAATAAGCACTAGTACTAAAACAAGATGATGGCACTCTCGAGAAAGACTTTTCAGAGACCGCCCCAATTGATACGAATTAGAGTACTAAGGTAAGAAATTAGTTTAAATAATAAAAAAAATTAGAGGCTGATGTTTTGCCCCAAAAAACTGATGTCACTCGGTATTTTCTTTAAACATCTGAGGTAGGCCAGTATCATTAGTCTTTGTACATTATCAGAATACAACCCAGATAAGACGGAAAAACCCCCTGAATAAAGTTAATAAAAAACAACAGCTTTGTGTTATTTACTCATTTTTAAATAGTACCCAATCCACTAGTTCTAAGATAATGTATTTTCAAGAACAAGAGCAATACCAATGGGCCTTTGATTCTTTTTAGTTTGGGAAATTATTTGAAGGAGCAGTTACAAGCTGCTAGAACAGAGGTTAGTTTCTACCTAGTTAGAGGTTAGTTTCTAATGAAACAAAAGTTTGTAATTGCATGTTTAAAACAACTGCTAAACTGTGTTCAAAACCAGCTAAAAGCTATGACAACTCCTGACTTAATGTGAAATTCAATCTAATCATGCCAGAATTCACACTGCACCTATGTGGTGGAGACACTGGATTACAAAGCCAGATGACAGATGTGCAACTAAGAAAAGAGATATATTACACTTACTGAAAGCTCAGCTCTAGGAAGCATAGCAGGAAGGTAGAGACAATCGGAATATTGAGGAGGAAAATCTGTTCCGCATTAACATTACTTTATATGCCTAACAGTCCTTCCGAAACGGAGATGCATCTGCCTTCTCTAAAGAAGGCTGCCCTCCCAGCACTAAACCAACACTTACTTACCAAATTAGGTAAAACATACTAACTTGTTCATTTGCATGTGCCCTATAGAGTTCATGAACGTCAAAGCCTTCCAGATTAAGATGCAACTTCTCCTTGCACAATTCACAAGTTGTCACTGCTTCCAAAGAAGAACCTGGTGGGGAGGCAGGCAAGGGGAAAACTCAGTGTCAAGTTTCAACAATCTGTAACATACGACACACCCATATAAACATTAAAAACTCTACGTAATTTTTGGCTTTATTTTGCAGAGCAAGGTTAGAAGAAAAGAAAGCCTCTAATAGGAATGTAGCGACATCTGCTACTGTCCTAAGTTAAATAATGTAGAATGTTTATTCTCTGTCCAGCTGCACCTATTTTGCCTCCCATTCACTCTGGACATAATATGCCTCTTCCTGCAAGTCTGGCATAAAATTGCTTCTTGGGCTTTCTGAATTTTACTGTGTAATCCAAATACACACAAAAGTAAGACTAAATATACCAGAACAAAGTTATTGTTAAGTAACATTTTGTCTTAAGTACCAGTTTTAAAACAAGATGAACATAGCAAGCTGATAGTGGACTTATGTCTTTATCTACAGTTAAATACTTCAAATTAATTTCTTCTAAAGGGTGAGGCTTCTAATGCATCCCTACTCTGATGCATACCCTCTAGCGCTGAGTAAAAAAGTCAACAGATACTAGCACCCTCCTTTGGTACAAAGTATTTAATGTCTTCTATCAAGCTACTTTTAAGTCTTAAGAATACTGCAGATAGTGCATCCTGTAGAAATATTTTTGTAACAACTTGATTGACCGTTTTGTAACTATCTGAAGCGTTTCTTGAAGAATTATATATGCACTTAGAAGTAATTTTTGAACAAGGAGTTTTAAAGTGCCATGAACAGGAGTTAGTATCTTTAAAAAAAGTACTTAAGTCTAGTTGCAATTCAAAATCAGGTTTGGATTTTCAAGTTCCTATCACTGCTAACAGTTAGCTCAGCTATAAAAGTCTTGAAAAAAAGCACAACCACTTCCGTAAGGAAGAATAGGGAACAAAATGCCACCCAAATGCCACTGAAGTGGGAGAGTAATTCTAAAGCTACACTTCTACAGTGTTATACTTTGTCTAATATCTTTGTAGACAATCCCAAAAAATGTAGGTCTCTGAACAAGAAATACAGTTCTTGGAACTACTCACATGAGAAGCTGCACAGACACACAAAAAGCCTGGGAAGTGCCATACTACTGTTTGTCCCCACTGCTCGCTTTTCAACTAAATACCTCAGTATTTAAAGACCTCAGTGCAATCCTTCTTCTGATAAGCATCCCTATATAACGGGAAGTCTACCTTGGTCTAGAGTCTGCTTTACCTGAATTTATCTTCGACTTCAGCCATTTTTTCATGCACTCCTGGTGAACATACTGCAGACTTCCAGTGCATTTGCATGGCTCTATTAAAAGGTTGTCAGAACTTGCAGAGGACATCTGACAGATTCTACATAAGTCACCCTCTTCATCTTCAGAATCTTCTAAAAGCAGGCTGAATAGGACGGAATACCAACAAATGCTATGACATTTCATGCAGGACTGTTTATAATGAAAATTCCACATATCAAACTATTCTCAAACCTACGAGAATTAAAACAAGTTTCTTTAAAGACAAAAGCGAGAACACAGGTGACAGGGGACTCAGTTGCCGCCTCCTCTAAGGGAGGGTTTTCTTTTAAAATCATGATTGCAGAAAGCCCTTTCATGTTAAAACAGGTACATTTCACTATCACCAAAGAACATACTAACTTACCTTTCTTTAATTTTCTGGAGCCTTTCTGGATCTCTTGAAGGTGGTATTTTAGACTTGCCACTTTCTTGTCCATCAGACTGATTCCAGCCAGAGGGAATAATATCTACAGTTATCATAAGATTGTCAGACAGACTGCTTCCTAATGTTGGAGGCACTGCAAAGCGAAAGAGAGAACCAGGCAGAATTCCCGAACTTCTTCCACTGCGGGCTGAATCTGGTGGGGAGGCAGTAGCTGTAGAAATAACAGATACTGCAGGTGTGGGTGGTCCACTGACAGAAGCCCGAGGAGGGCTATCTGATGCTTCGAGAGAAGTCTCCTCACCTGACTCTCTCCTTCTAAAGACATGCTGTGATCTAGCAGTTGTATCAGAGGTAGAGATCCTTGCAGATTCATCTCTTCCTTCTCTTCTTCTTCTGGAAAAGAGAGGTGTACATCTGTTCCTCAAAGAGGACGACAGCCAGGATCCTGTGCTCCTACTTTCAGTGTCTGGTCTGTAACTTTCCCCATCAGAATCAGAGCTGCGATTCTGTGAAACTCCTGATAAACCCCATCTTCGTCCAAGAAAGCTAAACCCCTGAGAAGCTTCGGATGACTGAAGCCCTGTAACTTCCGGAGTTGCAGCTCCATTACTACTTGACAGAGTAGTAGCTTGAACTCTTGGGACCACCGTTGACTCTTCAGAGCCTAATGATCTCGTATGCAATGGGTCTTGGCTAGACCTTCGAGAGAAAAATGTAGATGACATACTAGATGCTAAACGAGACAGCAGCTGTCTGGTCGTGCGCCTCCCTTCACTATCAGCTGCAGACTCATTCAATGACCTCTGAGAAGATAAAACCCTGTCGGAACCACTGGAGGAAGGGGTTTCATCTCTAATGGCAGTAAGAGAAAATGCTGGCTGTACACTCTTCTGGGGAGATTCCAATTCATTTCTCCTTTGTCTTGAAGAATAGCTGGATCTTGAAGAGCTCATGTTAGAGTCTCTGCTGAAAAAAGATGGCTGATGATCAGAAGGCAACTGGTGGTTCATGGGTGCATTCAGCCTCAAAGTGCTTAACGAGTTCTCTTTTGGTCTTGCTCCCTCTGCATATGAAGAGGCAGGCCTGTCTCGAAGATCTGTTGCAGAAAAGCAGAGGAAAATACCATGACAAGATGTGCTCAAACACATCAGAAAACATTCAAGGTCAGGTTCAACAGGGCTCTAAGCAACCTGTCCTAGCTGAAGATGTCCCTGCTTATTGCAGGGGGGTTGGACTAGAGGACTTTAAAGGTCTCTACCAACCCAATCCACTCTATCATTCTTAAAAGTGTATCTTCTGTAAATGCTGCCTGAGTATCTCAACACACTGAGAATTCCACTGTATATGAACTGTAGCTCACATGAAGCGGCTGAGGTGGCTAGTCTCCTTCCTCAAATGGCTGCACTGGGGGGTTGTGGGTGGGAAAAGGGGGAAGGAAGAACAAGCATGGATAGATGAAGGTAGGAAACAGAAGCTCTCTATGTATTCTGGAATTAAAAACTTTCATCTTTGTAGTTTTGGTGACTTTCCTTTAATGGGTTCTGCGTTGCAATCACCATTTACCGCTGAAGATAAGCGCTATTTATCTGGCAGATTCCAGCTAACAAAACATCTGCACAGATGCCAAGCATCTATCATATGCTTTTGATAACACATCAGGGAACACAGTTGGGAGTTCTTTTTATAGCACATAGTAACAGCACTACTGCTAGAAATGCAGCATGGACAGTACAAAGCAAGGTTGCTCACCAATCCACTTCTCCCACTAGGCTCTACCAGGCAGAGTAGTCAAACTGTCCACTTATTAAAAAGTGTTAAGAGTATGATGACATTAAAATACACCCTCCTGTCGAGGTAAGACTACAGGACAAATTCTCAAAGTTGATTTTATCTTTTCTGCTCATCTTCTATACTTATTAACGCGGTACTTTTTTTTAACTTCTGCATTACAGAATACCACCAATGCATCTGCAAAAGTTTGCAGATCAAGACTAATGATGAGCTTCCCCTGAGACAGCTCTAGAAGGCCACAGCACTCTGAACAGAAAGTGAAAATTACAATGCAGAAGTCCTTACTAGTCCTAGCAGTTGCTATGACACTCTACTCTCACCTCATGTAAAGTGTGTGTTTATCCATTTTTATTTTCAGTGGTCTAGCAGTTTTCCCTAATAACCATTTGAGAACCCAAATAACAAGAGATAATATGCACCTTTAAGAAAAAACTTTCCTGGGCCAAATCAACGTTATTTCTTTTCCCATACCTAAACCCCAAGAGATTTTAATACAAACAAGAAAAGGGCTTTACAGACTAATCACAGAGTTACAGTGGCGACCACCGACACCACTTTCACATGACTGAATGCATCTACAAGCTAGACCATTCACATATCCTTTGATGGTTTGTTCAACGCACGGAAAGCGGCCAACCAACTTTATTTAAAAGGATACTTTAAAATATATTTCGTGTTTTGAATAAAATATTAAAAGAACATGCCCAGAGAAGTTTCGGACATCCCATCCCTGGAAGTGTTCAAGGCCAGGTTGGATGGGGCTTGGAACAACCTGAGATAGTGGAAGGTGTCCCTGCCCATGGCAGGGGGTGGAACAAAAGGTCCCTTCCAAACCAAATCATTCTGTGATTCTACGAACATGTTAAGATATGAAAAGCCATACAAACTGTAGGTTTACGAGCTTTTGGTTACACAAAACGTACATGTTGAAGGTGAAAAGTCACTGTTTCTGTAGCTGGGATCCACCAGGTTATTAACAGATAGATCTGTTCTTTCTAACTGTGTTCGCTCTCTCACCAGATCAGTTCCAAGGGAGCCAAGCATTACTGATGAAGATCTAGGAATCCTACTGCATCTCCATGAGGAATCTGGAAAGCAAAAGTAAATAAATCCCCCGTTTTAGTAATCATCTAAAAATCCATTAAAGCTGGCACTTACACAGGCATTTTTGTTATTCCTATCAAGGGCAAGTTTAACATTACCACTAAGCTGACCAAGGACCCAGCTGCCAACATAAAGCTAAGGGCACTCTGCTGATGCTGGCACTTACTTCATCTTGCAGCAAGTTAGTTCTGAAAGCTAAATCTAACAAAAAGTAGTAATACTTTTGGGAAGAGTCAGACACTCTTACAGGACAGAAGAGGAAGAGAGGTAGCATCTTGCTTCCTAATGGTAGCTAGTTTTTAAAAAGGTTTCACATTATAGCAAAACAGCAGCTTGAGACTTAGCAAATGCTGCCATTCCACTTGACACGACTTAACATGAAGTTTCATTTCTCATAAAAACAGATGATGAAGCTTAAATGCAGTTTAGACACAACTTTAAGAACAATGACTAATACTGTTTGTTCATATTACAGAGCAAAATGCTTCAGTGTAAAAAAGAGATCTTGTTTTTTGTTAACAGCTCTAACAGCTGCATAGCAAACTGTACATACATCAGCTGTGGACAAAACTCTTGTTCCAAAAGAATCTTCTTCAACGGCCCTGGAAAATTCACCTTTATATTATTTGCTAACTTACCAAACCAAATTTAAGCACTCATTGGTCGGCAGTGTGACGACCAACCAGAGTAGAAATGGAAAGATAAACAGTCCTACACCATAGTGAGAAATGTTAATGGTTGTCGTTTTATTAATGGAGTAAGAAAGTATCAATAATACTGAGGTTTGAGCAAGAACTTATTTTTATTTGGACGGCTGTGCAATTCCATAAGGGGATATAAAAAACCCCATTAATCCATACTCGTAAGGGTAATCTAAATTAATCCAATGATCTGTACCAAAACAGTTTAGAAAAATTTTCAGTGTAAGGTTTTGACCGTTACTTCCTGAGTTTTAGACTTTTGTTGGCACATTGCATAAATTCTGTCTATCCAACTTCCATGAACTTACTCGCAGCTTTAACGAAAATCTCAGGTTTTCATGAAAGAGCTCTTAGTGCAGAGTATTTCTTTACAATGGGACCTAAAGAATGAGTTCAGGCCCTGCTAAAAAAGGAGTGCTTTCTTCCCCGACCCCTAACAACAGGGCTCTAACCAGCCATGACACTGTGCTTGAACATATTGCTAAGTATGGTAAAGATTTCCTTTCTGCTGTCCCTGGTACACACTGATGTATCAACACAATTTGACTCATGAAATAAGAGCAGCTGCACTCATTCTTTTCTTGAAATCTTAACCAATTAAGGTGTGTTTGAGCCATCAAGTTCAGCTTGACCACAAATGGAATAGGTACAGGTAATAATTCTGAAACAAACAAGTACAACTGGATTTTCAAAAGACCATGTTAACAGCATACTCAGAACTTTGGATACTGCTATCATTGTGAACACACTCTTCAGACAGGCATAAATCTTTATTATTTAGGAAAGATATAAGCATAATATTTGAAGCGAGTCTTTTAAAACTTGGTAAAACCTGATCTTACTACTCAGACAATTATGATGTAACTCAGCTCAAGTAATCAACCTCTCACCTGAAAAGGCAGTCAAGCCATTACTTCTCACAGAAGAGGTAGATGTACAAGATAGCTTAGGTCTCTTTGAATCGCTATCTTGCTGCTGGCTATGCAGTCTTGAATATGCTCCCTGAGTTCTCTCAGACTCACCGTAACGCCCAGATGTAAAATGAGAGGAAGAAGATGCAGACTGAAATAACATTAAAAAATAAATTACATAGTATACCAGATGCACTTACACGGCACAAAAGCATGCATACTGTAAAACTCACATAAATTGTAAAGAATAACTTTAGATACAAGACCTTTTCTTTAAAAATAACGTAGGAATTAGGCTTGTGCTCTTGATTAGTATTTCCATGTTTATTCAATACAGCCCTACCAACCAAAGTCAGTTTCTATAACATTCAACATTATATTTCCTTTACAGATAGATGTGGCTTACAACAAAAAATTGTTGTAAAAAGGGGGGAAAAAATTATATTCCTGGCTTGTAAGATGCTATAAGCACAATCAAATATAGCTTTACAGATCCCCACAGGAACATATTTTGTTGTCCAGAAATGGCCAAAACTGAAGAGCTACATAAGTTGGATTAGTTAAACTGTTAAATAAAATAATTTTTCATCAACCTAAAATATAATTAGCTAAGGAGTGAGCTTCAGGAAAACTCTTTGAAACAAATATATTTTGGTTACAATAAGCTCAAATGCAACTGAAGGAGTTCAGAGTACAGAACAGGTACAAAACAATTTTTGCAGTGTACAGCACTGAAACAAAACAGTTTTCAGAAACTAATACTATAGGACTTAGAAAAATAGTTTGAAATAGCCTACAAAGCTGTTTGTCTGGTTACTTACAGTCAAGCCATTTATTTTCTATTTGAAATGCTTTGGGTTTATTTTTTCATATAAAAAAGAAACAGTTGAGCTCAATCAAAAAGCTGAATTATTTGCCTTCCCAGAAACTATCTACAACCAAGATCCTTTAAAGATCAACCAAATTAGAGTATGTTATATCTGCATTTTATTTCTACTTAGTTACTGCATTTACTAAGTTTAAGGCACAACTTCTGACTCTTTCAAACTAAGAAGTCTCTAAGTATTTCCCTCATCCCATCATAAAAAAAACCAGATAGGGAGACAGAAACTAACATCAGAAACCAAGTATGAAGCCAGGTTACTTTCCGTCACTAATCTTCTATTTAACATATCACTTGTCTGTTAATCATTTACGATTTGACATGCGGAATTTTCAGTGTCTTCTGCAAGGTTCACTTGAATTAGAATTTACTTTAAGAGAATAATTAACCTTAATGGGGAAAAAAAGGGTTTTCATCTTGAAAACTTTACAGCACCAATTTAACTAGATATGTAGACCACTTAGAACCACAGATTCTATTTGCATTTCAACTATATGTAGACATCTACCATAACTTCCTCTGAAGGCCAACATATGCACACTAGTTCCTGCCTCCTCACCCCCCAATATCTCAGTTGTCTTCACTTTCAAGTCACCTAAGAAAACCAACACCTCTTTAACAATGAGAGCACTCTTATGAACCCAAACATCTTTCCCTTTCAAAGTGAGCAGAATTTTTACTTCACCGTTGTCCCACCAAACCTGTTCAGTTTTCTGCTTTTCCTATCTTAGTATTTCTACTGCGCTTCGAAGTGTTTTACTGTCATTCTAGAATGCATGAGCACGTCACAAGCGAACTACTTTATTCCCGGAGTTACAAAGGCACATTTTAGAATCCAGTTAAGACAAGCTATTAGGGCCTGAGTTTTGAATCTCAGGTAACCATTCTTTCACAGTAAGAACAAGCAGACTATGAAGTACACCTCACAATTAAATTTCCTAAAGCAGGTCTCCAAACTCATGAACTTTGTGTTAACTCACAAAGGTAGTGCCATCCCAAAAACATCCCCTCTGGAAATACCTGATGGAACAAGTATAAATATTATCAACTTTGCCATCCACAGAACTATAACATGTATGAGATTCTAACCACCCCCTCCTTTTCCCTTTTAAAATGAACTTTTACAGAGCTACTGACTTCAAATGTATTTCTTAACTCTTAGTAAAACTAATATACATCACTACTTTCATCCTCTGTTTTTTTACACTGCTATCTTCTAGCTTTTGCTCCACCTTGAATTAGTAAGATCTACTTCTCTAGAAACTCTACAGCGAGCACCTGCTGGCAGCTTTTCAGATTGGGAAAGCTAAAGTAAAACCCTGGGGTTTCAATATTTTTTTCCAATTATCACACATTAACAGTTCTCACCAATCTGCTTCTGCTTCCCAAAAATGTTCCAGAATGTGGATGATCAAGTGTCCCTGAGTAGCGAGTTGGAGACGACGCTGTAAGCTTCCAAGGAGTTTCACGGGTGTCTCTTTCTCCAATTCTCCAGTCTCTACTGGAACTATTCAATACACTGGATTCCTGAAGAACAACAGGCTTATCATATGCATCTTGTAACTCAAAAATAACGCAGTATCTGATCTGAATATTGAAAATATAGGGAAGTGGAGGCAGTAACAAATCTGGAAACCTTTCATAAGAAACCTCAAGAGATAGCCAAGAAGTGAAACAGGCTTAGAGAGAACCACTGTAAAAGGAAAGTTTTGTTGTTTTGGGCTTTTTAAAGTACTTTATAGCAGCTCCCTCATCTGTCCTCTCATTTGACCTAGGACAAAAAAAAGGTGAAGTCTAAGGCTTTTGAGGCATTACCCTAACTTAGATACTGCAGCAAGAGATCAGAAGTAAAGGCCTCACTTTCAAGTGTTATGCAAAAAGCCCCACAGGTGTAGAAAGGGTCTCCATGACAACAAAAGCACCTCTGGCCACTAAAACAAGCTGAATTTCAATGAATAGATTACAACTGAGGAAAGAGACTGCAATTTAATTTGCTCCATAGAATAATCATTGAGATTGGCAAAATTAATAGAAATAACAGAAATGCAACCATTTTATTAACACTAAGCAGCACTTTCAAGTGATTATTTGTCCATTCTCTTTCTATGAACTATTAGTACCACCGACACAGTAGCTCCCATCACCATTTCTTAAAAGTGACAACAAAGTACTCAAAACCAAACCAAGCAATATGAAAATCTCAGCTTGTTTTCTTCCTTCAGTTCAGCTTAAGACTATTTAACATCTGACATTTATCAGAACGTAACAATTAAAGCCCTACATAAGGTATTCTGGTTTTGGTGTCTATTTTCAGTAGCTGAAAAATGTGATCAGGAAAACATTCAAAACAATTTTATAAACTACACTTGATCCTATCCCTCCACTGAAAAAAACCCCAAAACTTATAATTCATTTATCATAAAATGTTTACTATGTTGTATCATAAAGGATAGGAATATTTTTCTCATACCATGACACCAGTTCAATTTTTGTATTTTAAAGTCATCTAGAAACAACACTATATCCCATACAACTGATTAGTTTACAGTTAACTTCTTTGTTATGCCTCCTCAGATAAGCAGGGGTTAGTCCCTGGATCGATCTCAAAAGTGCATGACACACAAGAATTTCATACCTATATGAAAAAAAAACAAAACAAAACAAAACAAAAAAAAAAAAACCCCACCCAATAGAAACCTTTCTTATTCATTAGCCCTAATCAAAACCAAATACAAATTTGACTGCTCTGTCCCAGAAGTTTTTGAGTTAACCTATAATCAAGTGTTCTCTCCATGGAAATTCTGTATTAAAAATCCAAGTCCTCTTTATAACTAAAGCATTACCGAGAACCATAATTTTTTTTCTTCTAAATGACATATTTTAAATTACTTGTAACTGAACTAGATCTTAAATACTTTAAGGTAGGTTTCTGAATGGATTAATGAAGTGAAAATGCCTGTCCTTTGCATTCCTATCTGACTGGACTTAAACCTTCTTGCTCCATCCAGTCTCTGTAATCTTAACCTACAAGCAACAATGCAATTTGTTCCTACCAGCTCTGTAACTACCAAAGGTTAGTCAAGAGAGGGAGTTTCCCTACGGTTTTATCAGTAAGCACCAGTCTTGCATAATGAGCTCTCAGACTACCTTATACAAACTGGGAGTGGAAAAAAGGGGTACAACATAATCTTCTACACAAATATTTTCCCTACTGTTTTAACTGGCAAGTGTTAAAAGATCATTCCTCAGCTCAGAATCACTTTGCTCAACAGGAAATAGTCAAAAGAACACACAGTGCAGTGAACATATTGCAGTTCATGTAATAAATTAAATAATGTAAGGTACATTGTGTCAAAATCTTTTAACGGTGGTAACACATCGAACTCCACAGCACCACTTCAGCTGAAGACTCCTCTTCTGATCAATGGCTTTCAGTATACGTGCATGATTTATGGACTGTGTCCATAAATCTCTACAAAAGAGTAAGATTGTTTGATCTGCTTTTGTTGAGCAGCCAGCCACTGAAAAGCATGTAGGACTCCAAAATGCAAAAACGACTGACAACTGCTTCCCCTTGTACATCCCCTATAGCCTACATAATAACAAGCACTTGCGTGCTAGAGATAACCAAAATGTAACACACATACATTTAACTGCTAAAAATAATGTTCTATCACTTGTAAAATTCTTTCTCAAAAAGGCATTATATAATGCAATGTCCCAGATAGCTGGTCAGCGGGGACCAAACTACTAACCAGGTTTTTTTTCAAATATGAACATTTAGTCATGGAGTTAAGTTTCTGCAACTACAAAGACCAAAATGGGCTTACATTTCTGGGCCCAAAATCGAGGTGAGAATTGCCGACAGGAGCAGAAAAAAAGTACTAAGATAATTGAGCCAAACTGCTCTCTGTTGCTTCCAAGTGTCCAAAATAATTTCTAAAGTAGTTTAATCTCTGCTTCCCATAATAGTCTCCCAAACTGCAAGCACCTGCACAGTGTGAATACTTCCTCTTAAGCACAGCTCCCCCCCTCCACAAAAGTAGATTGGTTAGTGTAAAATGCTGCTTGTGAAACAGCAAAAGGCCTTTCTTCAGTCCCATGTATTGCACACGAAGTCCAGCTGTACTAATATACTGACATGACAGGCTGATGTGAAGTCTGTGCTGGTTTTGCAGCACAGTGATGTGAAGTCGGCCTGGTTTTTGGTAGCGGGGGGGGCCACAGAGGTGGCTTCTGTGAGAAGCTGCTGAAAGTTTCCACCACGTTTGGCAGAGCCGATCCCTGACAGCTCTGAAGACGGCCGCTGGCCAAGGTTGGGCCAATCAGAGATGGTGGTAACACCTCTGTGATAACAGATTTAAGAAGAAACCAAAACAAAAGTAGGGATGCGGGTTTAATTCCAGCCATAGCAGAGTAGCAGGTGAGAACGTGTGAGGGAAACAGCATGGAGACACCAAGGTCAGTGGAAGAAGGAGGGGGAGGAAGTGCTCCAAGCGCCAGAGTTGAGACTCCTCTGCAGGCCGTGGTGAGGACCATGGTGAAGCAGCTGCACCCTTGCAGCCCCTGGGGATCCACGGGGGATGCAGAGATCCGCCCACAGCCCACGAGGGAAGTGCTCACGCTGGAGCGGGTGGATGCCTGGAGGAGGCTGTGATCCAGTGGGAGAGCCAGTGGAGAGAGGTGCCCCGGCTTCCAGAGTGGAGCAGCCTGTCCTTGGAGGACTGTATGTATCCCGTGGAAGAGTGACCCATGCCACAGCAGTTTTGGGAGGACTGTTTGTCTGTGAGAGGGACCCACGTTGCAGCCATTTTGGGACAACTGCTGCTTGTGAAATTGGATCCATGCTGGAGAAGTTCATGGCGAACTGTCTCCCTTGGGAAGGACTCCTCTCCCTGAGCAGTGGAAGAAAACCTTGGGTGATGAACTGACCAAATCCCCACGCCCTGTCCCCCTGCACTGTCGGTGGGAAGGAGGGAGTGGTTGGGGGAAGAAAAGGTGTTTTTAAGGGCTTATTTTACTTCTCATTATCCTCCTCTGACTCTGTTAGTAATAAATTCACTTTGTACCTCAAAGTTAAGCCTGTTTTGCCCTTGGACTGTTTTCTCCCCATCCTTACCTCAACTCATGAACCCTTTGTTAAGTTTTTCCCTCCTCTGCCCAGCTGTGGCAAGGGAGGCCAAGTGAGCGGCTGTCGTGAGTGCCTGGCATTTGGACAATGTCAAACCACAACAGAGTCTAAAGCTCTTATGCTTACCTTTCCAAAATACAAACACAGGAGGTGCTGCAGAATGGCACGACCTTAACTGACAACACAGTCCTGTACTTTTTGCATCACCAAGACATCAAGTGTAATGCCCTACACGCAGCAAAGTTCAAACACAACCCTCACCTCTCCCTCAACAGAAAACTCCATTTACCCAGGTTTAAGATGGCCGTGACTCATACGAAAATAGATCTGTATTATCAGGATGCCCTCTCATTCATCAAACAGTTGATTTCTACAGGTGCAGCTACAAACAAGAGCAGGTAAAACCAGAAAATCTAGAACTACCAGTTCAATAAATACTGTCATTGGCCTGGTTAGTAAATTCTTGCATTTTAGAAATTTTGTTTGTCCAAGTTTTAGGGCTTTTCTTGGTAAAAAAGACACCTTTAAAATTATTTATACTTTATAAAAAGAAAAAAAATACATTACCTGGTATCCAGATTCTAATCTCCATGAAGATTCTCTTGTGCTATATGCACCAGATAAACTGTTTCCACTCCTAGATCCTAGAGGAGAGCTGGAAGCTTGAACACTTATCCTGCGAGGAATTCTTGAGGGTTTTGACTCCATTCTTTGTATCCTGTACAAGGACATACTGATCATTTTTTCTCACAGAAGCAGGGAACTCATGCAAAACATGCACAGGCCATTCCGGGTGTAACATAAATATGAGTCACACATACAAATATTTACACAGTGCTTTGGTATGACTGTGCATCAGTAAAATGGGGAAACAAGTTCTTATCCTAGTTTTTGTAACTTCTTCTTTACATCTCCTCCCATCCCTCATTAGAAAACTACAGTCCCTTTTATCATTTTGCAACAATGTATTCTTGCAATTATAAGAGGGTGGTCCCTTAAGAACCACACAGTAGTCGTATTAACACCAAATGAGTCAGGAACAGACTACTCAGATTTTTTACATTCATATATTACCATTTTTGCTAATGAACTGCATCTCAACACTTGCAGAATTTATATTCAGACTTATTTCTCAGGGTTGAAATTGTGAAACTTCACCCTCCTGTGAAAAAACACATCTGCAGTCTATGCCTTCAACTTCTCCAAAGACAACTCCCATGGAAGTTAACATGCACAAAGGAGCACAGGCTATCTCACAAGTGTACTTATAAATTTACTTCTCACTTGCTGAGTGTTTATTTGCCTTTCGCTATTTCTAGGCATTTCAAAAGAAATGCTGGTGCCTTTTCCACATGAGAAGTGTTCCTGTACTCATCCCTGTCCTTGAAGTGGTATCTGACTTAACGTTTATCTAAAACTCCAGACAGCTAGATTCTTCCTCCTCAGGATTGTAGAGACAGAAGCAGACCACAAATGGTAGCTCTTAAATAAAAAAAAAATTCAAGGGAACTGCAATGTCCTCAATGGTGCGGGTACATGAAGAGTAGCATGACACTTCTCAGCTCAAACAGATGGCCGAGAATCCCACTGATAGAAGGTGATTTGCAGAAGTGGTACAGTCTATTTAACCACTTTTAATTTTGGCCTAACTTTCTGAGAGTAGGAGTAAGCTATATTGATAAAGAGAAACCCTATCCATGGATAAAGTACATTTTTTCCACAATTCAGCTATGCTCATCAGTATCACATTTTGCAAAATGCTGCTACATCAATCCTGACACACCTCACGTCTGGCCGCAGTTTCAAGGCGAGTCCACACACTCAGGACTTTTAATCTTTGCTCAAGTCACACTGAATTAAATATTCTACCTGGTAAAAGCCAGTTAGTTTGTACAGAACTCCACTGACCAAACAGTTGGGACAGCTGAGGTTAGTTTCCTTAACCACTGTTCTCATGCATATTGAGTTGTTAGCTATACAACAGCAGCCAAAACGTAGCCTAATCCTATCAAGTAGCCAAAATGCTTCATCATGCAAGGAGGACTCTAAAGTATACCAAGTTTAAGTGACTGTTTACCTTTGTGTACAAAAGAGCTACTGGCTTGTATTACAGAGGACACCTTCTTCTAGACCACGCTTCCAACACTAGTAACCTGTTCGCGTTTGCCAGAGCCATCACCAGTTAAACAAGATCTGGTCAGGAATCTGAAATGCTCACTTGCCCAACTTTGCATTAATAAACTGCCTAACTATCTAAACTACACCACTTCAAGTGGATCATTAGTTCAATAAAACATAACAATCGTATTTATTCCTAAACTGTAATGATAGTTAATTTAACCTTCAGAGTAATCTGCCATAATGTGCTCTACAAGTTTAGTCCTTGTATGAAGCTGCAATCAGTGTAAAAAAGTAACCATCAAAGTTGCAAACTGTGAAGCTAAAATAATATCACAATAATATACACTAGAGTGTAGGCTAGACAGGACAGCCATATATCTTGACAAGATCTGATACTCAAAGCACTGTTTGTCTATGTTTTACCCTGATATAAAATACAAGGAACAAACACACAGAATAACGGATACAATTCCGTACTATTAAGTACTCGACAAAGAGTGCCGGCATTATCTCCTTTATTATGGATCATTCTGTTTCTGAATCACTTTGTTTCAGACAGGTGTGGAACAAGATGAATTAAATAACATAGACAGAAGTCAGACACGGACGTACATAGAAAATGCAAAGGTTCAAGAAGGGATGGAAGCTCCTACTAGTAGGAATTAATGTCCAGATGAATCAGCAGAGGAGACAGAAGTGTAAGACAACTTCAGAGACTAAATTAGAAACCATCTAATACTAACAAAATTGCTTATGCACCATCCACAGAACAGAAAAAAATAAGAGCATTCAGATAAGACAGGGTGGAAGACTGGACACCAGAGCCAACTACCTGCAGCAGCTGAAATGGAGTCCAAAATTAGCAAATTGCTTCTACAGATATACATAAATAGGCACAAGACTAATTTTGTCCTTCAGTGGTAGCCCCAAGAGGACAATGCTATCCATCAGCCTAATCTTGTAAATTAGCACAGGTTGTGATTTCAACTCAAGTATGTCAGGATAATACGATCTATAGAATATTTTCTTTTTCAAAGTGAAGAAATCTTGCAGCAACTATACCCCAAAAAAGGTGAAGTTAAGGCAGCACAATAGAAAAGGCAAAATTTAATGTGTCAGTTTACGTACACACACTACGATTTACTTCTTGCATACAACCTCACATTTCTTTTGCAGTCTTGGCTTCAGCCAGCAAATGAGAAAGATCTGCTATAAACATCAATCAGAGTCGTGTAAGAACAGGCATCTGACATTGGCCATGTCTGATGCAGAGGTGAAAAGATGCTGAATAAAAGGCCTTATGGTCTCGGCAAAGAACTTCTGATCAAGGAAACTGGATTTTACCTTTACCTTTCAACAAAGATTCAGTGACATAAAGCACGTCACTAAGATGAATCATTTTTTAAAATATGCTGCCTAAGAGCTCTTCAATTTCTGGGGATCCATTATAAAATACACTTGCAATCCAACTAGCAGAAATCATACAGTAGTTTGAACTGGAAGGGATCTTTAAAGGCCATCTAGTGCAACTGCCCTGCAATGAGCAGGGGCATCTTCAACCAGATCAGATGGCTCAGAGTCTGATCTCACCCGACCTTGCATGTTTCCAGGAACAGAGCACTCACCATCTCTCTGGGCAATCTGTGCCCAGGTTTCACCATGCTCACCATAAAAAATGCCTTAAATTTACTCCTTGTTTTATCACGACAAGCTCTACTAAATGTCTGTCCCCGTCTTTCTTATAGACCCTTTTTAAGGGTCTGAAAGGCTACAATGAGGTTTCCCCAGAGGCTTCTCTTCTCCAGGCCAAACAACCCCAATTACTTCAGCCTTTCCTCGTAGTCTTACCCAGACGGAAAGAGATACAGCTGAAGTCAATGGAGCCATGATGTCCATTGACTAGATAGACAAAACTAGATCTAGGCATTTCAGTTCTGGTGATCAACACTAGTAAGAAGTGTTTGGAGTTTTTTTTTTCCCCAGAGTTCTCTGAAAACCATTTTAAGCACTGTACCTTGAAAGCCTGAGACGCAACTGTCTTCATAGGTGGCTTGAATACAAGCAAAACACATGCAAGGCTTACGCTGATCCCAGTAACATAATGAGGTGGTCATAAATAAGGTGAACATGCTAAGCTATCACACAGCACAGGACAGAGCCACACAACGGTCTCATGCTAACAAAACAAGCACATTATTAAAGCCACAATACTACTTGTCTGCAAGGGGAATATTGTGCTTGTATACAATATTTCAGAATGAGAATGGTTCCCTTTTACAGTATCAGCATCTTTCCTGAAGAAAGATGCTCAAAACCTCAAGAATTTTGTTTACACACGCAGGAATTCAACAAACCCCAAGTGGTAATGAACATGAGGTAGTGAGTTCTATAATGACAAAGTAGACACCTCAATTTACACAGAAGGTAGTGAGACCACAAAATACTTCAATTACTTCTCTGAGGAGATAATAACAATAATCATAGTAACAGAAACTGGGTTGCAGTCTGAACTGATTAAAAAGCCTGTTGTTGCCAGAAAGAAAAGGAACACCTTCCTCAAATATCACACCTGATGTGTCCTTCATTGAGAACCCTCAATACCTGGGAAAACACACTTCTGGCTTCTCCATTATTTTGGCACTACTCCCACTTGTACCCAACAATGGAGAAACAAGAACGTGTACAGCAGGATGAGCAGCACTCTTCTTACCAAAGCAACATATTTCATCAGCTTATGCCATGTTGCACTACTTAGCAACCAAAACCTCATGAAAAAATCTGGAAACAACTCTAGAGACTCCTGAAATAAGGGATATATATGCAATGCCTCTCAAGCTTGGTCAGAAACCAAGTTCTGAAATAAAACTTTCAAGTCATACCTGGGAAACATGACCAACTTGAAACAGGAGGTGGAGCTGCACAGCCTATTTTGAGCACAAAGATCAAATGTCCTGCCTTTCTTGATCTGTCATCCCTCTAACAGCATTATAAAAGATCAACTAGACCTAACAGAGCATGGATAGAGACAACAAAAAGATAGAAGATCAAAGAGGTTTTTGCGGGAAAGCAACGCAATCTCAAAAGACAAAAATAACACAGAGAGTAAATATTTTGCTTCCGCCTTGACCCTCTCTACTGATAAAAGAGGAGCAAATTCAGATAGTCATGTCTACGAGTAAGTAAAGCCTTTGCCAGCTTCCATGATTTCTACCAGTTCTAAGCAATCTTGTACCCTCCATAAGAAGGAAGCATACACATCACCGCCTGCTCCTAAATTCAAATCTTCTATCTTGGAACTATGCACTGACACTTCTACCTAAGACTCGAGCTCTCATGTCTACATGTTTTTGTGTGGTTTAACACAAAACTATTCGTAAGATTTTCTCCCGAGCAACTTGTGCTCGCGTGTCTTCCTCGGGGCTTACTCACAATCACGTTTTTACGACAAACAAGACGGAGCCCACGAGTCTTTCTCTCAGATGGTGCAATTCTTCATTCCAGTTATTTTCTCAACCTTCAATGTAGTGAAATTGACAAATAACTCAGGAGCCTCCCAGGAGTCCAGTGAGGAGCAAGAATATTTACAAATGTCGATAGTTGCCCACGCTGCAGCGGCTGGTGCCCTAACGCTGGGCTGTTCCCGCAGTCCGGAGCCAGCGGGGGCTCCGCAGAGCCGCCGAGGGCACCGCACCTCCCCCGCCAGGCCCCGGGAAGCGGTCTGCACGGCTCCGGCCCGGCCGGAGCCCTCGGCCGCACCCGATCCTGCTGCCCAAGCAGCGTCCGACCCCAACCGCCGGGCAGAGGCCGCGAGGGGGACGGAGAGGAACGGGGGGCACCAGGTGTCACACGGCCTCGCTCCGAGAGCGGGCGAGGAGCCGAGCGGCCGTTGGGGGCGATGGCGGAGAGAAGGGCGGGTCGGCCGGTCCCAAAATGGTTCACCCAACCCTGGCGTGAGACCGCCGGGGCGGGCCGGGTCCCGTTGCAGGCGCGGCCCGGGCCCCGTTGCAGGCGCGACCCGGGCCGCACCGGCCGCCGCGGGTGGTCCGTACTCACCGTGGCGGCCGGGCCGCCGCGCAGGCCAGGCCAGGCCAGACCAGGCCAGGCCGGGCCGCACCTCCCGCTCGCACCGCTCCCACAGCACAATGGCGGCGGCGCGAGACCGCCCGCCTGCCAGGCACGGCCACTCCCAGCTCTCGCGAGGACTGTGGCCGCCCCGCGGCCGCCCCGCGGAAGAGGCGCGGCGGGGGCGGGGGCGGAGGCGGGACCACGCGCAGGGGCGGAGCCCCGAGCGAAGTCCGAGCGCTGTAGGGCGGGCAGAGCTGCGGCACTCGCGGAGCGCGGGCGAGAGCTGAAAAACCCTCCTGGTAGTGATGGGATTCAGTTTTGTCCGCGGAGCAGCATCCCCAGAGGCATCGGAATCGACTTCCATGTTCAGCCTGAAAACTGCAACACGGTCTTTGAGTTTTCTGTCTGTGTCACATCCTCTTCTTTGCCTGAACCCTGTACTGTAAATGAATTCCCCCGTCTCTCGTGACCAGGTGCAGCAGGCTGCCCCTGAAGGACACGGAGGGATGGGGATTCTGGACACAGCGCCCTCAACGGCAAAGCAACAGAATTGCCATTCATTTTAATTGTGTTGAGGCCTCAGTTTTGTCCTCTTGAAAGTAACAGACATTGGCAGGCATTTTTACTTGAGGGGAAGATGTTACATGATGAAGGAAATCAGGAGTTAATCTTCCCAAATTCTTAAAATGCCAAGTCTTCACATAATCGGAGATATTTTAGATTAGCAATCCTAAACAAATTATGATTTCTAGTGTCCCTGCCCACTACAGAACACAGCAGAGACTTCACACTATGTTTCTGAACCAGGCCCTGAAGAAGACAGGTTATGTTATTACTAAGCAGTCTAGACTTGTATCACAGCAGTAATGAGCCTCAGTACTTTACTGATCCAATATCCATCTGTCATCAGTCTGCAGCAGGGCTTTCCTGAATCCCAGTATCACAGTGAGATACTGGGATATCACACTGTTGCAAGTCAGATAAAGGGGTCTGCAACAGTAGCAGGCTGGCTATTCTTTAAGGGAGGAAAAAACGGG
>NW_024581135.1:30298-58486 GCF_017639235.1 Corvus kubaryi
AAAAAGAAAAAGAAAAAGAAAATTTTTAAAAGGGAAGAAAACACAACCAGCCACTCCGGCACGAGGCTACGACACATACAAATTCAATGTGTCCATGCCTAATAGGTCTGACAGATCTGGGACACATGTAAGTCCAGCCAGGCTAGTTAGAAACTAGCCAGGTGGCACCTAAATTGTAGATAGTCCTATTGCTATGTTTAGCAATACTCTTGATTCTGTTTCCATTCATGCTTTTAAATATGTTTTTCCATATGTTTGGATTGTGTTGCATTTTATTCATTTACTCCCACAGGGAAATAGTGGGCAAAGTTCTATTTAATCAGAGACAAAGATGAAGAGCTGGGAAGAGCTGTAAACAGAGAGTGGAACAACTGAACAAAAACTGATAGGGAGAGAAAGGCTGTTGGGTTTTGGTTTTTTTGCTGATGGGCATGTTGCCTTTCACCATCATGCCAAGAGTAATGCTTATTCAGCTTGGGAAAATCTTCTCTATAGCACTCAGAAGCAGGCCTACTGGCCGAGACAATACCATTTATTTGGCATAACCATCTCCAGGGAAAGAGGACAGCTAGAATGGATTCACGAATGATTCCAGCAGTAGCAGCTGCTCCTTTTCCTGGCTAGCAAACAAGAGCACTGATAGAAAGAGTTAGATCTACAATAAATTCAATCCTTAAAGGAGTCATTCTGTGTTTTAGTCATGCACAAATCAAGTGCTATTCACAGATCTAGTGAAATGCCTGTGTAAATGTGGAGGATGAAGCATACGGCCTTCCCTGCAGCCAGAATAGATCACGGCCACCACTAATCAAGGGCATTATGCTTGTCCTTTTAAAAGCAGGTTAGAAGGTAAGCAAGGACAGCCCTATCCTATACTAAACTTCAGAGGTCTTCAACTCAGTCTTGCTATCATCAGAAGAGGACTTACTGGGAATGCTAAGGTGTTATACCATTCACTACATTAACCCTGTTCAATGCAATGCACAGATTGTATTACTTGGGGGTTGATGCAATAACCTTTCATGAACAATCTATGAGCTCTGTGACCCATTTGTTGGCTCATAGAAAAAAGAAATTGGACTATCACCTGAGTTCATGAGCTTGCTTTTTTTTTAAAATTTGCATAATGGATCAAAGATCTACTCTGTAACAACTAGTTTAATTACAAATATACAAAATCAGGAAAGGTTAAGACATAGTGTTCAATAACACCATGTTGCACGAAGACTTCTCTACATTCTGAATCATTGCTAGAATGGCACCATCTAATGAACCTGGATACGATTTGGGTTTTGTCTCAAGGAAAATGTCTAATACTGGGTGTTAATGGCTGAAGGCACAATCCTGTGTAACAGTGTGCTCGAAAATGGCAAGGCAGTAGGTTTAGAGTACATCTGCTTTACCATGTTCTTTAACCATATCAATGATATAGAAATAGGGAGATTTAAATCACATAATTATTAACAGAGTTACTATCCTTAACTGTCCAGTCTTACATTCTTTCACAGAAAGAGGTTCACAAAAGCTGTTTTTCCACAAATGGCTGAACTTTTTTGTAGCGTCTGTCCTTAACTTCCATAGGTCGTAGTCTGAAATTTTAAGATTATCAGAAATTGGTGATGTCTAGTTGAATGGTTTTTACTTATCCCTATTAGTAAGTCATTCTTCAGTAAAATTCACTTTTAATAACCATCTGGAGATGGACAGTTTACAAAGACTTTTTGTTAAATTTCCGACAAAACTGCAAGAATCTTAATAGAGAGCACATTTTTTAAAATGCAATTTAGACTGCATCTTGAATATTCATTTGTTATGAAGGATTTCAGGCAATATTCTAAGAAGATTAACCGTCTTCTTTCAGAGAGAAATGGCAGCAAAAAGTTCCCAAATCTAGAAAATGGTTTTTGATATGGCATGCTATCACACAGATGATCCCAAATATTACAGTAACCATCCATGTTTCTGAAGCTGGGCAGAGGCAGGAAGACCTCCATGGATAGCAGCCATTGTGTCCTAGAAAAAGGAAAATGCATCCTTGAGACAAAAGTCCATTTATTCAACATTCACTATGAAACACAGTTTTTGAAATACACTACCTGCCATGGGTGTGTGTTATGACAGCAGAAAAGGAATAGGTTGAAGAACTTGCAGACGAGACAAAAACCAAGGCGATCTCAAATCATCTTTTAATGTGTTTTTTTCTGCACTGAAGTGTTAAATGTGGACTTGTTCTTTTTACTGTATTAGCTAGAATAAGTACTAAGAAGATAGTCCCAATGGTTGACACTATATACATTCCTGGTGCTGTCTTTAATTAATTTAACCCTGGCATTTTCTTCTTTCTGTTATACATCACCAGCAGGCTGTTGTGTCGGGCACTGAACCGACTCCCCAGAGCAGCGGTCATGGCCCCAAAGCTGCCAGAGCTCCAGGAGCATTTGGTCAACACTCTCAGGCAGAGGGTGCGATTGCTGGGGTGTCCTATGCAGGTCCAGGAGTTGGACTGATGATCCTGGTGGGTCCCTCCCAACTCAGGCGATTTTGTGATTCTGTGTGCACTAGAGCTACTAAGCATGACACTACATGTATTAGAGGCTCCCTGGTTTCCAGCCTGCCAGGAGGGGTTGTGGGGTTGCTCCTGGCTGACTTGCTAAACGGTAGGTCTGTACCATGTAAGTTTTACAGAGGAGGGAAAACCGGGATGTGAAGAAAAGCAGAGTTCATGTTCAACTGTCTGTGGTAAACATTACACAGGAAAGATTTCTGAAAGTGGACAGTGAACTAGAAAGATGTCCTCAGAAAATAAATCCAAATCACAATTCACAGCTTAAACAAATCTTGTAAGTGTGGTGTCTGTAAAAGTCTCTTTGTCCCTATCCAAACTGTAAGATAAACAGCATTGATATAAAAAAAAAGAAGAAAAAGAACCACTGCAGAGACAAGAGAATTTAGAACAGATTAAGCCCTAAAGAAACTGCTGTAATACTGACAGCGAGAAACACTGCATAACTCTCATAGAAATAAATAATTTATCACAATATATATAGGCTTTACAATGCAGGTACTTTGAACATAGTAGTTTTTTAAATGCAAGGTAAAAAATAACTGCATTTAAATTTTTTTGATACAGGAAATTTAGCTAGTAAAAACTTGGATAGCCTTAAACTATCTTTCTATATACCTATTATAAGAATCTAATAGTTGCACAAAACCAACACACACACACACACACACATACATATATATATGCACATAAACATGTGGGATTAAAAAAGCTTTTGAACAAAAATAGTAGCGGTGTAAGGTTTTACTGAAATCTATCTGAGCTCTGCTACTGAGGATAGTATGTAGGTAGGGTGGGGAATGCAATATGTTTTACTTCTGTGTTGATAAGAATGGATTGGAATCCAGATACAACATAATTATTCTTACTGTCACATGGTGACTAATTCAGGGTTAAAGTAGAGAAGGAAGTAGGAGGAGCAAAACATCAGGAATTACTAGTTACATGTACATGCAACAAGGAGTTCATTCTGCTTTTCTCGTAATTGAAAGACAGGCAATGGAGTTGTCTCAAAAACTACTTGAATTTATTTATTTATTTATCTTAATTTTAATTATGTCAAGTAATTTTATGGGTAGGAACAAATGACTCTGATTAAAACATAATTAAAACCAGAAAGCATTTGCAACTGTTGGTGAAACTATACCTTTCTCTTGCTCTTGCTTTCTGAGTGAACAGATTAATAACCCTTTCTTAAGGTTCAACTGGGAAAAAATGAAAATGAACAACTGCATTTTCTGTGCACTTAATAGGACCAGAGTAAATATCTTCCTCTTCGGCCTTACACAAATGAGAAAATAAAAATCAAGTAGATTTGACCCTAATAAATAATGTGTAGGACTAGGAATATAGATGTTGTTTCTACTGTTATATGTACTACAAGTGTATTTCAGCTGTGGAAAAGCTGCTCAACTCCCCATCTGCCTGATTTTTTTTTTTTTTTTTTTTTTTTTACAGTGCAGATGTGGTAGATACAGTGGTGCATTTAAAAATATGTATCATCATTAATTTAAAATGAATGGTGTGTACATAAATATTACAAAGGCCTAGTTAAAGTTTACCTGAGAAGTGATTTACATGAAAAAGGCCCTATATGTTCCACTGTGTCCATTTTAAACCAGCTTAAGATAAAGAAACTGAAGGAGAAAAGAAAAGGATTTTGTTTTGACCAAGGATATGGAACAACCAGTCGGCAGAGATGGGAAGGGAGAAGAAAGGAGATGAGGTTACACCTCTGCATTTGGCATAAGATATTCTTGGAGGTTTATATCAGGGAGGCTCACATGGGACTGAGGCAGCGTATCTTCACCTTTGCCTCACACAGAGAGGAAACAACAAGAAGACAACATAGCCAATGCTGGAAACAGATCAAGAAGTGAAAATGCTCTTTGACTTCACGGGATATTGAACAACAGAGGCATTTTTGTCACCTTAACCTCTTTTACTGATGTGATGATAGGTGCTGTTGGTGTTACACAGACTGTGATACGGGACACGTGCAGAGTTTGTGGGAAGGAACACCAAATACCAGACTTGCATTTCAGAGCTATAGATCGAAAACAGGTAGTGACACACATCTTTATGACGACTGATTATTTTATCCTCACAGACACATCCTGTAGTAGTAATTCCAGAATTTAGCTTTGTGACATGAAAAATAAGGATTATCTTGTTGTTTGCTTAGAACTCACTATCTGAAAATTTAATTTGATACTTCCTAATTTCTGAAATAAGAGAAAGAGCAAATAATTGTTTCCTTTTCAAGTTCTGACTTTATAGATACCTATCATCTTGACTTTGAGTTTTGCCTTTTCTGAGTTACAGGATTCTAGTCCATTTTTCAGTCCACGAGTTCTTCTGTGACTTTGAACAGACTTTATGTCAGTTTTTTGGTCCTACTAGATAATTTCTGTCAGAAGTAGCCATAACAGAACTGATTATCAGGGTGTAGGCACACCACGGATTAATAGTGGTTTAGTGGTGACTTCATTTTTATACTGTATTCCCTTTCTAAGCACTTGTAACACTGTACTTGGGGTTTTGATCACTACAGGCTGTGAAGAAATACAGGTGCCTAAGGATTCATTCTGGAATGAAATTCATGCTGCTTCCCAAAAGGAGGGTTGAACAGTGCCTCCTCTGTATGTTGGATTCTAAAGCAAGCCAGAGAAGCTGCCTTCATTGTACCTTGTGTTATTCCCATAATCTCCCTAGACATCTGCTATTAGCTTGTATTGGGTTTACGTGGCAAGGATTTGGTAGTGGGAAGGCTGCAGGGGTGGCTTCTGTGAAAAAACATGGGAGTTCCCCCCTTGTCCGACAGAGCCAGTTCCAGCCATATCCAAGACAGACCCACTGTTGACCAAAGCTGAGCCCATCAGCGATCTTGGTGGTGCCTCTGTGATAACATGCAAGAAAGTGTAACAACACTATGGAGCAGCTGGGTGAAAGTGGAGTGAGAAAAACGTGAAATAATCCTGCAGACAACCAAGGTCAGTGAAGGAGGGAGAGGAGGTGCTCCAGGCACCAGAGGAGAGATTCCCCTGCAGCCCATGAGGAAGACCAGGGTGATGTGTGTTGAGGCCCTGTGGCCTATGGAGGACTCCACACCAGGACAGTCTACCGGCAGAAACTGTGGTCCAGGGAGAGGTGACCCGAGCTGGTTTTCTAGCAGGATCTGTGGCCTGGGGGGGATCCACACTGGAACAGTCTCTTCCTGGAGGACTGTACCCCATGGAAAGGGCCCATGCTGGAGCAGTTCTTAAATAACTGCAGCTCATGGGAAGGACCTATGCTGGAGCAGTTTGTGAAGAACTGTACCCTGTGGAAGGGATCCCATGCTGGAGAAGGGAAACAGCATGAAGAGGAAGGTGTAGTAGAGAAGTGTGTGCTGGTGTTCATGGAGATAATTTTCTTCATGGTAGCTTATATGGTCCTGTTTTGGATTTGTGATGAAAACAGTGTTGATAACAGGAATGCTTTATTGCTGCATAGTGCAATCCCCATTCCCCATTCCCACTGCGCCGCTCATGGGAGAGGAGGTAGAAGAGTCAGAACAAAGCAGTAAAGTTGAGCCTGGGAAAAAGGGGAAGGGGAGAGAGATTGATTTTCATTTTGGCTTTGTTTCTCACCATCCTGCTCAATTTTAAATTGGCAATAAATTAAATAAATCTTCCCCCAGTCAGTTCTATTTTGCCCCTGATGGTAATTAATAAGTGATGTCTCTGTCTTTACCTCAAGCCATATAATTTTTCATCTTATTTTCTCCCCCTGAGCTCTTGAAGAGGTGGAGTGGCAGAGTGGTTTAGTGGGCGTCCAGCAGCCAGCCAAGGTTAACCCACCACATGGGCGCTGCTGGAAACAAGATACTGTCTTGGATGCTCATTTTCTGATCTTGTATAGGCAGACTGTTTATTCACATTCCTTGAATGTTCCATAAGTAGGAAATGTGTCAAACTAAAATCTCTGTCAACTACTGACTTGTTTCTCTCTCACACGTGTGAGTTTGATAGCTCTACTGGGAAGATGGCTCTCATTTATTCCTGCTATGCACATACCCCTAAATAAATTTGAATCTTCCTGCCTGGAAGGACTGAACCTGAAATCTCAGTCTATGGTTAGTGACATACTGCTTTTTCATTTGAGGCAAGCTTGTGTGAAATTTGGCAAGTCTGAAACAAATTAATTAGATAATTTCCTTTCTAATACTGTGCCCAAACCCACTGGGTGTCTCATATGCACTGCCTTACATAAAAAGGGATTAGTTTTTGATCATATTACCTTGATCTGGAAAAGAGGGAATTTTTATGTGTTACTTTGTGTTCCTGCTATTGAAGTACATCTAGCCCTTCTTGAGATGCATAAAGGAAGTGACAGCTGTTAATAACCTGCACTTCTTTCTTTTTATCTGTAGTCTCAAAGATCACTTTTTGTCCTCTCCTGCATGCCAGAATGGGTGTCCGATCCAGAAAGGTTCTAAAAGCTTTGACCCAGTGCCTGAGAAGTTGTGCACAGGGGAAAAGGATGGGAAGGTTACCCAGGATGGGATTGTGAGTTGTGAGTGTTGCAAGTGAGGTAGCATGTTCCACCCTTCAGATACCATTTGCTTGAGGTTTTTTGGTCAGAGCCTTAGGAGAAATACACAGTCCTTACAGAACAAAGGGCCTATTGCTTTTTTGTGTTCCATTTAGAGGTCATACCCCAGTGACTCAGAGGGCTCTGTTCTTCATCGTGGAAATCATGATCTAAGATTCAGGAATAATTAAATGCAGATTTCTCCTGTTTCACATGCATCTTAACTTTATAATTTTGAGTGGGTCGTTTTAGGGAAACAAGAATGGCTTTGTCTTCCAGAGCTTCAATTAGTTTATTTCTGCTTTGGGTTTTTTTTCTTCTTCTCTTCATTTTAAATATCAAGTGCAATATAAAAGGCTTTCATTTTGATGCTTTGTACAATTCTGTAAATACTAAATTGGTTTTATCCAAACTGTACAGCCTAAATAACAAATATATAACATCACATCCATAAGATAGAATAAAAAAACTTAGATCTTACATTTTAAATCAGATTCTTAGTACAGTTAAGTAGCACTTCTTAACCTTTTCATTATTAGAGCTTGAGACTACTAACAAATCTATTGCTTCCAAAAGTAGCCGAAGAAGAATTTGGCCACAAGCTGTCAAAACAAGAAATTATTGCAGCTAGAAGTATCTGCTTTCTTTATATATGTTTGTTGAGTAGATGTGAACTAAAACGTTAGTGAAATAACTGCAGTTTTCAAACTGCTATTCAAACTATTATTAACATAAAAACCTTTAGTGTTTTGACTGATGATTTAGCTGTGTTTGGCAGAAAGTCATAGAAAAAAAATGCATGGCAGACTATTAGCATGTTCACTTCTCATTAAAGATGTAAAGAATAAAAAAATTCTAAAAATACAACCAGTAACATTTTACTTCTAAAACAATGAAATGTGGGAGAAAAGGCTTTTACAATGGGAACAGCTCTGAATAGCAGCTGGTAGAGCCTATTTAGAAGACTTTTGTGTGAATCCTAGGCTGAACGAAATGTGGAATTTACGCTGTTGTTAAATGCAGATAAAGGTCAGAGATCATGATCTCCAGAGACAATTGTTTGCAGTATTTCCAACTTGTTTTATGTACAGGAGGCATGTGCAATGCAAGAAAGTAGACAAAGCACTGCAAAATAAGGTTTTCTTGGCAACTGAGAAGAATTTACTGCTCCTAACAAAGACCAGCATACAAACGGGTTTGAAATTCAGACACAGACAACTGTTGGAAAAGAACTGAAGATTAGCATTTGTCTTGCATCAGCTGGTCGATAGGAAAAGGATATTGTGTCTTTTTTTCTAGGAAGTCTCCCCTTTGTCACTGGAGTACTTTCATATGAGTTCACACTTAGAATCTGCAAATTTAATTTTTAGTTATAAGCATTTACAGAACCTGTAGCTCATACATATCAACATGGCATACCATGTCCTGTGACGCTCTATGGTATGGAGTATCCGTTTGGCCAGTTCAGATCAGCTGTCCTGGATGTACTTCTCCCCAGCTTCTTGCGCACCTCCTTGCTGACAGAGCATGAGAAATGGAGAAGTCCTTGATTTAGGATGAGCATTGCTGAGCAACAACCAAAAGGATCACAATATCAACATCATTCTCATACTGAATCCAAAACACAGCACTCACTGGACCAGCTACTGAGAAGAAAATGAACTCTGTCCAGGTTAAACCAGGAGATCTCTGCAAACACTGACATCTCTTCAGATTCTAGTGAAAACTACTACTGCATCTAGTATCTGCTAGTGGTGTGATTACTGGTATCTTGGAAGTGGTTCTGCACACTTCACTCAAGTAAATAAGCTTTGTATATGTAACTGACTAATATTAAACTTATAAATATTACTGACATCCTCTGTAAGACAGCCTGTGACATTCTTTCTTAGATCTCTAGACTGATTATCAAGCAACAGCCCTCATATGCTACAGAACTTATGGATCTCACAAACCATAATGGTTAGCATACTCATAAATCTTCGTAATACAAGGTGTTAAAAGAAGCAAAAAATAAAATTGATATGAAGATACTGGCTGCACCAGCACTGTGTTTCCAAGTTTGCAATAGGAACTTGGGCTTGGACACCACTGACACATATTAAATGTATGCTTTATAGTTTATTGAAAACATACAGTTTTCTCTGGAAACAATTTGGGGATATCTGTTTTCACTGGTTTGGAAATGCAGCTTTGTTTTTACTCACTGATTACCTTGAGATGTGCCACTCTTCTGGACTAACTACAGTAATTTTTTTTATTTTGCCTACAGTCAGGTTGCTTGTATAATGTATACTGCATTTCTTGTTTCCAGTGAGGCCTGTGAGAAACTAGAAAGGAATTTAATTTCCTTTATTTAAGTGTACATAGTCCTACTGTTTTTGTATAAATACACCAAATCTCAGTTCTAATTAACAGCCATCTAATTTACTTATGAAAACCAAAAAGAATGGATGGACATTTTAAAACAAGGGTATTGTACTCAGCCAAAACGTTTCAAATAGAATGGACTATTTCAGTTGGAAGAGACCTACAACAACATCTAGTACAACAGCCTGACTTCTCAAGGGCTGACCAAAAGTCAAAGTTTGTTATTATGGTCACTGCCCAAATGTCTCTTAAATACCTGGGACATCAACTCCCTCTCCAGGAGACGTGTTCCCATATTCGACCACCCTCCTGGTAAAGAAATGTTCCCTCATGTCTAGTCTGAATCTCTCCTGGTGCAGCTTTGAGCCATTCCCACATGTCCTGTCCATGGATCCCAAGGAGAAGAGTGCAGCACCTGCCTCTCCATATCCACTGCTCAGGAATTGGTAAAAAGCCCAGAGGTCGCCCCTCAGCTGCCTTTTCTCCTAACCAGACAGGCCCAGAGCCCTCAGCTGGTCTTCGCAGGACGTGCCTTCCAGCCCCTCACCATCTCGGCTGCCTCCTCCAGTGGCATCTGAGGACCTTCGTGTCATTCTCTGATGCTGGGGCCCAGTACTGCACATGGGGCTCACGGTGAGGCCACATTGATGCTGAGTTCAGTGGGACCATCTCCTTTCATGATCATCTGGCTCCTGCTGAGCTGCTGCCAGCCAGCACCCCTGGGTTGGGAACTGAAAGTATAACAGCCATTGATGCTGCAATACAAGAAGTAAATGAAGAAAACAAATGCAAATACTCAGAGATGGAAACTCAGGAAACAGATCCTTGAGGCTAAACACAGGACTGCCAGATCATTCTTAAATAACTGGATCTGTAAGAGGAGTTTGCTACGTGATACAAGAACTGCGTCTCTTTGTGGTCAACTGACCCTTGCCTAGGAGAGGTAAAATCAAGTTCAGTCTCCTTCTAGGAAAACTCTCCCTATCTTTTATGAAATGTCCTTACACTACACTGTTGGCTAGGCTACGCATATGAGAAAATAAGGAGGGCGAGCCCTGTCATTGCAAGCTGTTATGCAGAAAAAAGTTAAAACTAATTCAGTATTCATGAAACCAGGAAATAAGATTATTGCTTTTAAAACACTATTGCCTTCACTATTCATAATCAGACATAATCACATATGAAAAATTAGTTTGTTTTAAGAGAAACAAATTGTTCTTGTGGACAAAAAGATAACTTTTACATATAGATTTTCACATCCAAGACATTATTTAAAAAGTAAGGGTTTATCTGGAATGTTAATGAGTGTAAATGAAGGCCTCACCCAAAATCAAGATAGAAAAACTGTTTGAAATCACACTTTTCTTTCGCTGATCTCTTATATTTTCTTCCCTAAGACTTAGAGTTTTCCGTCGAACATATTTCTCTTGCCTTATTGACGCTTCCTATGTGATCCATCATGTTTTAGCCAATGCCTTCATGATAATTTCCTTCATATCATCTGTAGCATGAAGCACACATAAACTATAATGACCCATTGGATATTTTTGAGATAACTGCTGCTCTGATATAGAAGGAAAATCAAAGATGGTCTTAATCCCAATATCAGGCAAAGTAGTGAGGAAACAGCACAGGAGACAATGAGAGCATATTTCTCCATTGGATGGACAGTGGTCTCAGAAAAACGTCATCATGTATTTAAAGCCTGAATCCTAATCCTTATGTACAGGAGACCAATGTAAAGACTGTTAAGACGCAAGTGTGTAAGGACTCGGTGATCCTTGCGGGTCGCTTCCAACTCAGAATATTCTGTGATTCTGTGATTCAGTGCGAGACTCAGGTTACGGTAGGAGGCAAATCGCGGCTGTACCTCGGCAATCCACTCGGTGGCGCCCCCCTCGCCCAGGGACCAGGCCCGTATGTCGCAGTTATAAAATACTTCGACTCTTCAGGACGAAAATTGCTAAATATCTGTAAAATATCTACTGCTTAAATAGAAATACTGAAAAGCCTGGGTAAATAAAATGCATTTAGCCTTTACCCGAATTTTCAAGCACAAAAATAAGAAGAATTTAGCCAGAACGAAATACAGAGCCAACTCCCAGAACTCGATGGAAATAGTGAGTTTCAGACCGGCAGGTGGGGCTGGAAACAATCCTGTGGGGGTGGCATTTATCAGTTAACCACTGAAACTATACACTGCCAAGATACCATGTACAAAAACTAAAGAAAGCAATAGTACACTAACAAAACAGAAAAAAGGCTTTCACAATATTTTATTTACTTTAAAATACCTATATGTAGGTAGAAATAGGTTTCTGAAACTTACCCCAGGCTCAATTCCTCTTTTGTGTAAGCACATAACATTATGTGAGTTTTTTCCCCTTTTTCTGTCTCAGTACCCATTTTCCTCACCGAAGGAGCACGGTATCTTTTCCCTTTGTTGTAACTTTTTATTAGCACCACTTGACACAGTAACACTGACTGGTGAAATCAGAATCAGAAACCTTGTGATGCAGTAACAACTGATTTTGATATATCCCACGACACCATTTCTCCATTCTCCTGCGAGGAAAACTGTTCACATGAGTAATTCTTGCTCTGGAAAGTTACACATTGAAGCAATTTTATAATTGAATTATTATTGATTAACTGATTCCCAGTGATGTACAAAGAGGGGAAAGACCACACTGCGAGACAAACTCTATCACCCCAATCCTAATACTCTCAAACTGCTTTTAAATACCCTTTGAGAAATTGCTTTGTTGCAAGCCATTTTGCTGCTTTATTACGTAATTTGTGCGTACTTTTTGGTAGTTATATGAGAAGGACAAGGTCACTTATTACATCACTGAAACAGCTGAGTGTATATACTGGGGATAAGTTAACCTCTAAATTTTGAAAATATCCATTGCATTTGCATCTTCTAATAAATTTACTACTTTTCTTTGTATCCCTTGCTAATAAGACTTGCATCCATATAAATGCAAGCAAAACCATCAGATTGGTCTTGTTTATGTGTCATTATCAATGATCCTTTTCATAAAATATTAGAGCCTTTCTATTCAGTTGCAATCCTAAAGGTTGATGTCACTTTATGCCTTCTGAGTCTCAAACAAATAAGAATTGGTCGGTTTTGAAATCAGCCATGGATTTTTTAACTGTCTCCTGCTTCTTCTTCAAGATATCTCTCTTCTAATCTCAGACTATAACAAGAATTTAGCATATTGATGAACAAGTAATATTGTCTGGAATTTAAATAATGTAGATTCAGTAAGAAAAATATTTACATATGAGAAAAAGTGGATTGAATTATGGATTATTGTTTATCTGTGAAGTTAAAATCCCAGAATTTGAATCTAGCTCTGGAGAACAAAATAAAGGTCTCACAAAAAGAAAAGTTTATATCTTACATTTTTTGTAACATAACCCAGCCTGCTTCTACTAATTGTGCAGAATTAAAATATTCTTATGCTAATATATTTAGATTCCTGTGATTACAGTTTGCACAATTAAATTTAGAACGTGTTTTGTTTGGAAGGTGTCATACATACATATAGCCTCTGCATTATTGTCACGTAATAAGACAAAGAACAAATATAGTAAGAAATACTCAAAATTTCTCATAATTTAAGGCACATTCATGAAATTAGTTAAATAACTTAGTATCCTAGGTATCAAAACTATAGGTTCTTTTGTTTGCTTTAGTAAATAAGCATGACTGCCAGTTTCATATGAGGAAATAATGAAGAGAAAAACAAACACATAATTTCAGTTCCATCACCAAGTTCTATGAGTTGCAAGTGAGAGGTGAAAACAAATACAGTGTACTCCTTTAAAATCATCAGTCTGCATTCCCCATTGCCAGTTCTAACATAACCAGTTACAGGTGTAGTAGGTTGAAACATAGTTGATGGACAAGCTGTTAATGCTTATTTTATGATAAAGAGTCATTCAAACAATTATCCAAAACAAATATATGCAATTAACATTGATTATGTCCCTGAATCCAAATAGTGACCGAGAAGGCCGGCCACAGATGACCAAATTAGAACTGAATCTGCACATTACATCTTCTCAGAATTTCTGTCAGAGCTCATTTAGGCAACAGTTCCGGACTCTTAAAAGCCTGGAGCCACCTGAAGATTCACACAGGATTTTTAAAGTCCAGATAAAATTGATGTTCAAAGCTTTGGGCTCACTGGTGCCTATTTAACTGGCATAATATTAAGTACTTTATAAGGATCCAAATTGCTGGGTTTGGCCTCAGACTAAAATAAAGGTTAAATTATGCCTCCCCAAAGATTTGTTTACTAATAAGTTTGCTGCTTTTTGCAGTGACTTTTCATCAGATGGGTAGTTACTATCCTGGCCTGAGATATTGGTGACAATGATCCCTAAAACCATTGGTGAGGCTTTCTGTGCTCACCTTCACTCACGCACTAAGACATGGCAGTATTGTTGATCCAGCACTTGGAAAAATGTCCTGCACTATCAGCTAAGTCCATTGCCTCTAGAAAAAGTGACATTATGACAAGGGGAAAAAATAACCAATAATACAGTAATTCACTTCATCACACTCTGGTTATTCCATCCAACTTCTGTTGCATGTCTCTTTCTGAAGTTAGTTAAATTGTTTTCTGTGTTCTTTGCTTCCTCTATGTTGTATATACATATTGATTGATTTGGAAGTCCTCCAAAGACAAAGTAGGGTAGCTTGTTTAACACTATACTAGACCAATTATTTATTTTACTTTTTTCCTACTTTTGCCAAATAAATGCTTCTTTCCACTGGTACTTTACAACGAGGAAAAGGAGTATCCTGTTAGAGCCAACAAATCAAGACTCAGGAGAAACCACCAGAATTGTCAAAGTAAAAAGAATAAACATGAGAAACTTGTCTTTATCACATGGAAACAAAGCTAATGGAAGAAAGCATAGGAATAATGAAAAAAATTGGAAAAAAGAGTCTCATTATTTTGAGGAAATTGCCTCCATTTTGTACTAAAAATACTGCATTAAAAATTATATCTATCTCAGCATCTTATCCAATGATCTGCAATAAAAATAGCAATATATACACATTCTTGGAGGAACATGCAGTCATCTGTATGCATCCACTAAGGACCCAGCAAAGCAGGTAGTACCATGCTGCTGAAAAACATGCAAATACCAGGAGTCAACAGCCCATCTTCTTACCAATTACCTACTCAAAATGAAACCTTTTCGAAACTATTCACCGTGCGTGGCAATTGTTTCCTTTGTCTAGATGATGGCTAAAAGAGTTCTACACCTTAGTCTTGCATAAAGTCAATTTACCTGCTTAGTTTTAAGTAGTAAGCCAGTCTGTTAGTTTAAGTGCACTGTGTTAAAGTACACCTTGACAAGCTTCTGCTCCTATCAAGGAAATTAACTTCAAGCGAAGATCAGAGTAAAACTTTAAAAAGTTACTTGAAACAAATTCTGGTAAGATATTTCTTTTCATAGCCCTAAGTAATTTTTCCCCCAGCAACATGCCTCTGTTTATATTGGTAACGATCTTTTGCACATAGCAGAAACTCATAGCTCTCAAAAATACCTGCGTGTTTTTGCCTGCTTTCTTCCTTTCTCCTTGCACACATCTGCCTCCTGTTGCCTTTCCAGTAAGGCTTACTTTCAACCTCTGCCATTCCTGGTTGCCACCTTTTTTTTCTGACTTGAAAAAGACAGGAATAATTATGTTAGCCATTCACCAGTTACTTTTTCTTTCACACTTACATTTCTAATATTAACATTTAGCATACATAAATTCCAGTGTTTTGTTACAGACTTCTTGTAAAATCCCAGCAGTGGATGTGCCCAGGTCTGATGGACAGACAGACTATGATGGAGGCGTGTTCTGAAAGGGAGCAACCATATATCTCTGGTTAGCCTGTATCTGGAGCCACTGACCCCTGCAGAAGTGACAGTACTTGCACCAGCATGGTTGAGAGACATAATTCTATTGTGCTTTCACAAGGAAATGAGGCTCATACAAATGCTTTGCCAGTCCCATTGTTTACTGTCTTGACCAATTTCAACCTGTTCGAAAGATGGATGGAAATCTGTGTCCCTGCAAGTTTTCTGAAAATCAGTGACTGTGCAAAGGCAAATGCCAAAATAATAGTAGCCATTTGAGTGATAAATCCAGGGTGTGTAGGAGTGGAAATTATTAGATCTGAGCCTAAACAGACAGAGAGAGAAGTTGCCTGTTGCGACAGAGATGCTAACCAGAGATCCTGAGTGAGCAGTAAAAGCAGACAGCAGGAAAACCTATTGGAGGTAACATTTGGTGGCTGGATCTTTACAGGCACGAAGGAGACTAATACGAATTAATACTCTGAGAGAAGAAAAGAATGCAGGATGCATATGCTGTATATTCTGGTTGGAACAAACCTCCTGGCCAACTCTCATGGATTTACATTAGCATAACATATGTTGTCTCCAATCCTGGAAAGCATACCAAAGGGATCATGGGATAAACAGGACTACTGTGATAAGAGAGGAGTCAAAGGACAAAATCCCATGGAAATAATGCCTTCCTGATTGTTCTTTTCACTGAAAACTTGCATTTTGTGCAAACATAATTATTCAAATTTCTTTTAATAAACATATCAATATCAATAATAACAATCAATAAACACAAATTAAAATAGCTCCATGGCTAGTGGAACTAGCAAAGCCTAGTTTCTTTTCCCTCTCCAGAAGGTCACATTACAGCTTTTTCTATAGTTAAAAGGTTAGTAGGAGATAGGACATAGAATCAATGCATGGGTTGTTACACAGTTTTTAGACTAAAATGTCAATTTTTTAATTCAATTTCCTTGAACAAGTTGGATTTTTAAATAAGAACTAAGCTTATGAAAGACCAAATGTTTAATTTATAGAGACAAAAATACTCCTGAAATTAGTGACAAAATAGAATAAATTCACTACCTTTTCACAGAATGAGGACTTAGAGAAAATATTTTGATTTAATTTGCCACGCTTACAAAGCAACAGTAATGAAAATCACCTTTGGATTGAGACGCATAGGTAAAATCATTCTGTCAAAAAAGCCAGCACTCTGAGAACAGGAAGGAATCTTTAATGAAACACCTCTCTATTCATGGGTCTCAAATTGCTGCTGTGTACTTGTAGCAATGGCAATACAGATCAGATTACAAGGAGATATTTTAAATAAATCTTCATGTGTTTGTTATTGCATTGACTGTAAATGAATTGCTCTGTTGGAAAGCAGCTGAAGTCAAATACAAAGCCAGATTGTCATAGTTGTTTGTGGGTGCAAAATGAAGAAGGACATCAAGCTTCTATTTCTTGTATGGTAGTAATGTACACACTACTAAGGCACATGAGGAATTTATCAATTCAGCGACAAGAAGTAGGCTATAAGTAATGATTTTTTTTTACAGGTGAAAATTAATCTGGAAAAAGAGCAGACATGAATTTAAACCAATTATTTATAATATGGCCATTAGGCCATGTATGAGACCATGTTTATGTGACAGTTGATTCTGGAATAAAGTAGTCCTGATTTGCTAGTTAATATGTATTATGAGTGATTTTATCAGTTTTCATATGTGGCATATTAAAGTATGTATTTGCTAACTTTGCTTGACATGTTTGGATGCTCAGGTCAAGCTCCTGCGTTTGGTGAAGATCTTTGCTCAAAAAACAGCTCAAAATTTCTGTGAATTGAAGTTGGTGAATACCCTATACTTTTAGAAAACAGGTGGTCAAATTGCATGCTTAGGTAATAGATTAATTACTGACCATTCAGTTTAATAAAAAACATTTCATGTCAGAGGTTGAGACAAAAAGCCTGCTCTCCTGTGTGGTTTTTGTTTTCCTTAACTTTCGTTTCCTTAACTAAAGACCAGCAACTCAGTATTTCATTCATTCTGTGGTCCAACTTCTGCAGCAACTGGCTCAGGAACTGAATAGACAACTGCCTCCTTTGTCTACTGCCCTAACACCCCACCAAACTACACTAGAATAATAAGCTCATGAGAACAAAGAGGCCAAACTGATGTCATGCATGCAGCTTTAGTCCTGTTTATTCTTAGCTCAGAGAGCTTGTCCGTGCAGTCTTGAAAATATTTGTTGCTATAATAGTAAAATGTAAGGCCCATAAAGTAGTACAGGATTATTTCTATAACATATGTTAATTTTCAGTCCTTAGGCCTGCTCAGCTCCATGGATGACTGACATTTAATTAGCTGTCAACTTTGTAGTCCCTTTCAGAAGGATGAATCCTAGATTTTTGTCTATTCAGTTTTCCAAAAAACTTAAACTGATAGAATATGAATCAAAGTTGTCAATTTTCACTGCTCCCCTCCAAAAGTCTGTTCTTTCTTTCTGTTTTATAGCTGCCACCCAGAGTTTAGGAAGTCAGATACCTCTTCCTTGGCCATCCAAATCTCTAGTGCCCCAGTGTTATTACACGTATGCATCAATATGTAGCTGTCTTTTGTGAGGAAGGTCTGGTACATATAAGCAACCCCAGTACTGTCCTCTGCTGTGGATTTTCAAAAATTCACAAAAGAGGTATATTTGGAATTTTGAGTGGCTGCACTTACTATTCTGCATACATCTTAATATTCATAGGAATGAGATGATCTTTCACTCAAACCATTCTGTGATTTCATATAAATGAAACTACAGAATGTGATGGCAGTTCAAACAGATCAGATTAAAGGGGATCTCATGAACACCAATTCATGCCCACTCAAATTAAGAACACATGGACAGGTGTGGAAGTTTTCATTTCCAGGGCTGACTGCACCAAGCCAGACTTTCAAGACCTGTTAGTGCACCATTTATGCTGGGCTTTCAACTTAGTCCTAGTTGAAATACAACTAATATTTGGACTTGAGAACAAAAAGCCTTATTTCTCAACTTCCTCAAATTGTGTGTGAAGCTTAGGCTGCCTAGGCCAAGGAACCTGCACACTCCACCCCCACCCTCATCAACTTATTTTGGTTCCATATACTTCAGCGCACATAGAAGACAGCCAAGAAATCTGTACATGCTGGTGACCTCAAGAGAGGAGATCGAAGTAAGTCTCAGACAACTGTAAGAAGTAACTTAACAGCTAATAGTAAATACCTCTGGTGTGCTTATAGAACTCACACTTTTATGAAAGGACCTTGTATCGGTCAGTAAAATTAATACTATTCAGCAGAAGTAGGGCAGAGAAATTAAAACTCAGATTACTTTTGTCAATTCATTTGACTTGAGACAAATCGGTGTAAGTTAGGATGGCTCAGAGAATGGAACTAATATATTTGATGCTGGGGAAAATAAAACCCCGTATTCTTAACTGAACTCTTTGGTAGAGTAAATGGAAAAATACTAGTCAAAAATAATGCATAGCTCAAGGTCTAACAGCAGAAGCATACACTTTTGTACTTTCTATGACAGAAAATTAATGCTTGGTAAGAATAGGTTCACAAGTTCAGTGAACTTGTTTACCCTTAGTAAACACCTTTTCTTAATAAATGCCCACAAAGGAAAAGTCAGACTATTGAGGATTTGCTTAATGCTAGGTTCCAAATACAACTACGGGAATTCTTTGCTAGCGGTTCCCTTGACGTCCTCTAGATCTCTTGACTGAAGAACTATAAGGATACTATTTAGTTACCTCTTAAAATTGTCTGAGACTTATCTTGATCTTCCTTCTTGCAGTCATCAGCATCTATAGATTTCCTCTCTGCCTTCTACATGCACTGAAGTATACAGAATGAGATCATTTCAGGTTAGTCTGCAATGGAAAATTGCCTGCTGCTGCCAGTTTGCTCTTACTCTTAAACAATGTTCAACACTGGACAATCTTGATGAACTCTCTCTACCAACACTGATTTTTGACAGCAGATAGTACATCTAGTAGAGATCAAGCCTTTTTAATAATTCTTTGCCATTACTCCAACTTTTCCATAGTGCTTTCACAAAACACAGCCTTTTAAGAAGCAAGTACATCAAATTGCCTGTAAGTCTCACCTTTGAAGAAGAAGAATCCTTGCCAGTGAAGTAGGTGAGAAAATTTAATTGTGCAATAAACCACTCCAGTTGAGCATGAGGTCACCTCCAGTCAAACTTACAGGAGCAAAACCCAACTTCAAGCAGAGCTATAGTTTAATAACCAAGATGGGACTTGGACCCAACTGCTTCAGTCACTCTGCAGCTAGTCTGGGAGTGGGAGCACAAACTCCATAAGGCAGTGTCTGCTCAGTCTGGGGCCACCTGTCCACGCTGCCTTGCTGGGCAAGTGGGCTGTGAGGCCACGGCTGCCCTGGTAGCCGGGCCCCAGTGCAGGCCACCACTACAGGCCATCGTCGCTTCCCTCACGGGACCCCTGCCGCCCACGGCCGCCTAGGTGGCCCACGGAGGCCCGAGGGCCTGCGGAACGGCGCCGGGGACCCGAGGCGCAGTGAGGGCTGGGCCGGCTGCCTGTGCCCTGATGGCGCCGGGCCGTGACGCTCCCGCCGCGCTGCCGGCGGGCCCGGTCCGCAGAGCCGTGAGGGCAAGGCGGGAGCGCGCAGCTGGGAGCCGGCCTTGGGCTCGGCGGGATGGAGGCTCTGAGGCGCTCTGGCTTGCTGCTTCACCTCTGACGGTGTAACACTGTGAACACCCAGGTCGGCTCCAATGTGTGCACTGTCTTTAATAGATGGAAATTACAGCCACAGCTGAATGTGGGCCAAGGGCCATTAATATGGTAAAGCCAGAGAAAAGATGCAGGGTCTTGTCATTAACTCTAGAGGTATTCCACTATTTGCCTTTTTTTTTTTTTAAATAGCTGTTTAAAGTCTTTCCTAAACTGCTAAAGTACTACAGAAAATGAGATTGAATTAAGTATTTATAGCCTGCTAAAAATACTGGGAAAAGCATCGAGGTTATTTTTAACTCTTACACTTCATGAACATATGCAATCTTTTATGAGATGCATAAATGCAGCTGTATTTATATCTGCTGAGTATGAGTTAATGTAGACATTCAAGACTAGACACTCGGAATGTTTTGGACTTCTTTTTTTTTAATTTCTCTGTTTATGTTAAAACATAATGACACAAGAAGCATCAAAGCAACCTTTATTGATTTCTATGATCAAAATGTGATCAGAAAACTGAATTTTTAGAAGATAAAATTGGGAGTGACATGCTTAGTTTGAGAATACTATCTACTATAGTCATAAAAAGTTCAAACATGATACACCTTTCCCACTTATTATAATTCTTATGAGCTTTCACAGAAGCACAAGTTAGTTGTTTTACCATACCAGCGATTTAAGTAAGGCTTTGTCATAGAGATCTCTGTAGTGGATAGTAATGAATTTATGCATTTTTAACTTTCAACACAGGAAGTTAATATAATCTGCAGGAAGAGAGGAAGGGAAAAGGTACAAGAAAGGCCAAGACTCTGGAAGTTTAGAGTTATCAATACACGTATGGCAGCTTTCTACTATTCTAGTTACATCAAATAGCTTTTTCTTACATGTTTTTTTGCCTAAGATATCCCCAAATATATAACAATAAGTATAGAGTGTTTAGAATTTTCAGTAGTATGGAAAAAGTCCTTTTCACGCTTGCTTTCCTGCAAAGAAATGTTAGTTACTTAGGTACAAAAAGGTATAAAATTTCCATACTACATGTTGCAGTCTTTTCAGAAACACTTTTTAAAAATAATCAGGTTCTGATAGTTGGAATAATAATCTCTAGATCCGTAGTTCAGCATTCTGTAGTCCTGAAAGAAGCCTGATCTTTATTTGGGTTATGTTGTGACGTGTGGTGATAATGTTCTGAGGGTTCTAAGATAATGAAAATAGATGTGACATCAAACAGATCATGCAGAAAATGTGCTCAGATTAAGAAATAATGGATTAGCAAGAGCTTCTGTAGACATGGAGATAGGAAAACGTTTGGGTTTTTTTAATGGCTATAGGATTGCATTCAGGAATATTACTTCTGAACTTTCTGACAAATTGTATTATTATAAATTCCTAGAAAACTAGCAGTTTATGGAATATGTATTTCTTTACCAACATATGCAACTAATCTCAGTACAAAACTATTCCTAAAAAGCTTTTTTCTAATGTTTGGAAGGTGGAAATTCATAGGATTTAGAATCACAAGCTTATGATTGCAGCTCCTAGTTCTGTCTACCTCAATCCTTGTCTATAAAAAGGACATAATCATTACTACTTTTTAAATTTAAGAGTTACTGTTTGTAAGGCAATGAAGAAAGAGCAAGTAGATGTAACTTCTAATGGCCTTTGTATATTTTACCTTTCAATATAGCTCTCATATAGAATAGCATTTATGATGTTAGGGGGGAAATTAAGTATACTAATGGGTTGGTTCTGTTGTGCTAAGGACATTCTTGGACATTAGACCCGTGTCCTCTGCATTTCTTTCAATTAGTGGTATTGTTGTGAGAGTCATTATCTTAATGGCTGAAGAGAAGTGTCAGCGCATTTATCCTCCAGCTTAGCATTTTTGCAGTAATCCTTATTCTGTTTTACTTATTTTCTGGTTTATGGATGCATCACCAAGGTCTTAAAATATAGAAATGGGTTTGTAATGTCTTTTGCAACATTGCAAACACAATAAGGATAGACTAAGAGAAGAACTAGAAGCTGAAGAATCTGAACTGTCTAAGCAAGGCCAGTTTCTGCCTTGAAACTATAGGTTTTGCAAGCATGAGAGATCTTAATTAAATAAAACTTGAACAGGATGTGTCTCTTAAAAAAAAAAAAAAAAAAGAAAAGAAAAAGCCAGAAACCCAACCACTAAAAAAATCTTTGTTGTGTTACAGTGTTGGTGTTCTTCATTATTCTGTGTTAATATATAAAAATTAACTAGACAATATGTATACATTTGATGTAGCTTTAAAGGTAGCCAACTGGATGGTGCTTTATGGATAAAAATATTAAGAGTACACTAAAGGCAACATCATTAATAGCTTAAGTGCAACTTGAAAATGTATCTACTGACAAAATAATTTGCCACAGCTCTTTTTGGTGCGTACAGCACTATATATGCAGTACTAATATGCTGTGCTTTTAAATTAAGTTCATGGACAATTAACTAAGACTGTGCTGAAATTTTTGCAAGAGTTCTTAATCCGTGTGACCTGGCCAGGTTCCAAGTTGGCTAATTACATTAGATTATTTCCTGCTTAAATATAGTTTAATAAGAGATGCCATCACTTCCTGTCCTAAACTATTGTCTAGTCTTGTCTGCTGTGTAATAGCTGTTGTGTTCCATCCTGAAAGAGCTTCTTTTCACTTGTAGGTGTAATTACTACAGATCTACACTAAATTTTGAGGTAGGCCTTTTTGCATCCTTGTGGTTAAAGAAGCAACAGGAAAAAAACCCCACACTACATCCTTTGATCAGGGAGAACTAACTTTAGTTTTGGTCGAGAAGAAAAGAGAGCTTTGTAGGCATAAGAAAATTAACCAAGTTATTACGTAAGGTATTTTGTAGACTTATATAGGGAAGGGAAAATGCCAAATATGCCTAAATAGCAAAATGCCAAATATGCCTAAATAGCAAAAAGCATCCATTTTTTGGAAGAAGATAAAAATTAACTGAATTTGCAAGTTAGTATTTCCTTGCATTAGTTCTTCTAAAACACTTAGGGGAAAAATGATACAAAAGTAATCCTTGATTCTTTTGCTTTTGTGTATGTCTTTTGGTCACTTTAATTTGCAAAGGTTTTGATAGACCAATGTGAGCTGTCATGGTAATCAAAGATTTTCAGTACCTTATCTGCTAATACTGCTATCAGTGAGGTTGGTGCTTTTCCAGTCAAATAAAAAAAATGTAATCTAAGTCTTTTTTAATGTAGAGGTAATTTACTGCCTGACTGTAGCATTTAAAATGACCTTGTTTTTCATTCATTCCAAGGGTAAATATAACATCCTGGATATATGTCCCAAACAACTTGCAGTTGAAAGCACCCTCATACTTAAAATGCAACATTGGTTCTGAGTAGAAGAGAGAGCCAGATATTTTAACCGTAAAATTTAACAGGAGTACCAGTACAGAAGGGACCTAGTAAAGAACATTCTTTTATGTCTCTACTTGCAAAGGGTTAATATTTTAATTGTTTAGGTTGAACTGGCATTTCTCACCTTCAGAGATTTAATTGGTTAATAAAAAGACTTCTTCATCATAGACATGAAAGAAATGCTGGAGGAGCTATGGAAGGCAAGGTTGGGGTATGAGATACTGCTAAAATGGGATTGGCAAAACAAATAATAGATTTCTCTATCTTTTATGATGAATAGAGTATCCTTTAACAATTTAGGAGTGAAGGGAAATAATGCATAGCTGCTTTCACCTCTTTCACAGTGAGATTTGTTGTAAGAAGAGTGCACTTTCTATGAGATGTATTTGGTAAGTTGTCTGTAATATGAGCTGATGCAGAAACTCCTTAGGAAAGATTTCTAGGCTTTTATAGAACGTGTGAAGTCTAGATTCTTGCAGTCTAGATTCTTTCCCATCCTTCAGAAGTTCTTATTTTGGTTCTTCAAATCTGAGTTTTCTGCAAACCAGTTATGGCTGCTCTGGGGATTAATTTAGTTCAGCACCTTCGCAAAACTTTAAAAGAAAATTTACCTACATACCGATTTTCAATAATTGCACAGCATTTCTTAATGAAAGCAACTTAGTGGTGAACACATTGATCCAGCTGCAAAACTATTTTATTAATTTTATACTTTTTATAAACTTATTTATGCTTTTAAGCATTCCTAGGCCTTTTGTACCTTGACCCTCATTCATTGTAGTGAAGAGAAGTAGATACTCATTTGGCCACTCCAGGATGGCATAATAAAACCACGTGTATAAGAGCATAAAGCCAGGAGTACTTAGACATGTTAAATTTTTTAAATAGCTGTCAGAGAGTGGTAGCATACCTTCTGAAAATGCTGACAAGTATCTGTGATGACAATAAACCTCCTAAACACAGAGCAAATTCAGCAAAAAGGTTTTGCAATGTTTTTGAATGTAGTGTTTTAAAAAACAAATTGCACATCTCAGATGAGTGATATATTCAAGTTCTTATGAAAAAGAATCTTTTAATTTTTTTAATTAATAGGACTCATTAAATGCTAACTATTTCTACCCTTCCTCAGGGGAAGGACTAGCCCTACTAGCCTTGTAAAAATTTTGTTATTTTTGATTGTTGGTAACTTCCTGCTGGTCCTTACACTGTGACCAATCCGTTTTAATATGTTTTATGATAATAAAATGCATGCTTTGCAAATATTGCACAGGACACCTGTTAACAGAAGTATATAATATAGTTTCTAGTCCCTAGTGAATACCGCATAGCCTTTTAAAATACTTTCAAAGACTTTTTGTTTGTTTAGTTGTATAAGAAGGTCTGTCTAGAACAGATCATGTTACAAGATCAGAGTTTGGAAATGCTGTGTGAGTTTTAACTTTAGTGTTGCCCCACAGACAGCTGGATTGCTACAAATGAAGGGCTGTAAACCTGTGCTGATAGCCTGTGAGTGGAGGTGCAGAACAGAGAAACCTTTTAAACTGGCTATGCCTTTGGAGAGATCATTACAGTGAACTCTACCTCTGTAGTCCCACAAGAATTTAGGATTTGACCTTCCAGACATATATGTATGGTATGTGAATGGCCCTAGTAACATCAGTGTAATTGTTCAAATGTTAGGTTACACGTCTGTAAATACGGTGCTTACTTTATTCTGTTTTCTCCCAATTCAGCAGTTAAGACTATGAATGCATTGGTGCGTGCAGCTAGTTAAAAATATATATAATGATAGGGTCAAAAAGCATAGCAGAAAATACTAAGGGAACTACAAAACTCTGGCATGGTATATTTTTTAAAATGGTATTTATGCTGGAAGCCTGAAAAGAATGAGAAGGCTAACTGTATGTGTAATTAATTCATCATGAATAGGAAGCAAAAGAAAAAAGAATCCTGTTTTTGTAGTATATGTGCTGCAGTTTGAATTTGCATTTTTTAAAATTGAAAATTACGGCTTTCATATTGCCTGAGGGAGAACAGCCAAATTTGAAAGCTAGGGACCTTTCTGATGTAATAGTTAATCACTTTAAATGCATCAATAGGATCCACTAACAACAGCTTCTGTTGAATAAGCATATTAAAACAAAGGAATTGTAAATATGTTTTTAAAACCTTAGTAAGTTTTGCAGTAGTAAAACTGATTTGTTTGTGACTAGTGGAAAAACTGTAACTTTTAAAACATATTTTGGTGTAGACTATAAAATACTATATAGCTACCTAAAACTACATTAGCGACTGAAAGCCAAATTAATATTCAGTACAGTGAGAAAGATATTGTTCATATTTTGAGGACAAATATAACCCAGTGGTGTAAATTTGGATGGTTGACTGAACTTTGAGAAGAGAAATATGTGTTGGGACCTGTGGTTCTGTGCTCACATTGATTAAATTCTGTCCTGCTGAGCATTACAGAAAACAAAGATTACATAACATTGTCCAAACACACACACTTTTATTTGTCACAAGATACTATAGTTCCTCTTACTAACAACAAAAAAATATATTTAGAAAGGTTATTTAGAGAGGTTGTAATAATAATGCCTACTAGAATTTCTTTTAAAGCAATTATTACAAGCAGCAATATTAAGCATGCACCAAACAGCCAGTAAATTTTATAGTGAATTATCTAAATCCATTGTTTGTTTCCCCTTTCAAAATTCTGTTATCTCATGAGTGACAGAGCTGTTGTATTGCAAAATGTGTGAGCTTTTGATGGATAACATTCTGAGCAAAGCAGCTGTTTATTGTATCTATACTCGTTCTTACCCCACACTCTTTTTTAAAGACCATTATTAGTAAATTTTGAGGTTAGAGAGGTACTGACCCAATCAAACATGTACAGAGCTCAGCCTCTGAGTTAATTAAATGTGGGTTAATAACATATTATAAGGAAATCATTGTCCTTATTACAGTTATTAGGTAGTTAGTCAAATTATAGCTTCAAAGGAATGCAGAGCATGGAGAATTTGGGACTAAATTATGCATTTGAACCTTAGGCCAGCTTTTACTGTTGAGGCAGTTTGCTGCTAAAAGAAATTGTGTGTCATTGAAATTAAATGCCTTTCTGGGGATGGAAGCTTCCATTTTTTAATGAAATTACTGAGTGTGGTGTAGTGAAATGATTAAAATCTGTATTCCGGGAATGTGGTGGACAAAAAAAAAATCAATAAATGCTAGGAAACCTTTGCTGCTGGATGTGAATCCTTGGGATGAAATAGCCTGGTACAAAAATAATACTTAAAAACATATCAGCACATTAATGTATTTAGCATGAGTCTCACGAGACATCATCTTCACTAATTTTTAGCATAAATTTTACTGTGTAATGAGAAGCTTTCTTTTCTCATATCCGTATTAGGCAGTGTTTTTGCCCTTCCCCCAATGTTCCTGCATTGCAATCATTGTGCTTGCACTTATTATGTTACAAATGACCGAGGTAAGGCTGACATTCTCGTTGCATGCAAAAAGAGCTAGTCTGCCAGGCCTTTTTTTTTTTTTTTCCCTAATGAAGCAGCTTTGTGAAATCTCCCCATGTGTTAATACTAATGAAGATCCTCCAGCACAATTAAAATCGCAGCCAGTGGCTGAAGAGGAATCAGAAAACAATGGCATCTTTCTGCATGTGCATATTTCCTTATGTGTAGATCGACTTTATTTAGAAATATTGTTGATTTTTAAAATGCTTATATGTAGTATTTAACAAGGTTAACAAGCTGTACATATTCTTGAATTCTGCGAGTATGTTTTTACCAACTCATACTGAAATCACTTTAGATTTTCTTCGTTGCACTGTGGTGTGACTTCAGTGTTATGGTTTGTAGGGAGCAGTCCTTTGGCTTTTGCAGTGTACTTTAACCCTGCTTGAGTTTGAGACTATGCCAAAGAAAGAAGAAAAAAAAAAAAAAAAAAGGAGGATACCATGTGTGTAGTGTGAAGGGTTGGTATAGGGAAGCACAGCCTTTCGTTTTCTACAAATAATCTCTATGGGTTGTTTCAGGAAAGGCGAGAACATTGGTATTTAAAAGATGTATTTTTTATTCTAATTCTTGTGTCAATAGCTGGTGAATGTTAATACTTCCCCTTGATTTTAATTTAATTCCGCCACCCTTGTTGCCTGCTTTACTTGAGTTTATCTAGTACTTCAAGAACGTAAAAGTTGGCCGTTGCTTCTTTAAAATGTCTCCTCTTTTAGAAGTGGATGGCCTTTTTTTTTTTTCGTAGACGGCAGTTGTTTATACTACAGATTCTATTGTTGCTTTATTAATTTTTTTTTAACCTGAACTTAATCTGTAGGTTCTTAAAGTGGGCACCTTTGTTTCTCCCTCGACCGATAAAGTCATCACTAAAAAATGACCCAGCGCCGACTGGAACTTTCTGTGGCTGTCTAAAGAACGTGGGCTGTTCAGAACTTTTCCTAAGCCGAGGGTGGACGTGAGGCGCGGGCACCGTTCCTGCATCGAAATCCACAATTCCGCCGCCAGCACTGTGGGGAGCGCCGGCGGTGACGTCACCGGGGGCGCGGGGTCCACGACCCCCTCCAGGGTCCCGCCGGCTGGGGGTGGCCGCCGTGCGCGCCGCCGCCCGCGCGCGCCCCC
>NW_024581135.1:58886-95643 GCF_017639235.1 Corvus kubaryi
GGCGCTCACCTCCGCCCGCCGCGCGCGGCTCCGGGGAGCGCCGGGAAGGGCCGGCCCGGCGCGCGCCGCCCGCACCGCTCCGCGGAGGGGAGAGAGCGGGAGAGTGAGAGCCGCGCACCCCGCGCACCGAGCGGCGGAGCTTCTCCCAGGTGAGTGGCTGAGGTGGGATGGCGTTCTGCCGCGCCGGAGCTCCCGAGCCCGGGTAGCGCCCGCCTCGCCGGCCGCGTCCCCGCCGGTGCGTATCGCCCCTTTGTTGTGTGGGCCGAGCGCGAGTCCCGCTGCGGGGCCCTGCCCGGACAGGGCTGCGGGCGGGAGGCAGAGTGGCTGCGTAGAGGTGAGTCCCGTGGAAGGGCCGGGGCCGGTGTGCCTGCAGACGGGACGGCCGTGTTCCGAGAGATTTTAAACTTTACTCATGGCCGCACGCCCCTGCCTTGGCCGGGCGGCGCCGGTCACGTCTCTGCCGACGGACGCCCGCAGCCTCCGGGGCGGCGCGGCGGCTGCTAGTGGCCACCGGGCGGCTCTTTTGTGTGGCGCTGTGTAAGCTCCGCTCCCGGCGGCCCTCCCGCCCGGTTCCCCTCTTGGCGGCGGGCGCTGCCCCGCTCCCCTCAGTCGGGGCTGTCAGGGCGGGCGCGCGAGGCGGGGCCGCGCGGAGCGGCTGCGGAGCAGCGGCCGGAGCAGGCGCAGCCCCTCCGCGGGCGGCCCCCGGCCCCGCGCAGCCCCCGCTCCCGTGCGCGGGTGAGTAGGCGCTCCCTCTCTCCCTCCTTCCCTTCCGCGCGGTGCGGGGCGCGGCGCGGGCCGGGAGCGGGCGCCGCTCCGCACACCCGGCTCGCTGCGGGTCCCTCTGTCCGCGGCTTTATGCGTGTCCCGTCCTTGTAAAGAGAAACAAGCAGCTGCAGCGCTGGGCCGAGTTGTTGAAATTTATCCCTTTGTGTATATTACAATATCCTCCATTTTTCTGCCCTCCAAACAACAAGCCTTTCGCCATCTTGGGCAAATTTTTATTCCAAAGTCTGACCGTCTCTTCTAGGAGGGAATGAGTAGAAAACCTGAAAGCGCTTCTGGATGAGCATCAAAGTTTAGGAGATGTTACAGGGACAGATAGTGACGTCATGTAAAGTTTAAGGGGATTTTTCTCCAAGACTCTGTGCTTTCCCGTAGAATTCCTGGTCTAACGTGTTGTAAACCGCACTTTAAAAGAGAGGTTCCTAGTTGAGCGTGCACGTACAGGGGACATTGTGAATATGCTTCTTTATTGGTGTCTGGTTTCATAACAGGAAAACAATCGTGCTTTTGGGTTATTCCTCCCCCCCCTCCTTTTTTTTTTTTTCTGCCCTGGCCTTAGTATTTAATATGTAATGCTTAACTGTTCGCTTATTTAAAAAAACGTTCTGAAGTTACTATGTTAAATAACAAATTATCTGGAGATCGGCATTGTTTTTGTTTATGGCAAGTAGTAATCTGATGTGAAGTTTACATGAAACACTGGGTACAGGATCTTCCCTGAGAAATAAATAGTTTCTTTTTGGCATGAGGAACATGGCAATACAGACCTCCATTTTTAAATGACAAACTTGGAGGTATGTTTGGAAGCAACAAACTTATTAAGCTGCATTATTAAAAGGCTCCTTCTGGAAAGTACCTATAAATATTGCATGTCGTTTGGGTTATGTTCCAGGTGCTGTATAATGTGTGTGGCTAAACGTAGTAACTATACTAAACTCATTGAAAGAACCAACCCCACAACAACTCCTTACCCAAAACCCAACAACAAATCGCTTTTCCTCTGACTACAAGTTTTGTATCAGCTGTTGTGAAAGGGAGAACAATAAAAGGTACTGTTCTGTTAATTTGGTTCTCAATTGATTTTTTTTTTTTTTTAGTCTCATGAAAGTTTTTCTGGTTGCATAACTTAGTGAAACATGGTGTACTTGATAAGGAGTACTTGTAGGTAGAGTTCTGTTTTTCCATTCTTCTTTCTATGCTTGTTTGACTTGCTGCATATTTAAAGTTGCACTATGGAAAACATGAAACTACTTGTATTTAATTTGCATTTTCTTTGTCTCCAGGATTGGGAAAAATATTGACAACAGTTAACATAGAAACTAATAGGAATAGCTGTTTGTGCATGACGACTTTCTTTCTATCCCAGTCAGTATTGAATGCTGTACTTAAAGCAGCCTTAAGGTTATGTTAGAACAAAAGTCAGATGCTTACTTTATTTTTCTTTCCTAAACGCATCAGAAAATGTGGTTGGATTTGCTATTTGCTGTGTGAATGCTGAGTAAATGAAAACATTTAAATAGTTGAAAGCACGTACAACAGGTGATTCTAAATTATAAATGCAGTGAAGGTGTAGAAGATTGGGTAGGTTATAAATGGTGAGCAACAGAGGATAAGTAGTTTCCAAAAATGGCGGTATAGCTTTGACATCTCAAACTACATATGTGTTTTTGTCAAAATGCTGTGAAATCAATAAACTTCATAATGTTAAGAAAATGGTAGCCAAGGTAATTTTTGTAAAGTGTATGTAGAGAAGGCACTAGGAATTGTTCAGGAATCTTCAGTATTCAAGAAATTCTATGTTCACTTCAAGCAGGTGATGCTGGTGTAATCATAGATCGTACCAATTCCTGTAAGCAAGGGTAGTATTCAAATCAGGTTATGATGAAGTTGTTGATAAACAGAACTCTTTGGAGGGTAAAAAGTATTTCTTCAGAGGTTCAGGTATTGTTTCCTTTTCATTCCTGATCCAAAGTCTGTTCTGGATGGCACAGTATAAGGTTTTGTGACTATTATGTGTTGAAAATAAACTGGAATTGTGATACCTTGTTCTAGTTCCACCCAGGACAGGGTTAATTTTTGCAGTAGCCAGGAGGGGCATGGCCAGGACCCAGTAGTTCTGGCCACCTTGCCCCTGTCCGTTGGGGGTGGGAAAGGCAGGCAAGGCACTCTTCTTTTTGAGGAGAGAAGGGCTCTCTTCCAAGTGAACCTAGGGTATTGTTGTTTCCGTGTGAATCTTTGGACTCTTTTTTGTACTCTCTGTCATTGGTATTGTTGCTATTACTATTCATGTTCTTATCTCATTGCTGTTTCCGGTAAATGCTCCCTGTCTCAGCCCGTGACCTTTACCTTTTGTGCCTCCAATTCTTCTCTCCATCCTGAAGAAGGGGTGGGAGTGAATGATCAGCACATGGTTTCAGTGGGAGCACTGAACTGGGGAATATCATCCCTAAACCATGACATACTGGTATTTCTCATACAAATTATTTTCTTAAACTAAATTCCAATGTGCTTGGTTCCTTACAGGTTTGTGTTCCCACAAAAAGGTTATTGTTTTTAAGATTATTGTAGGTGGTCAATACCATTATAAAATTTTTTGAGTAGTGTGAGAGGAATGGTAACTAAATACATACTTCATACCTTTTGGTGAAAAATACTTGATTTTCTTGAACATGTAATAAAATGTTTTGCATTTTCAAAAGATAAACTACCAATATCTTTATATCATGGAGGGAAAAAGCATTGCTTGATGACTTCTGTATGTTTCTTTAACCTTTATATTGACCTTATGTTAAGAAGAAAGTTCTACAAGACTGACTTTTTTTTGTCTTTTTTGAGAGACACTTAAAATGCAAATAAGAAGGTAATAGAAGCCTTTCCTTATAGGTCCTGTTGCCCTTTTTCATGTTTTCTTTGTTTGCATGTTTATTGTAGAATTGCAGTGTAAAGGAGCAGATGTTTTGCAAAACATCCTGATGTGTTGCTTTTTCTTATGGGAGTGCATAACTGTTCCTTCTGATGCATCGATTTGACAGCCGGTTGATTTCATGAAACTGCTAAGAAGCCGTTAGTGGTGTCATTGAATTCAAGTAGAACAGTCCCTCCCAGCTTGAACTGCAATTGTTAAGGTCTTTGTTGCTACTTTTCTATTCTTGCGCAAGACTTGGAATATCAGAGTTGCAAATAAAAAGAAGCTTGTGCACCCGGTCTCACATCCCAGAATGAGAGAAAGGAATACCTAACTGCTGTTAGTTCTATAATTTTCTTATAATGGCGTATTTGGGAATAGGAGATCTTGACTGTTGGGAGGTACAACCAGCAATGCAGTTTCCTACACCCTTCCTCCCCTCTCTCCCTCCGGTACATTAAGAGTTTCACTGTATGAACACTCTGTGTTCACATCCCTTCACTGTGATCTGTCTCCCAGACTCTAATGTATAGGTATCTTTAAATAAAACTAAGTAGTGTAACTAATGGTGGATTTTTTTTTTTTTTTAAATAAACAGACTATTCTAATAGAGTACATAAGAGTGGTACTTAGTGTTCTCATCACTTAGATAATTTGGTCCAAGGAAGATTCCCACAGTCTACCGGTTTTCTCCCAAGTGTGGCTCAACCTTTGAGTTAATTTAGTTTTACTACAATATATTCAGTAAATTGTGTCATACCAGATTATAGACTGGTTTGTGATTGTTAATTGCCACCACAAGAAACACTGAAACAGTTGTCGAGGTTAGCAGTGATTTTTGTGATTCTTTGATAGTTTACAACATTCGGAATGTAGACAAAATGTAGTAAGTATATGTTGGTCAACGTATTTTATAGAAACAAGAAGTTTGTATTGAAGAACATTATGCAGTATTTGGAATTTAGGTACAGGTGATCTTCCCCACTGCATCACAGAAGGAAATGAAACATCCTTTTTTAACTGACATCTATGCTTCAAAAATTTTTTTTGTTATACTACTGCATTTTTACTTTAAAACCATTTTTATTGTAAATAGCAACAAACAAATCAACAAGAAACCACCAAAAGATTTGTGTTAGGAAAATAGTAGGTTCACATTAATTTTTTAGTTTGTCTTTCTTAGGACTTTATGTAAAGGCGAGACAGTATTAGTTTCACTGTTACAGAGATAAGGACTCCGAAAGGGTTTTGTCTTTTACCAACATCACAAGTAGTTGCTGGTAGAGGATGAAAAAAGAGCTGTCTTCACTGACTTTAATCTGTAGTGTGCTGTGTAGTTGTTTCCTTGAAAACGGAAATGTGTGGTTTGTTATTCCGCAGAGTAATTGCTATGGGTAGGTAGGGTAGGTAAGCAGAGTGCACGTAGTCATTAAACAAAACTGGGACCATGTATTCATTCAGCCTCTTCAGAAGGGCCAGGCAAGATGCAGTATTTTGCCATTATTTTATTTCTTAATCGTACAATTTTAAGTGGAAAAAAGGTATGTAGAACATATAATACAGTTAGCACACAGTTTCACCTATTAGCTGTGTTAAGTTCTTATCCAAGTTCTTTAGTGTTTAAGCTCTTTACTGTCCTAAATTTACCATTATGTAGTGCCATGGTCTTGAGCCATTCCTTAAATAGAAAAAAACAAATGTACTTTATTAAAGTCCAAGACAGAACTTCCTTTGAGATTTAAATGGAAATAAGTAATAAAAATAAAAATAGTAATTTTATGGTATCAATTAGATTTTTATTTCTTTTTTGGGGGAGGAGAAACTGTGATTTATTTTATTGCGATACTAGCATTTCATGAGACACTAGGTGAAAGAAACACTCTTGGAGCGAGGAAGTCTTAACGCTTGTTTCAATTTCTTTTAATGTAGCAACAAGGAACAAAGGATACAAGGGTTTTCCCGGCTTAGTTTAACAGAATTAATTTATGAATTTGACTGAATTCCTAATACCAGGAATTATATACTGAATTATATACTGAATTCCTAATACCTTCTCTTTTTATGTGAATATCTTTCAGATCACTGGAAAAAAGACTGATATATCAAAACAAGTATGCATTTTGAAACCTTGCTTAGTGACAGATGATCTTTCAAACTTAGTCTCTGAAAGTATGGCCTTAAGAAAAGGTGTGCTGGGCTTTTCAGTGTCTGTATGATGCATGTTGCCTTTAATGTGAATTCTCTCCCTTTACCTTGCTACTCACACCCTTTAGGGCCTCCTGAGTGTCTTGTTTTCTGTATGTAAAGGATGTAAGACCCCTTTCACTTGATGTAGGTCAGGCATTGTAAAGAGCTGAATGGGTTAAGCCTTGGTAGTTTGCAAAAAGAGATTGCATAGATTTTTCTAGCTGCTGAAGGAGGAATCACTCAAAACCTTAAAATTCAAACTACTAAAAATGTATAGAAAAACTATCTGAAAAATTATTCTACCTGATGGACTCTTTACATTAGTAATGGTCCCACTGAAATCAGTGGGACTGCTAAGTTTAAGTATTTGTCACGGGTAATGTTTGCAGTATAAAGCCCTGGGAAAGAAGGTAAACTTAAAAATAATACAGTGACCGTCAGAAAATGCTGTTGACTTTTTGGAGCTTCACACAGAACTTAGTTCTGCTCTGGAATTGTTGGAAAGAATAATGACTTTTCATTTTTTAAATAATGGTGAACCCTATCAGTGTATTCTTATTCCTGTAAATTACAAGAAGTATAGGGTAGATTTTCTTTAGAGTATTTAATACAGTGATTTAAAAGCAGAAAATAATCTGCCTAGCTGTTCTTGAGCTTGAACCTCAGTCCTAAGTCTGTTGGATGAGAAGCTAAAACCTTGAAATCTTCTAGAGAGTATTTTTTCTTCACTGAGTACATAGATAATGTTTTTGGATTGTGACCCTATTTATTAATTGATTTGTGTTAATGAATTAATGTTTTTCGAATGCTGAAAGTTTCTTTAATAAGCAATTCAGTGCATTTACCAGGTACCTATTTTAGAAGAGTGGTGTGTAGTATCCAAGTATAATTAGCAAAATAATCCCAGAACACCCTCCTCAGCCCACAGTCTTTCTACAACAGGAAGCCAGTTGGACAAAAATTATTGCTGTGGTCTGTCAGTGCACAGGGACATAATGGTGTGGATTTTGCCCTGTTTTTTGTTCTTGCACTTTTCCACGAGCATGCACTCATTAATCAAAGACACTGTACTACTGAGGGCAGAGAGGTTCATCAAACTGGCAGCTAGTTTGGTGTAAAGACCAGCGTGCTGAAGCTCTTAATGTGCTAGGACATAAATAAATCGTAGGTCTTTGTATGCAAACCCTGGAGGTTAATACTGTAAAATTCAGTGTCCTGTCTTTGTTTTTATGATTGATGTTTTTAAATGTTTGAAGCTTGATGCGAGTCTTCAAGCAGGTCAGAGCGGACTGGCTGATTGGCTGAAGCAAAAGCCTGGCAAAAGGGCTTTTGCGTGTATGCTTTTGGCTTGGAGATCATTGTTGTATTGCCTGAGCTGTTGTAGGAGAGTTCTAAAGACTGACAACCCTTTCTGTGCTAATGGACTTAGTGATGAAATGCCCATAGTTTGGTCCTATTTGTTCCCAAGTTATTGCTGTTTGTATCCTTAACGGAACTAACATGTGGAACAAGCAAAATAAACTGCTAGGATTTCCCTGTAAAAAAGGTGCTGTGATTTGGCTTTAACATGCATTGGCTGCATATTCATAATTTAAGAACAGCTGGTTACAGCAAGTGTGTAGTCATTTGCAAGCTATTATAAACAATTCTACTCACACATGGAGACTTGAGCTCGTGCTTGAGCTCTTTTTTTATTGATCTACCTGCATTTGAAATCTGGTCGCTGCAGCCACAGAGGCCCTTCATTTTAGCTGTGCTTGCATCATAGAACAACCTCAGTATTAAATACTTATTTTTAACTAAATGCTGAATAAAATGTTAAACTCTGAGCTTCTAAGAAACAAGTTGTAAGGGTGAGCAGTGACATACATCTGAAATACGAAATCTTGTTATGTAAAGACTAAAGAAGCGACATCAGCCAAGCTTTGTAGTCCTTTTGTAACATTTGTTGTTCTGAAGAAGAAATCCTTGTTAGATTTACCCGGTGTTGCCTTGCTAACATTGCAGTTGCTGAAGTTTGTGCTTTTCATCCATTGTATATTCAATGCTTTTGGAGGGACACCAAGGAGTATAAAATGTGATTGTATTACACAAAATGAAGGTGTAGTAAAACAGAAGTGAGTAGCCTTGTTGAGTAGCCCATGGAGGAAAATAATGGATGTATTAGGAATGACTGTACTCTTACAAAGGTGTGTGTTTCTATCATTATAATGTGAACAGTACATACTTAGAAATGTTAGTTATTAACATAGATAAGCTGTGATGTAAGGTTGATCTGCCCCCCTTCAGTTTTGCTGTTCAGTTAGAACTCAAGCTTAAATAGAAAAGTTTGATAACTTTTCTGTATTTTTGTTTGCCCTAGTGACTGGAACTTTTATAAGGAGTAATGTATTTTTCACTACAAAAGTCAGTTTTCCTAACATCCTTAGTTCTTGCGGGAATAAAAGGGAGCCCAAAATTTCTGCCCTCCATACATCTTTTGATCCAGTATGTTGTAAGTTACTAACTTGTAACCTGGCATGTAAATAGAAAGTATTGCTGAGGAAAGTTGTAAATAAATTCTTACTTCATGTGTATGGATCCAGGAGAATGGGAAGCCGTAAGGGGGTTTTCTTACTATGTTAGCGAGATAGAAATATCAAACATACATGCCTGAAAGAGTCTAGTTTTTCAAGATGTATCAGTTGATTTAATAGAAGATGTTATCACTCTTTACAGCTCTGGTCTTGTCTGAGTAGTTATAGCAATTGAAAAAAGGATAAACTGTGAGAAACACAAACCAGTATTTTTCCATTGCGTCTCTGATAATTTTTTTTCCTTAGAGTTACCCATGCACCTCACTGCTTCTTTTCAATATTGAAGAAAGAGCTAGATCAGAGAGAACCATTGAGACTACAGATGTGTGGTTTAGGAGAAAAGTGAGGTGGAAGAGTGCTCAGTAGGTCCCTGGGAGACCCAACCTCTACAACAGTTGTAGTGCCAGAAACAATTTCTTTATAGCACGATTGTAGAAGCTTTCGAAGCAGCAAGGAGAATTCCTGTTTGGGTTGTTTTAGTTAGGAAGTCTAATATTAGAAACAATAGACACTCCCATTTTGGCTCTTTCAGTGAAACTACCTTAGACAGGAGTCTAAAGAAGTAAATTGTTAAGGGTCTGGAGGGGAAGTCGTGTGAAGAATGGCTGAGGTCACTTGGTTTGTTCTGGCTGGAGAGAAGGAGACTGAGGGGAGACCTCATTGGGGTCTACAGCTTCCTCATGTAGGGAAGCGAAGGGACAGCTCTGTTTTCTGCTCTCTGTGATCAGGGACAGGACCCGAGGGAATGGCTGGAGCTGTGTCAGGGGTGCGTTTAGGTGAGTATCAGGAAAAGGTTCTTCCCCCAGAGGGCGGTGGGGCACTGGACAGGCTCCCCAGGGAATGGTCATGGCCCCAAGGCTGCCAGAGCTCCAGGACTGTTTGGACAATGGTGGGATTGTTGGGGTATCCTGGGCAGGGCCAGGGGTTGAATTCCATGATCCTTGTGGGTCTCTTTCAGTGCAGGATATTCTGATTTTAGGTGATTACACATCCACCCTCCTCTTAGTAATCACTGACACATGGTTAACAGCAGACAGTGATTGAATTTTTTTCACTGCATTGTCGAAAGAGACCATGTTAAAAAGCTACTGTCCCAAAGAAAGTGTGAGAAATGGGAAGAAAGTTGAGATCCCAAGTCTTGACTAAAGGCAGTGAAATACTGTGGATTACTGAAAAAAATCACAGCAATACATTCCAACAATTACTATCTTTCTGGCCGCTTAGTAGAGAGTGCACTTGGATTTAGTCATACCTTAAGTGTAGTGGAGAGGGATTTGGAGGACAGGATTTTAGAATGGGTGTATATTTGAACACAAAACAGGTATGCCCCATTTTGATGACATACTGGAGTCCTTCTGTTTGGTGTTTTTCATGTCTTTTTTGTTTGTTTTAACTTGCCAACGACTTGCCAAATAAAAAATATATTGAAGAGTTTGTACAGTTTGCATGTAAGAGTGTTCGGAGGAGTAAATTTCAGAAAAGAGAAAAAATGCATATGGAAAGAATATATTACTAAAATGACAACAAACTTAGTAAGGGTCCTTTATTGTTTGGCATTTAACTGTGATATTAGCACTATATTTTTCTGCAGTTCTTTTCTAGAAGTGCTTTTCAGGCCTGATTTTCCCCCTTTAAGGCTTAAGAGGTATAACAAGTTGTCTTCATGGAACTAAATGTATTTTTGAACAAGAGTGGGATGTATTGATTCCATAGTTGAGCCTTATCCAGAGGGTTAGTTTTGAACTAGTTTTTTTATGATTTGCAAAAAGAAGTGTGTTCATTGTACAAGGAAACAGTCAAAGTGCATGCGGGGAAGGAGCTCGCTCTCACTTTAGGTTAAAACTAATGTTAAGTGCACCAGTAAGTGCAGTCAGTTGTAAAATGCCCTTTTTCACCTGGTGTTAGGAACTGAAAGGAACAGATTATGCTAGGTCATTTTCCTTTTTTTTTTGTATGTGAGAAAGATACAGAGCAGCTTGAAACACTTGGCCTGTTTTTTGGGAGATCTTTTTCTATGTCAACCTGTTTCTGATTATCACTGAGGTAAATTTATAGTCTTTTGACTCTTGCAGATGCCAGTAAATTTTCAGTGTTAGCAGTTAAGGTGTTATAGATATACAGCATATTGCAAAGTTTATTGTGTTGATGTAAGTGGTTTATACAGAGCAGTGTTTAAATGTAGCCTGCACTCTTTTTGTGGTCATGGAAATGAATTGCGTGTTCTGAGACATCCGTAAATAGTGTAAAGACTTTATGTTATAACAGGCATGTAGCAGGGACAGTCACTTTTTAAAGATTTCTCGGCATCTAAATGCTTAATTTTTGTAATTGTGGTCATTTTTGTATCTTGCAATGTGTTTAAAATAAATAGACAAGCAATCATCTTAAGGAATAATTTGTATTATGTGTTCTAGGGGACATTTGAAATGCAGATTAGTGGGATCTCTTGGTAAAGCTGAGTTACTTTTTTTGCTTCATACATTGACCTCAACAGAACTGGCCTGCATTCTATTAATTTTGAGAAAATTTGGACTGAGGGAAGGGTTCATTCTTCAATATTTGTTGTCTCTGTTGCTTCCAGCAGCATAGACAATAATATAGATGGTTTGAGTGCTAGGAGATAGGTAGGTGACGTGTATAATTCTTCATGTTAATTACATTCTATTTAACGTAAACACAGAATCTTATTCTTTACTTAGCAGTCCATTACAAATGTTGATTTCAAAATATATAAATTGAGCGATTTATAAATCAATATATAATTTGCAGTTTTCTGTAAAAGTTAGCTTTCATTTTAATGAGCTATTTGAGTGTCAGATTTTCAGTCTGATTCCTTATAATAGTAATTTTAGATTTTTTAGAAAAATGTCATATGCTACCTTGTGGGAGAGACCCATGACAGAGAAGGCAATCCAGAAACAGTAAATCGGAATTGTTGGCCAAAAATAGTGCTGCAAGTTGTAATACGTTAAGTGAAAACTGCTGGTTGTGGAACACAGTGGCAAACACTTAAATACTCTTTTTTTTTTTTTTTAAGAGATATTTTGGAATAATGTTTTAGGTATGTAGTATCTGGTTCTTGGAAGGAAAAGTTGCATTTTTTATGTTAGGATTTAGCCTACAGAAAATGTACAGTGACCCCATTTTAAGTGTAGCATTAGACAGATTGGTAGATAGGCTGATGAGAACTAACAGAAATACAGGAAGAGTTTAGAGAAGTTACCTGAGTTACTTACGTTGCTTACAATCTCAGAATGTCAAGGGTAGAAACAAAGATTCATGTACTGGTTTGGGATATACAGTGATCCAATACTGTGTTGAAAGGTTTCTCTGGCTTGGTGAGAAGTGATAGTTGCTGGTATGACTAATTGTCACTCTTTTTTCATTCGTATTTTTTAATTCTAAAGTCTGTGATGGTTTACTTGGAGAAAAAAGAAGGATGATGAGTACATGACTGGGTACTTGGGAGCTGTTTGCCTGGCTTACTAGCCATAGAAAGACATTGACAGCATCGGTTAATGCACATTCGGCATGTCAAAACTATTCAAACCTAAACTGTTGCCCTGAAAAAGGATATAATTGGCCTTTCATTTTGGTGTCTTCAATTCTTAAAAAGGCAGTTGCTTCCTTTGCCACTGGTGTGGTGATAGGGTCTATGTAGCCTCAAGCTCATCCACTGTTGCCTATCCTGTTGCAATATATAATGAGTGAAGATACTACTTGTTTATTGAACATCCTTGTTAGTATTTACAGAAAGAAAAAATGCAAAACTGATTCTAAAATATTGCATTATATAGGCAAAAGGGCAGCAGATGTACTTCATGTATGTACCCAATTTTGTAAGAAAATGTCACTTTCAGGATGAATTCAGCAGATAGTTTATAGATTTTTGTTTTCTGAAATTCAGACTTATTTATTAAGTTTTATTCTGAAAAAACAGCAGCCGCATGCAGACTAAGAGTAAGTTAAGACCTCACAATAGCTAAACCCTTTCAGACGATGTTTACAAACAATGTGCTTCAAATTCTTGAGTCCCATATTGATTTCTGCTCCTGGGTAGCTTGTCTTTATAATGAGTGATGTCAGATTTTTGATGGCTTGGTTATGTTGCAGGATTTTTTTTTTTTAATAGGATATGATTTGAGAGGATCTTGTAGAGTACAGGCTGAGTTTATCTGATAAAATCTGATCTGATTTTACCATGGTGAAAAACCACAAAGTCAAACAGAATTGGAAGAGTCTTATTGTTTGCAGGAAAGAGTGGCTGAGGGAACTGGGGATGTTTAGCCTGGGGAAAAAGAGGCTTGGGGGGGACCTCATTGCTGTCTACAATCACCTGAAAGGTGGGTGCAGTGAGATGTGTGTCAGTCTCTTCTGCCACGTCTCTAGTGAAAGAACAAGAGGAAATGGTCTTCAGTTCATAGAATCATGGAATATGCTGAGTTGGAAGGGACCCACAAGGATCATGGAATTCAACCCCTGGCCCTGCCCAGGATACCCCAACAATTCCACCCTGTCCCTGAGAGCATTGTCCAAACAGTCTGGAGCTCTGGCAGCCCTGGGGCTGTGACCGTTCCCTGGGGAGCCTGTCCAGTGCCCCACCGCCCTCTGGGGGAAGAACCTTTTCCTGATACTCACCTAAACGCACCCCTGACACAGCTCCAGCCATTCCCTCCAGTCTTGTCACTGGTCACAAGGCATGGGTTACCTGCCCCCCGGCTTCCCCTCTGGAGGATGTTCAAGACTGCAGTGAGGTTTCCCTTCAGTCTCCTCTTCTCTAGGCTGAAGAAACCAAGAGTTGCACCGGGGAGTTACAGAGTAGTTACTAGAAAAAAAACCCTTTTCACTGAAAGAGTGGTCAGGCACTGGAAGAAGTTGCCCAGGGAAGTGGTGGAGTCACCATCTCTGGAAGTGTTTAAGAGACGTCTGGCTGTGGCACTTGGGGATATGGTTTAGGGGTGGTTATGGTGGTCATGGGTTGATGGTTGGACTGCCAGCCTTGATTCTGTAAATTGGAATAATGCACATGGAGCAGAGGGAAGCAGGGATTATAACATGAACTAAATAGTGATAGGTTGTAGATTAATTACATGTTATCAGGTAGAGATACTGGAGTCATAACACATACTTCTGTCAAAAACATCAGTTTGACATCTTACTGGGAGGAGAAAACAAAGGACAAACCAGAAAACATCTGGAACGGTGTATTAATTCAGGTCACCCTGTCAAGTAGAATAAAAAGCAAATAAAAATGAAAGGGGTCATCAGTTTTGGAACACTTTCCATATGAGATGAGAGTACATAGAAGTCTTCAGCTAGAAAGTCATGCCTGAAGTAGTAAAGTAAATAGAAAACATTTTTGGGTCATGTAGTAGTAGAACTAAAATAACCCAGTGAAACAAAACCCAGTGATGCTGCGTTAGGTTGTGGAATCATCCTTGGCTGCCATGGAGAGAAAATTACACTTAGAGTGATGAGTGGAAGATGTGTTTATCACGTGCTGCTGAACGTGGTGATTGAGTTGCAGTGTTAGGTTTGTTAAATCTTCCTATTTCTGATTTTGGAAGAAGAGTATATACCTTTATTCTTTCTTGAAATGTTTATTACTTGTGTAGATGGACCTTTGTTCTGAATAAGTTCCTGTTAATTATGGTTTTGTTAATTTGAGTTTTGTTAATATTTGATGTTTTGTGTCTTTGGTAATTTGTGTGGATGGAATAATAACGGATGCAAAAATAATTTTTTTTTTTGGGTAAGATTTCAACGAATACAGTGGTTTCTTTGTGATTTTTATGCAGGATTGGAAAGTAATCATCTTTGTTATGTGTTCGTTTTTCCAGTCTTCACTGATTATCCTGTCCTTTGTTCTTAGTTCCTTAGTGGACTCTTTTTGCACTGAGTTTGTTAATGTGCATTACTCTATTAACATAATGTAATAGAGAATAGTTCTATGTACTCTAACTTCAACCCTAGGGATTTTTCCCATATCGCTTTCTTTCCCTGTTTCTGTGTGGGAATTTTAGTCTTCAGGTATGTAACATGGGATATTCATAAATTCAGTCATTATAGGTGTTATTGACATTATATTAAATGGAAGTTAAAGACCTTTCCTAAAGACTTTGCTCAATATTGCAAGTAAGTTGCAGTTAAATTTGGGTTAATGTGTTTCATTGAATAGTCAATAAAAAAGTTGAAACTACATCTGTCCTGTGGGGTTTATAGTGGTACTCCGAGGCATAGAGTTCACATTTGGTTTACTTGTAACATATATGTAAAAGAAGGGTAAAAAGGGCATCCTGCTACATACCGTTCTTGGACTGTTTTCCTCAGGATCACCTGTGAAAAGAGAAGATTAGGACCATATCATAAACTAGTGTAAATACGTTTCTCTTTTTGTTGGTTTGGTCTTTTTTTGAGTGCAACGGGTAACTGATCAGTGCTGTCAATGTGAACAGCATAGTACTAATAAGCAGAGCATCAGCTCTCTGAAATACAGCTTTTAAATTAAGAACATCTTGAAATTATACTTGTTATAGTATTGCCCCTAATAGCAAACAACATTACTTTTAAACATAGAAGCCTGACTGTATTAATTGTCACAAACAGGTGTAACTATTAGGTTGGCCATTCTCCACATGGATATATTGTGTTTGATTTTCATTACAAGAATTAGAGAAATAGTAGTACTAAGAATTTGAAAAACTGTATGTGATAGATGGGTAGCTACTTCTAAAGTACCAAAATACATTTCATTCTAGTGCAGCAAAGCTTTTAGTTATGGTGGTTTTTTTAATGCTTTTTTAAAGACTGGTTGGTGGCTTTAGTATCACGGTGATATTTTAAAGGATTCTGTGAGGCTGAATTAAAGAAGTCTGCTCATGAGTTTATCTGTAATTCATATGTATTGTGAAAATTAAGGCCTCCAGTTGGTCAGATATGCTTATTTTCTGAGTGGAATTCATGCAGTTGAAACAAAACTGATCTAATGCAGAAGACTATGAAGTCGAAGTGGCCTGATCCAGTGTGCTCATTAAGACTACTGCACTGGGTTAACATCAGTTGTGAATCTTGGTTCAACAAGAAGGTATGCATTTATTCCCAAAGTCTGTGTCAGTAGCAGAGATAAACAAGGGAAGGTGCTCCCCTGGACTTACTATTTGCAAGCAGAGAAGGACTTGTGGGTGATGTGATAGAGGCTGGCTTGGGCATAGCAATCACGAGAAGAGTTTTTGATTTTTGGAGAAATAAGGAGGTGGGTCAGCAGAATGGCTGCCCTGGTCTGCTGGAGGGCAGACTGGACTGTTTAGGAGACTGGATGACAGAGTCAGTCTCCAACACACAGGAACAGAAGCAGGCTGTTCACGTGTGCCCAAAGATGAGCTGGCAGGGAAGAGCAGTGGTCTGGCTGAGCTGAGAGCTTTGGCTGGAGTTCAAGGGAAAAAGGAAAGTCCCATGACCTTTTGAAGAAGGAGCAGGCAACTCAGGAGGACTTGAGAATGTTATGAGGTTATGCAGGGAGAAAATTAGGGCCACAACCCAGCTAGAACTTAATCCAGCTAGTGCCATAAAAGACAATAAATACATTAGCAACAAAAGGAGGGCCAGGGAGAATGTCCAACTTTTATTGGATGGGGGTAGGAGGGGGGAAGAAACATAGTGACAAAGGATGAGGAAGAGTCTCAGTTACTTAGTGACTTCTTTGCATAGGCTGTTAATAGTAAGATCCGTTGTTCTCGGCATACCTGAGGTGGAAGACACAGGCAGGGAACAGAATGAAATCCCCATAGTCCAGGAAAAATGGTCAGCAACCTGCTATGCCACTTAAAGATGCACAAGTCTATGGGTCTTGGATTCAACCGAAGGCACTGAGGGAGCTGGCAGAAGTGCTCATTGAGCCCCTTTCATCATTTAACAGCACTTCTGACTAACTAGGGAGGGTTACGGTTAGGGTGGACTGAAAGGTTGCAAATGTTCTGCTATCTTGTGAACAGCCAGAAGGAAGATTTGGGAAACTACAGGCCTGTCAATCTGACTTTGATGCCAAGGTAGGTCATAGAGCAGATCGTCTTGAGTGCGGTCACACAGCACATACAGGACAGCCAGGGGATGGGGCATAGCCAGAATGGGTTTAGGAAGAGCAGGTCCTGCTTGAGCAACCTGATCTCCTGCTATGGCAAGGTGAACCCACTCAGCAGATGAGGGGAAGGCTGTGGATGTGTCTGCCTGGAGTCCAGCAGAGCCTTTGATACTGTCTCCCACACCATTCTCCCGGAGCAAGAGGCAGCCCATGGCTTGGACAGGTGCACTCTTTGCTGGGTTCAGAACTGGCTGCGTGGCCAGGCCGAGAGGGTGTGGTGGTGAATGGAATTCCTTCCAGCTAGGGTTGGCCACCAGTGGTGTCCCCAGGGCTCAGTATTGGGGCCAGTCCTGTTCAATATCTTTATCAGTGATTGGGATGAGGGGATTGAGTGCACCCTCAGTAAATTTGCGGATGACACCAAGTTGGGCGGGATTGTTGATTGCTTGCGGGTAGGAAGGTTAGGAAGGCTGTGCAGAGGGCTCTGGACAGGCTGGATTGATGGGCCAAGGACAAGTAAATGAGGTTCAGTAACGGGAAGTGCTGGGTCCTGCATTTGGATGACAACAACTCCCTGCAGTGCTCCAGGCTGGGGACAGAGCGGCTGGTAAGATGGAAAAGGCCATGGGGGTGCTGGTGAAAGTGGCTGTACGTGAGCCTGGGTGTGCCCAGGTGGGCAAGAGGGCCAAGGGCACCTGGCTTGTATCAGCCCTAGTGTGGCAGCAGGACCAGGGCAATGACATGTAGCTGGCACTGCTGAGGCAACTGGGGTGCTGTGCCCAGTTCTGGGTCCATCAGGAAGAGGAGGACGGACACTGAGGGGCTGGAGCAAGTCCAGAGACTGGAACAGAGCTGGAGAAGGGGCTGGAGCAGCAGGAGCAGCTGAGGGAGGGCTCAGCCTGGAGAAAAGGAGGTTCCTGGGGACCTTCTTCCTGTCTCCAACTCCCTGATGGGAGGGTGGAGCCCTGTGGGGCGTCAGGCTCTGCTCCCAGGGAGCCAGAGGAAGTGGCCTCAAGCTGTGCCAGGGCAGGTTTAGATTGGATGTTAGGGAAAATTCCTTACCTGAGGAGAAATTTCCTACCTGTCAAGCCCTGGCCCAGGCTGCGCAGGGCAATGGGGGAGTGTTCACAGTGGTGGAGGAATTCAGATAAAAGTGTATTGGTGATATTTGGGGACATGGTTTAGTTGTGAACTTGGCAGTGGTAGGTTAGTGGATGAAGTCTATGATCTCAAAGGACTTTTCCAATCTAGATGATTCTATAAATGTGCTTGTTTAGTTGTTGTCTCATGTCATCGTATCATAAAGTTGTAGTTGTTTAGTTGAGTCGGAGCCTGCATCTGCCTCCGTCTGCTCAGAAGGAGACTGAAGTAGATCTCAGGGTTTGCCAGTGCACAAGTTTGCCACTACATGTAGGGCATGTATCGTGACTCAGATGCAGTTAGATTAGGTCAACACATCTTAATCCTGAGTAGTTTTACGTGTGTGCCTTCATAAACAGGCATTGACCTACTGACACTTAGAGGAGCTAAGCATGTAAAACTGTTTTGCAGAATCTTAACCTTAAATTAGTGACTGGTCTCTTTTCATGATTTCGGTAGTAACCTTAATGGTATTTTAATACCTTTATATAATTTTTTCTTTAAAACGTAGCAATATAGACTTTTTCTCATCAAACTTATTTACCATGTTTCAACAACCTTCTCATTTCATTAACTGATACCTTCTCTACTATGAAAAATGTTTAGCCCTCTTGGACTAAATCACAGTAGTCAGAAGAATGTAGGCTGTAAAAATTCAGGGTGTTTTTCTCTGGGCAGATTGCAAACTTGGCCGGTTTTGGTTTTGTTTTTTGAAGATAAATGCCTTGTCTAGACACAATCGTCAGAGAAATAAGGGAACTAATACATGTGACTGCTAATCTGGTGAATATAATACTTTTTTGTACTTGAAAGTTTGGCTTTGATGCATGTACACTATTAACGTGTGGTTTTTAATCAGGTGACATGCCATTCCAGTGAAGAAGCTGCCTATGGTGCATAGAATGACATTAGTTAAAAAATGAAACACTTTTGAGTACAGATTCTATATAATGTAGATTTTTGATAATGCTAAAGTAGTTATTGTCATGGATCCAGAGCTTGTTAGCCATGGAGCTGCAGATTTACTTTTATTTGCGACTTTATTATGAATAGAGATTGAACTCAAATGCTGTTTATAGAATGGAACAAGCAATTTCTGATGAAACGCAACTGGTACCATAATGCTTCTGAATACTCCTAATTAAGCAGGAGGTTCCTTTGTGCTTCTTTCCCTTTAAGTAGCTGTTGTCAACATGTAAAATTTTATGACTGTGCTTTCTGCTCACCTGTTTGTCCATATGCCTGTCCATTCCATGCCATAACTTTTGTTTGTCATTTCATTTCAGCCATAACTGAAAGTAGGCTAGGCATTCAACAGTAAAGTTCTACAGTTTTCTGAAAATTAATCACTGTATTGAAGAAGATGGACAGATCAGGCCCGCCTGCTGAGGAAGTGGTAGGCCAGTATTAGTGTTACTTCACCACTGCCCCAAGCAGTTCTCTGATTCCTCAGTGTGTGCCTGCTGTCCAACAAGTATATATGCTGTCAGCACTGTCCTTGTCAAGTGGGTTGTTGAAGTGGACTTGTATTTCCTCATAGGGTCTGGTTTATGGCAGCAGGAAAATGCAGGAATCCTAGGAACACCACTCACAGGAGCATTTTTTCAGTCACCTCAAAAGTAGCACATGAGGAAACCTGTAGTAAAAAGCTTCTGCATAGTACCATCTACATGGGTTTTGTGCACAGTGGAATGTGGATAGTGGATACTAAATTTTTCTTTCTTGGATGAAAATTTTGTTTTCAGAATAAATTCAGTATGATTTCAATTAAAAAACGTTGGTCACTTTTAAGTAACATGACTAGAATGATGTTTACATCTGTAACTACAAGCAGTACGTAATTCAATAATTTCTATTGGTGAAAATACCTTAAAATCATTTCCATGTGCGCATTATTTCTTATTGAGGGCACACAGATAGTCTAACACAAGTCATGCTGACTTGTTATCTTTCCATTCCAGTATTATGTGAGAGAACAAACATTTGCATTGATACGTGAAATGAAAACTTGCCTTTCTGAAATGCATGCACATAATAATACACAGTTTTCCAGAGCTTTCATTTTAGTCGAGCGTTTTTCAGAACCGAAGTCTGTGTGCTTACCGGTGCCCTGTGGAATGGATTGTGTGGATGTGTGACGTGGATGGCTTGCAGACAGCTGATTGCTGTTTTCATTAATAAAATCAGGACTTGCTATTTTATGTAGTCAAATGTAAGTGAAAAATACAAGAATTTAGAAGATATAGTCATAGCTATTTTTTAATGCAAGTGAAGTGTCTGCCCTCCTTCACCCTCCCCCATCCCCTCTCCTCCGCTCCTGCCATGTGTTGTGGACTGGATTTCAGTGATCTAGTAGATTCACTGCCATCCTGTAAATTGTAAACTGGACTAGCAAGAGTACTGTTGGGTTTTTTTGTGATACAGGCTTTTTTATCACCTTTGATACGATTATTTGCACATGGACCAATTTAAAGCCTTTGGTTGTTCCAGAGGAGTAATAGATTAAAGTTACTGTATTAATTTGATAAAATCCGTTCACTAGTTTATTTTTTTAATGGTTGTAACTTCTGCCTTTTAATAACATTTCTGCAAATATGAAGACATAAAAGGGGTGTGTGTGTATGTATCTATATATATATAAATATATTGTGATTTTTAAAATTAAGAAAACCTCTGTTTCCCTTTGGTCTTTGCAGTGCTAAAGTTAGTTTACCAGCTGCAGTGCCTTTTTTTGGTAAGGCAGTAAAATTCAGAAGTTTAACAAATGTTAAAAAACAAACCCCCCCCCCCCCCTATTTTTAATAAAACCCCCTAGTTTTTTTATTTTTAGTAGTTGTTTTGAAAAGTAATGCTGCCTAGTACTAGACATGTAACTAGGAAACATACTGTATGATTCATTAGCTTGTAATTTTTGTTGTGATTAATAAGATCAGTGTTCTGATCTAAATGTAGTAGTAATGTAAACTGATAAAGATGACTACAGGATTTTTAATGTAAATAAAATATTTTACTAAATACTGTAAAATGAAGATACAATACTCGAATGAGATATGAGGTATTTTATTATCACAGCTTCTTTGAATCCTGATATATTTTCCTTACGTATTGTGCTAGTTATATTGCTAGATATTTGTTATTGGCGTCTTTCAATACAAGGCTGTGTGGGTCAGATTTGAATGTGTGCCTCTTCTGTAGGAGCATAAAATCAGCAGGCTGTGGTTCTCAAGAGCAGAATGGAGGAGTATGCATTGGGAAATACAGAAGAGGGAATGTGGTATTACTGTCTAAGGACTGTGTGATATGTGGAGTGTTACTCTGATTGTTTTGTATGACAGCTGCCCGTGTAGGAGCCTGTGATTGTTGTCTTAGAAGAAAGAGTGAGAGCCTAAAATTGTAGGGGTTTGCCCTACTGAAATGAAGTGGTGTGTGTGTTTGAATATTGTATTACGTTGCCTTGGTTTGTGGATAGATGGAAACTGTACGTCCCTGTGAGAATATTCCAGTGCCTAAAAGTGTTACACATGTGCATAAGGAAGGTGCTGGTATCTTGGGCAAGAGCGAATTAGAATTGCAGTAGATCATTGTTTTTCCATAATATGCATTTATAGGTAAAAGCTGTCTTCATTGCTAAAATGCTCTTATTTGTTAAATCTGTTCCAGTTTTATCTGATGTGCCTATCAAATATAAGTAATGATACGTAGTAAATGATTTGATCCTGGCATTATCTAAGTTATTTTTTCTGGAAATGGTTTTGTTCTTGGCTTCCGGTACTTCTCTGCCAAATAAACCTTCCAATACATTACTTAGGATTATTTTTCCCCAGATTTTTATTTCTGAGTTCTGCTTTATGAAAATATGTTATATCCTACCTGCTTCAGGTTATGTGGTTTCTTGTATACTTCGAAAAATTCTTTTTTGTATGTATAGCCCATCAAGAGAATAATTACAAGTAACTGTAAACAGTACCTGTGTTTCTGCCTCAAAAATGCTGCTTCTACATTATGTTTAAATTAACTCTTCAGTGTCACACAACATGGGGTTTTTTTTTCTCTCATGGTATCTCGGGCTCTAAATGCCAGGTGATTGGTAGGGGAGGTTTAGACAGGATATTGGAAAGGAATTCTTCCCCATGAGGATGCTGAGGCCCTGGCACAGGTTGCCTGCAGAAGCTGCGGCTGCCCCATCCCTGGAAGTGTCCAAGGCCAGGTTGGACAGAGCTTGAAGCAACCTGGGCTAGTGGAAGGTGTTCCTGTATATACACACATATGTATACACATACATTTTTTAAAAATTTATTTTTAAAAGTTGGATTAATTGGTTTTGTAGTCAGGTAGGGTGATGTTTCTGTGATTGATGTAGACATATAAAGACAGAATCTGATATAAAGGATGTTTAAATGTAGCTGTGCTTGGTAACCAATTAATTTCCAATTTCATTTGGTTGAAATGCTTTAGCTTGCAGCTAGTAATTGCTTTTATTGGAGAGGATACAAGCTGTTTACTATTTGTCACATCAGAGCGTGTCAAAGTTTTGGAGATCAAACTTTTTTTTTAAGGACCTGGGTTAATAATATCTTTACATGGAAAGAGTTATCTTCTTGTTACAGTTTTCAGAGTAGAACTCTAATCTTGTGTACTCAATATGATCTAATTGTGAATCAAACCTATATTTCACACCTCTTCTAACCATGTGTTACCAGACTTCAGTGCTGGGAGACTTAATTAAAAGTGACTTACTGACATTTTAGATATGTCTCAACTATGTGCTGCCTGTGTGACTAAACACGTTCCTAATAGAGGTGAGAATTTCTGAAATATCAAAGAACTTAAAATTATTTGTACTTTTCATCATCATCCTAATAGTCTCACTTAATTCTTGTGAGGCTTTACGGTTGCATTGCATTTTTGTTCTTAAGTAAGCTATAGTATTAATGGGGAAAAAAAAAGGCTTTTTAAACTTTCTAAGAGCTTTGTTTTATTCTTATTTTCTTCCTTTGGCTGATTTTTTCATTCTTGCTTTCTCTGTCTTTTCCTCAGCTATGTTTGTGTCTGTGTGGCTATTGCTTTTATAATACTGTCTAGGATTCTCTGAATGATGTACAAGGTAGTGAAGTTTTTTGGTTTGTGACTGGGGCACTATGCAAAACAATAATTGTGTCTTTTTGGCAGACTGGAGCAGCTGTGTGAATGCTGAAGCTGTCTTGCTGCTCCCCTCTTGTTTGCAAGAGCTTACAACATTGCAGAGCAGATATGCAGTCTTCAAAGAGAGGATCAAGTCCTCCTGGTGCAGTAATTCTCAGGCTTTCTCTTACTCTTTAGCTCAAATTGGATGTTAAAGGCTGAAATGGCACTTCGCTAGAAGAAAAAATTCTTTTCACATTTTTTTATCTTCCACTGAAGGTGATGACAGGAAGAGGAGCAGTTTTGAATTTTTACCGACAGTGTTTCTTTCTTCACTTTCCTTTTCTTTCACTGGCATGATAGAGTTGTTAACCAACATGTCCTCACTTGTTAGAGAATAGCCTTGACGCAATTCTTATTTCTCAAATGTACGGAAGTGGCACTTAGGGAGGTTATGTAGAATGGCCACGCTTTTTAGTCCTAAAGTGTGCTTGCTGATCCCTGTAAGTGCTGAGTCAGAGAAAAATTCTGTCATGTCTGTAGAATGTGGGAGTCGATTAAAACTAATTAAAGCGATGCAAAAGCCTTTCAGCACTTTCGGGCAAGCTTTGCTAAAAGATCATTTTTTCACAGGTCTTGAATCTTGATCTAAATACCTAATTATGATGTAGATCATGTCATAGCTGACATCATTGCTTTCAGCCGTCATAACAGTGAAAGGTCCTGATGTGGAAAGGTTCACGGCATAAGTGTGTCCAGTGTGCTGACAGAGCTTTGACAGTCCATGCAGCTTTTGTTTCTTCTGCGGTGATTTTTTTTTCTGAGTAGCCAAGTGTCAGAATCTCACCTTGTCCAGCTGCACAAAATGGTCAACAATGTGAATAAATCCCCATAGCTCAGCATTCTGAACTTTACTGCTCTTTAGCTTGATCTATTTTAGGGAGAGGATAGTGATGCAAAAAAGTGGCATGTTTTGCAGACATGCTTTACCTGAAAAATGCAAAAAGGACTTAGAAGTTGAATTTGTTTTTTAATACTACTGAACTAAATGAAGCCTCTGATCGATTGTTATGCTTTTGTGGTCTGTTGCATTGAAACAGAAATAAGCACAAAGGAAGATTCTTTGTTCTTCACACAGTGTATATAGTGATTTTCGGCATTTGGAGGTCAAATAATGAATAATTGCTTTAATATGAGAATTAGTAATATTTTTAAAGTATTTGAAAATGGTCAAACAAACAAGTTTACATTAATGGAGACTTAAAGAAATATGACAATTCAGAGGATAGTAAGGACTCTGTCTAGAAGGTATTTGGTGTGATCGTACAGTTTTGTGCCAGGGAAGGCTTAGATATTGGATATTAGGAGCAATTTCTTCCCTGGAGGGGGTTGTTAAACCCTGGCACAGGCTGCTCAGGGCAGTAGTGGAGTCGCTATCCCTAGGGGCGTTTAAAAGCCATGTGGGTGTGGCGCCTGGGGACATGGATTAGCAGTGGCCTTGGCAGTGTTGGGGGAACAGTTGGACTCAACAGTCTTGAAAGGCTTTTCCAACCTAAGCAATTCTGTGTAAGTGGATCTCTGTACACAGGAATTGAATATGAGAGAAGTCTCCAGCTGCATAGATCAAATTGCTTGGACAAAAAACCACAGTGGAACTATGTGCGAGCCTCAGGCATTTTGGGGCCAATTCATAGGTCCTGTGTGCAGTGTTCTAGCAGCTAACTAACTTCTGTATTTCCAGAAGCAGGTACTTACCTAAGGCTTTGTGTGGCTTACATTACTTTGTGTGGCTTCTACTTCCATAAAGCAGTGCTACCATACTCACTGGAAGAATCCGGCTTCTTGCGCTTAGGACATGCGTCCTAAAAATGGATAACTCCCATTTTTTGCTGCTGAAAAGATGATTTCTTAGTACAGTGAAACTGAATTAACATTTCTTATCTTCATTCTGTTTGTATGAAGTTAAAATGTAGGTAGAGGCCTTGGTTTTCCTGCCACTTCTAGAATTTTGTCTAATGTGGGTAGTTTTTTGAGGACTGATAAAATAATAGCGTGAGAAAACTGGGCATTTGGGAGCAGAAGAAGTTATGCTTGTATTTCTCCTTTCAAATACTTAACCTGAGGAATGTCCAATTGCAAATGACTGGAAAAAATGAGAAAATCTTAAAGAAATGAGACCTAGTGTAACTAGATCATATCGAAGATGGTTTAGTGCGGGGGTTTTTTTGGTGGATCCCCGCTTCCCGCCCCCTCAGTTGCATTGTTTCTGTTTAGAAGGTGCAGCAAGAGCTGTAAAGAGCTTATCCAGTGAAGGATTCTGCACAGCAGGGAAGCATGAGACCACTGAGTCTTCATGGAACAATATTTGAGTGAGTAGCTGAGGTAAATATGTCTCTAGATGGGAGCCTTTTTGTGCAGTGACTTTAGTGATTCTCTGACGTGATTGTTACATTGGGAATGTCCTGGTAAGTCCTCATCTGGAATACAGTTGATTTCTGTTTTGTTCCAGAAGGATTATTCATATTCAAGAAGCATATTTTTAATGGGTGAAGGGTACGTACACTGGGATTCTGAGGGTAATCTGGAGATTTACAGAAGGATTTGAATGAATTTAGGCTGCTTTAGTTTAGCCAAATTAAAACCTTATATACTCCTTGCACACTCCGGCCCCATGGTCCACAAGCTCCCAAGAAAAACAGTGTAAAGAGCATAGAAATTGCAGGATTCAAGCAAATGGGGTCAAGCTGATGAAGAACAATTTTAGGCTGAAAACCTGAAGATTGGAGAAGAAAACCAAATTTGAAGGTGGTGCTTGCTCCATTTTGAGAAGAATTGCCTGATGTGGGATAGGAAGGAAGTAGATTTGATCCAGAAGTCATTTTCAGTTGTGTGCTCTTTCCATATTAGTTCACTGATTTGTAGAAGGGGGCAGGGGGAGAATTTCAAGCAGGTAAAACTCAACTACATAAATCTTGTAAATGAAATAAAACCGAGAACCCAAACCCTTAGAGAAAACAATTGATTTCTGTTACTTTTATGTTCTTCATAGCAACTGATGCATAAATATGACAATGAAATACTGAACTCCTGTTGAATTATCAGTTTTCAGAATCATAAGGGCTAATTTTGCTTTGGCAGATTAAACATTTTCTGAGATTTTTTTTTTGGTTGATCTTTTGTTCTAAATCCATTTTTTTGGATGATCGGTTCTCCAATATTAGTTCATCACAGGAGAGAAGTCTTTAAAAAAACTATAAAAATATGTGTGTGGGGTTTTTTAAATCAGAGTACTTAACTTAAACTGTATTTTAAGCCCATGACTTCTCTTTTCCTTTTGACTTTTCCAGTAGAAAGGGTTTTCAGTGAATGCATTGTCATGTGCTAGTCTTTATTAGGTATTGATGACTTTTCTGCTAAGCCTTTTAAAACTACCAAAACTGGCATATCTTGTCTTTATGCATAGAGAAACTTGCTTCAGTTTTTTTCAAATGTTCAGGTAAGTTTAAAGGAATAAGGGCCCCCCATTTTATCAAGTGTTCTTTCTATAGGGTTTTCAAGAACTACTGGTTACAAATATTAATAGAAGTATGAAACAGATTGATAAAGCTCCCTAATCTCACCTTCTCAGTCTTTTATAAATGCTACAACTCTGTTAGCTTTGCCGTCAGAGTTAACTTTCGGAGCAGACAAGTCCCGAATTACTAAGGAAAAACAGGAAGAATGTAACCTGAAAACAATGTTCTTTCAGTCTTTGTTTGCAATATAATTAAGAAGGGCACAAAGTTTTTAAAATACAGGCATATCTTTTGTAGTGTGTTTGCATTGGAGAAATAAGCAAATTGCCATCAAGATAGAAAATGTCTTCCCTCACAGTTTTATGAAAACGTTGCACATTTTGCTGCATTCTGCAGTGCTTTCAGATACTAAGTTTTGATTTAACTGAGAAGATGCCATTGCCAGAATGTAAACCAGTTATTCTAGTCTTGCTTAAAAACCCAGCTTGCAAAGTGATAAGAGTAACAAAGGTGGGAATTCACCTCACCCTGTCTTCCCACTGAAGTCAAACCTTAACTAGCTCCATTTATATGCTAATATTAAGCACATGAAGCTTCCTTTGTCTTTTACTTTTTACACAGTAAGGAAATAGTGCAGGGAAGCCTGATTAGGTTACATTAATGTTGCACAGTCCATAATGAGATTTGAAAAGAAACAATAAAATCACTCTTCTCCACGTTTACTGTCCCATTCTCCATTGACTATGTCTGTTTTTCTGTTCTTTCTTTTGTTTTAAATATTCAACTTCCACCTCTCTCCATTGAGTGTGGAATGTTGGCTATTTCTGGCCTTTTATTCTTAAGTTGCATTAGGGTTTTGTTTGTGTCTGAGGATACTTTGTTTTACACTTTCTAATAATTTGTTCTAAAAACAAATCTAAAGAATAAACCACAAAAAATGCTTCTCTGTAGGGCTTTAATGGAATAACTGGGAGTACTGAAAGGAAGAATAAACTAGTTTCAAGGACTTCCAGTATTGAACAGTGAAATGGCAAATCCTGAGCTTTTCATGTTTGTGTGTGTGCAGTTATATCAAGAAAGAGAATATTTAGTCTGAAACAATGTTCTTTGGTCCTTTAAAGTATTTTTTTTTTTTTTATTGTTCGGAGAAGTTGGTGTTGTGTAATTTCCTTCTGTTCATGCCAAATCATGCCTTTGCTATTGAGTTTTACCTTGGTTTTCCATTTGGGGCACCTGTTTGACTCTGTGCATTGGACACTGGGGCTACAACCAGTCTATGTGTGTTTAATCAGGGAGCCATAGTAAAGCCTGTTTTTAAAAATACTTCGTGACTTGATTCAAGGCTGAGGAAGGTGTGACTGTGTAGTATCCCTGCCTGCCAGGTTCTTAAGTAGCTGGTTATCAGTCTTGGCAAGAGGCAAGCAAGCACCTGAAGAGCTCTTTTCACTGCCCTCTGCTGAACGTCTAACCTTTGTCCCAAAGTTCAGGTTTTGGGGGACTGTTCAGTGCCTTCAGGACTGATCCCACACCCCAAACTTAGCAGTGCCATAGGAATATATGTAGTCAGAAGTACAACATTTGTGTAGAATCTTAGCTGAGAAGCAAGTACTTGAGCTTTGAGCTTCAGTTAGGGCAGGAAATGCCACGTTTCCAACTTAAGAAAAGAAGTATGACTTTGTTTTCTGCTTTCTGGAAGAAAAGTCAGGGCTCTGGTCAGCCAGCAGGATGATTGGGGGTGTAGCAAAGTACATAATTTTTAAGCTTCCCCTCTCTCAAGTGTTTTGCTCCCACTGTTTAAATAGTGTAATTACTGTGTGGTATCTTCTGTCTCCTCTCTTGTTTTGGTTCCAGTAGGTTGGGGTTTTTTGGTGGTGTCAAAGTATGGCAGTAGGGTACAGAAGGAGATGATCAATGTTTAGATTTCCCCTTGGGAGAATAAAGATGATACCCTTCCTTTGTAGGCTGATGATGTTGCCACTGACTGTTGTGAGGAATGTTTGTTCCTGGCTGTCCTTTGTCAAGGGAGAAAAATATCTCTTGCTTTCCTGGCAGGCCTGGGAGTGTAGCTTGATATTGGTGGCCATAACAAACAAAAAAAGCAGTTCGAATTAATTTAGAGGTTGTAATTTAAGATTGAATTAAAGAAAAACTCCGGCTGCTGTTGATGCAACTGCCTACCTAGTTTTAAATTATCTAGCTTGCCTAACTCTAAAAGAAGTTCTTGCTCATGTAGATGATTGAAGTTTTGTTTGTGTAAACTTGTTAGTGTGCTTTCTTGTCTGTGCCACTGTGAGATAGGTGAGCTTTATGGTCACGCAGCCGTGTGATGCTGTAGAAAAGGATCTAGAGCAAAAATACCTGTTTTTCTACACATTTGTTTTCTAAAAAGTATTCAGCGTAAAAGTCCCAATCAAGGCAAACCCAAAGAAAAATCCTGAAATGCTATTTTAGTCTAGCATTTTTGATATGTAGGCAATTTTGCCCATTTGCTTAGTTAAAATTGTCTATCAGTGTAGCTGAAGAGAGCACCTCTAAGCTTTGTAAAGCAAGTCCATGTTTAATGCTACAGCCAGTATTTTTAAAGTACCAAGCTGTAAAATTTCACTGAATCTTTACATGTCTTCAGAGAAAAAATATACATTAGAAAAGTCCAACAGTATTGGATTTCTACTGCTATAGCAAGTAACATTTTTCTGAAATGGAAATGTTGCATCTGTTGTGCTGTTTTTGGTGTCCTATACAGTGTGTGTGAACTGGGTGTTTAGAAAAATTTGATCTACCCAGGGAAGAAAAAATCTGGGAAGTAAACAATGCAAACAAGTGTTCAAAATTACTTTGAGTTTTAAATTTTCAGTGAATTATGTGTGGATTGTGTACTGATGCACAGATGCTTCTGAATTCTCATAGTGTGAAGAGAATTTGAAATCTGTGTGCTTTAGAGAGCATCACTAATGGAATGAAGCTCTAGTTTCATTATAAAAAAATTGCGATTTTCCTTTCATTTTTGGGAATTTTTTTTGCATTTTGACAGATTCCTTTGGCTTACTGTGTTTATCAAAGGGGTGCACGTTGTACTGTATCATTCACAATTTACTTATGGTAAAAGGGCTATGTGTATTTAAACAGACGGTTGCAAACAAATCAAGTGTTATTATATAACATTTATCTTCAGCTGTTCCTCTTGTAATGGCTTCATATCTGGCAGTGGGAAACAAGGTGCTTTCACTGTGCTGGAAATACCTCACGTACTTTTTTTTGATAAATTTTGCTGTTCTGTTTGATGTGTCTTTCTTTGTCCTTGTAAAAGTTACTTGATGACTCAGTTCATCATCAGTTGTTTTCTGTTTTCAGGTTGCAGAACAGCAATGTCACAGAACTGACCACGTTGGTCACAGTAAGTAAGCTGTAGCAGTAAGCGTTCTGATAGTTCTCTGAGAAGCACGACTCATGCAGGGAAAAGGAAAATATTACATACTGAATGGCTTAGTGCTAAATTCTGCGTCCAGGTCCTGATTTCAGCCAGGCATTAAGTACAGCCTTAGCTAAAACTTACAGATTCTTAGTCCATGCGTGCAATTATTTTTGTGACTTCAGGTTTAGCTGTTGAGATGGTCTTTAACAATTAACATCCATCATACTGTTACCATTCTTTCTGGATTACTTTGTATGTAGGCTTGAAATATGAATTTGATAGCATGTAATTTTAGCGTATACCTTTGGTAGTTTTGATGTCTATTGTACAGTTTACAGAGTATTTAAAACTAGTTGAGAGTTTGTGCTGGGAGTTTAATTCCAAAATCGGTTTTAGCAACTTTGGAAGGCATTTTGCGCAGTCAGAGAATACTTGCTATTTTGCTAGATGTTGAGCGTGAGTTTTCTTGTTTTACTAGGCTGGGTGATACAGTGGAGTCTTAGGTCTCAATAGCAACCTTGTGGCCCTCATCCCAGATGTAACTTCACAGTCAGTAGAGGTGAAATTTGCACTTACAGTATTCCTACAGTAAGCCTAAATCAATCATTTTTTGCATGCTGGTTAAAATAATTTATAAGATTAAAGTTAAAAGGCTCAGGTTTCAGAAGTGCTTTCTGTACAATGTGGAAGGAGAAGCTGTTACAGCCACTACATGTGACTTAATACAGTGTTTATGAGAGTGGCAAGAGCACCACCAGCAGCTGCTAAATTCAAAGAATGAATAGGTTAAGAGAAAAGAGCAGATGTATTAAATAGGAGGGATCAAGTGTATTAAAGTTCAAAAGAGCAGTTTTCTAGTGAACATATTGCTCAGGCAGTGATAGGAGAGCAGGTAAGGGTGGGAGGTATGATAGCTTGCTATTCTGAAGTCATGAGCAGTATTCTGAACCATTAAAAAAATCAAAAAGCAGAACTAGGCAAGTCATTAAGTAATTTGCAGTAACGGACAGAAATAGGAAGGCTTTATCTAGTATTTAATATTTACTGCAGAATCATATTGTGAAACTTCCTGTAATGCTGTAGTATACTGCCAGCTTCTGTAGTGTGAGCTGGCTTTAATGAAAAAGCCTTCATTTCGTAAAAGCTTTAACCCTGTTGTTTTTTTTGGTAATGAGGTAACATTTTTTTCTGGGATGTACTGAGACTGCTACTTTCCCAGCCTCCAGTGACTGAAGAAGGATGTAGAAACTTGCTAGAAGAAGCTTCCAGTTTTGCAGTTTTGCTTCCAGTTGTGGAACCTTTTTTGAAAAAAAGCCCTTTACCTTAGGAAGGAGATACAGTTCCACTAAGAATACAGGTGCATTGCTTGAGTTAAAAATTTGTCCTGACTTCTGAACACTCAAGTGTTACAAGGGCTACTTCCTCCTTAATGCTTTGGGAGTTATTATCTGCAAACAAGTCCTACTCTGTGGGGCAGTTTTTCCTAGACCTGCAAGCGTGGAATGAGAACTGCTGCTGGCGGCCGCTGACCGCTGTTCCTCTGTGGAACCATCAGGATGAATGCTGAAGAAAAGAGTGCCTTACTCAGGAAAATGGGAAAAATGGTCCATAAATGCTCTGGTTGACATGCATGAATTTCCTCCCCTTAAGTGTGCAACTGGAGGAGAATAGAAGGAATTTATAGTAAGATTTATGCTTTTTGATGAGTTTTCTTGTAGGCAATAAAAAATACAAGAGAAACAATAGCCAGGTGTAGATTTCTTTCTTTCAACAAACTTAATTTTAATGCTGGCTGTCAGTACTAACTCAGTGTGCCAGTTTCTTTGTGTGTTTGTCCAACCATATTTAATTCTTTTCTGAGAGATGAAAAATATCGAATCTCTGAATAATAATCAAAAATGTATCCCTAATCATATCTAACATTTTTGTGAGTACAGTCAATTTTTTTAGCCTACAGGACATTCTTCGCTATGAAGCAATAATAACCCTTGCATCCAAACAAAGAAACGGAACTTCAGTGTGCCTTTGGTTGTAACAAATAGGTTCATGAAGGGAGAGCTTGAAAAGATTAGGAAACATGGCAAGTAATAATTCCTTCTGTGTTGTCAGTTGTGGTGTTGATGGTCTGCCTGTCTGTTTGGTGGGATTTTTTTTTTATTTTTCATGTTAAAACGATGCCATTTTAGATACGAAGTTCTTGTGGATACTAATTTCTACTCCCCAAATACAAAATTATTTTAATTCCTAGTCATGGCTCTTTTTATTTGTTACAAAAGGCGACAATGGTGAATTCTAACAGTCCCAATTTATTTGTGGAAACGGCTAATTTAGAATGTTGACACAGTACTTGAAAGTGATGCAGGTAATACGTCCTAAAAATTTTCTGTATGGTTGTAACTAAACACGTTCTTAATGGCTATAGTAAAAGAAATGAGTTAAAAGTAGAAGATTAGCTCAGCAGAAGGCTGAACAAAATTTTCTGGAGTAAAGTTAGGAAATTAAGAAGAGAGGTCTCTTTCACAAAAACTGTGATGACGAGGCACATTTGTGAGAGATGTTGCCATTACAGGAATACTAGTGTTGGGTGAGTATGGCAATGAGCAGAAGCATCTTTATAGGTGAAATCGACACATAAGGATTTTTTTTCCATTTTTTTTGGAGGGGAGGGAGGAGGGGAATAAAAAAAGCAAATAAGAGCTAGATGTTAGAAGATTCAGAAATCAAGCATTCTACAGAAAGTTTAAGTAGGGATTTTAACAGGTTTTGAAAACTACCCAATTTCTTTTCACAGTAACAGAGTATTCAGTGGCCTACTTGGAATTGGCATCTAGGAGTGTGAAAGCAAATGGCAACAAAAAATGAGTGCGAGTCAGACCCATGAAAGATTTTGTGTATTTCAGTTACTGGTTCTAAAATATGGAAGCAAATTGCCTGCCAAGAAAACCCCTTTTCTTACTTGACATTTAAACATAGATAAATAATAGCCTGTTTGCAGCTAAATAAAAACACAGAAGACTTGCAGAAGCAAGCGAATTAGGCAAACAGTTTTTATTTTATTTTTATAAAACCATCTGCTTTATCTCTTGCAGCTTCTATATCAGAACAAAAGAAAATTAACAAAAAATGGGATTGTTGAACCGGAAGTGAAATTTGATAAATCTGGAAACTGGCAGCTAGTGAGAAACTATTGATAATGAGTTGGAACACATATTATGGAGAAGTAAGGGGGAAAGAAAAAAGGAAAAATTGTTGAACTCGGGCTAACAGAAGTAGTTCTATGCTTTTATGGCAATTTGAGTGTATCGGTAGCTCGCTCTCCACAACTGTTCCCCTTCTCGTCAAAGTTAGCTTAAGCATCTAGATACACAGCTGTATTTGCCTTTTTATATCATGTAACTACTCAAAAGGATGCAGAGAATTCCTAGAAGGATGCATTTGGTTATGGAAAAGGTGTCGCTATTTCTATATTCCCCCCGAAACAATTCTGGTGCCTACAGTACAAGGAAGATGTGGAGCTGCTAAAGTAGGTCCAGAGGAGGCCACAACAGTGATCTGAGGGCTAGAGCCCCTCTGCTCTGGAGCCAGGCTGGGAAATCTGTGGGTTTTCACCTGGAGAAGAGAAGGTTCCAGGGGGGACCTTAGAGCCTAAGGGGGCTCCAGGAGAGCTGGAGAGGGACTGGGGACAAGGGATGGAGGGACAGGACAAGGGGAATGGCCTCCCAGTGCCAGAGGGCAGGGATGGATGGGATATTGGGAAGGAATTGTTCCCTGTGAGGGTGGGGAGGCCCTGGCAGATGTTGCCCAGGGCAGCTGTGGCTGCCCCTGGATCCCTGGCAGTGCCCAAGGCCAGGTTGGAGGGGGCTTGGAGCACCCTGGGATAGTGGAAGGGTGAGCACCCATGTCATGGGGTGGGATAAATGAACTTTATGGTCCCTTCTAAACAGAATCATTCTGTGACTATAAAAGGAGGCTGTTCATGGTTTGTAGTAATAATGTTTGAAAAGTAGCTGTTTGGGGTTTTTTTGACAGTGTAGGTGGATATACACTTAGCAAGCTCAGAAGGAATTTAAAAGCTTCCAAAACAGGCCATCCCCCCCAAAAAACATGAGAATTTACTTTCTTCATACACATGTAACACCTTCAGATTTAATTACATCTTCACTTTAGTATACTAGCAATTAACATTGACTAAGAAACTAAAGATAGTATGATTGTAACAATTTTATGTGCTTGCAGTAATTATAGAGAGTGTAAATGAAACAGAGGGCAATTGTGCCTTTTTTTCTCCTTGTTTCTGTGTAGTTTTTAGAAAATCGTGTTATTAAAAAATGGAAAGTAGTTTATTGCTGTGTGTTGTCTGCAAATATGGTTAGTGTATATGTACTTGTATATCCTTGCTTGTGTGTATTTAGATGCCTTTGTTGAGGAAAACAGCATGCTAGATCTAACAACTAAAATTACAAAGTAAAGTTACAAGAGGACTGAAAGTTTCAAGGAAAGAATTAATGAACTGTATATTTCTCTGTGGAATACCTATTTTTTTTATAGTTTTCTTTAAAACTAATAGTCTACATTTGATGTGTTGTAAATTATAATAGGAAGGCAGTTAAAAAACCAAAACAAAACATAAAACCCCTTTACTGACACAACTTCTGTAAGACATACTCCCAACTGTGTTAATGCTTCTGCTGCAAACCAGATTTAGTAACGATTGTTTGCTGAGAGTGTTGAATAGCAGATTCTGATTTAGTACTGTAAATCCACCGCTAGGAGGAATAAGTGGTTTGTTAAACTTTACAGATGACAACTGGAGGAGCTCAGATGTAAATTCAGTTTTTGGTAGCATCACTGTGTTGTTTAGACCAGCTGATTTCTCTTTGCAATAGCAACATTCCATTTGCACAAGAAAGTGTTTTTGTTGTTTACAGTTCCTTCAAAAGTTTAAAAGTTCAGAAATCTTTCCAAGTACACGTGATTAGATTAGAGTTTTCACTTTGTTTGCTTTGGCTTTCTTACAGAAGGAGTGTTCTTAGCATTTAAATATAAAGCTTTTCCCACTTACAGGAAATGAGAAATATTTTTTTCTAATTAAATTTCAGAGTCTTAGTATACAGTAGCTCTGAAATTTAGATGTTCAGGTTAAGAAGGCATTTCTAGTCGACTATTGAAAAGGTAATTTTTCACATGTAAATTGTCGCCGCCTTATATTTTGAATCTAAGTCTTCAGGAACTTTTCTGCTGGTAACATTTCTTGAGTATTGTGTCCCTGTTTCATCTAGAAAGCCTCTTTTTATAGGACTTGTCCAATTCACCACAGGGAAGCTCCAAAAAGTCTGGTCTTTGTTAGGGCTATGAGTTCAAGGAGGGAGGTATATTGTATGGGTTTGTTTTTTTTTTTTTTTGCTATATACCAAAATTCGTAATACTACCATCGATAATTTTACATTTGGTTATTCAAATGTAAAATTATGTAGAGCTAAATTAGCATTATTTTATGTCTTTTGTTATTTTAAGGTAGGTAGAAAATGTTGTGATAATAAAGAAAAATTTAAATAGTGGAATCAAAAGATTGAAAGCTTAGAATGCAACTGATTAAACAGAGTTCTTTTAACTTGACAACTGGAAGAGTTTAAATGTATGTTTTGTGAGGAAACTGATGTGGAAACAGAAGAGGTTGGTAAGTGGCAGTCTTGTGCTGATCAGAACCTCTCTTCAGCCATGTGTGAAAGGTAGGTACAAGGCCTTACCTTGTTCTTGAGTTGTGGTTTTATCTCTATTTTTCCACTGCTTTGTAGCATCAGTAGTCCTTAAACTAATTTATCTTAATTCTGGCTAAATAAGAAGATTTCTGCCCCCTGCCCCAAAATTTTTGCCAAGCAAAGGACAGGTTGAAGCAGTAGCAGAATGCCCAATCCCTTGGAAGTGGTCAGAGTCTGGATGGGACTTTGAACAACCTGGCCTAGTAAAAAATGTCCCTGCCCATGGCAGGGGGTTGGAATAAATGGTCTTTGAAGGTCCCTTTCAATCCAAACCAGTCTGTGGTTCTATGAAACACTGAAATGGGTGCTCAGAGAGCTTGCAAAAGATGTATCTTCTTTATTGACAGGGCTCTGAACAAGTTGATGTAACTTCAAAGTTAATTGGGCTTTGAGCAGTTGATGGGACCAGGTGACCCCTGTAAGATCTTTCCAATCTACACAACTTTATGCTTCTATCATACAGAACTACAGAATTCCTAACTGTAATCCTTTTCTTCCCCTTTGTCTCTTTTGTCCTAGGATTTTCAAAGGAGGAAGGGAGAATTAAAGAGGCAGTATATAAAAAATTGATGAGTCTGACCAGTGCTTCATTGCAAGGAGTATGTGGTGGTAGGGAGCTGCCGTTGTGTAGGGCTTAGAGGTATTGGATTTCTAAGAGTGATTGATTCTTGTTTGTACTGCTGTCCTTCCATGTCTTCAGTGGGATCTTTCTTAGTGTAATGCTGATGCCCCGATCTGGCTATGCCTGAATACCTTATCTTGTTCTCCTCCTTAGCTCTACTGCCTTGTTGTATATCCTCTCAAAGATGTGTTACTCTGCTTTTGTGTTGGGCCTGTTTTTCCTCAGTTTGGGAACAGTTGTCTTAAATTTGGATGCAGCATCGTGTCCTTCTTTAGGTACAAAATACAATGAGCACTGAAGTGCTGGTCTCTATTGATCTTGGAACAAGCGTGTTTCATGCAGGTGCTCCCTTGTGTTCTATAGTTTGCCAATCCACTTTGCCACTGTTAAACAACCAAAGCGTTAGCTAGTGGAAGGTTGGCAGGGGTAGTTGCATTGCAAATGAGATAAGTAGTGAAATGTATATTCATAGCAGGTGGAAAATTGAACAAATTAGGTGGGGGTTTTTTTGGTTGGTTGGTTTTGTGTTTTTTTGGGTGAGAGGTGGGATATGAGAGTGTGAGGTGAATGCCTACAGCTCATAAAATAAACACGTTGGGTATGTATCCGTGTATGTCTGATCTGACCCTTTCTAAGGTGGGCACAAAGGTAACACCTGAA
>NW_024581135.1:95653-103631 GCF_017639235.1 Corvus kubaryi
ACAAAGGTAACACCTGAATTAGTTCAACCTTATATTACAGTTTACCTAAGCCCTTGTGTGATTGAGCCAGAGAAATTCTAAGGGCAATGTTTTTTGCATGATGAAGAGATGTTTTTTCCCCATACAGATTTAGAAAAGTATTCTAGGTTTAAATTCTGCTTATTTTTGGAAAGTTAAAAGCAGCCTGAACAAGGTGAATAGTGGGCAGAGGGCAAATAGAAATAGAACAGATTCAATTTATCAAGTTGCTGACACTAAGTTTTGTAACAGGAAGAAGTAAAGACCTAAGCAATGGAAAGAAAGGGTGGGAGGTACAGTTGAGATTGTAAAAGATGTACTTCACAGGTGTTATGAAGTAATTTTTTCATAAAGGTGCTTGCAAGCTTCATCTAGTGTTCAAATATTTTGCTCCTCTGTACTTAACATCATGAGGGCTTGTATGGCAGTAGTTGAAGTTCTGGCGATGTGATCGTATGTGATTACATACATATTTGTAATACAGAATTGTTTCTTCTGTGGCTCGGTTTCAGTATAAAATCAAGCTGCACCTTTGCATGTTTTAAAATTAGTCTAGAGTACCGACATTAATCTGCATTTTGAGACTCTGAAAGTTGCTATCTATGAATGCCTTCATTAAAGTCATATTGTAATGAGCTTGATGATGGAGAGTATATTCTCATACTTGAGAGAGAACATGTGTGCATATACGTGTGTGTGTATATATATTGTTTATCTCTATATATGTGTGTGTGTGTGTATGTATATATGATAGGTTTTATCAGTCCAGGTATAATCTGTTTGTCTGAGGACCTAGTTCTTTAGGCTCTCTTTCAGTAAGTCAAGATTTTCTTTCCTCTTCTGACCTATCTGTAATCTGGATATTTTTTTAAAAATCAGTTTGCATATACATCAAGAGCTGAAAGTAGTTTTGCTGGTTTCAGTCAGGCTGTGATAGTTTATACTGTGTAGTAAGTGTCATACCAGGCATGGTTTGTTTATTTGGAAAAGAATAAAGTAAATTGTGATGGTGTGCATGTAGATTATGTAAATACAGATGCTTTCTAATTCTTTTTACATGTTTTCTCAATATTCAAAGGTTTTCTTTTTAGGTTTTCCAAAGGTAATTTCTTTAAGGCAAACACAACAGTGAAAAGGATGTACAACTTGGAGTTTTAGTATTCTTGCACAATTCAGAAGAAGTAAAGAAATGGTGTTTTAGAGTACAGCTTAAATGCATATCAGTTGAATAAAGCATAGGCTTAGAGCTAGTTGAGGGCTATATGTATCATCTGTGTTAGATATTTTACAGAGGTGATGTCAAGGTGAAAGCAGACTTGCAGAATGGTTGGAAATCATTGATATTCTGACTCTGAGGCTGTAAATGGCTCTGTGGCAGATGGAGGCTTTGTCAAGGAAGAAAAATGGCAGCTCTGCAGCATCATAGATGCTTCTGCTTAGCAGCTCAGCACATAGCCTGTGACCTTCCAGTGTTCAGGAGTTCCTTTTGTGCTTTAATAAATTGTCCTCCATTTTTACTCCCTAAAAGTAGATAAATAGTAGTCATTATAATTCAGTACAATTTGTGGTATTTCATGGTGAAAAAAACATAAGCCTGTTTTATTGCTAGGTATTAAAAGTAAGCTTTGAAGGATGCTTACAATTTCTCCATTGAAGTGCCAGTAATAGCGTTTTACTAAGCATTGTGTAATACTGAAAGTAAAGGTGTTAGTGTATGTAGTACAGCACAATACAAAATCTGTATATGCAAACTGGATATGCATATGTGTATATTCTGTATGTAAACATGTGTATATGTTTATGAATAGTCTCTGGAATATTTGAAACACTATAAAATGGACAGTGTTAATTTTTGAAATACGTTTGTACTGCAAGCATCTGTAATAAATCTCTGATTTATTGCAGTAAAATACAGAATTTTAGACTATATACTGAAGTAGCTATTTCTGGTTAGTTCAGAGAGAATAAATACAGTTGATTAATTCAGAATAATTTCTGAGTTCATGCTTTTTCTTACTAACAAAAATTCAAATATGTTTTAGCACCTGGCATTATCTTATTCTGTGGGATGTTGATGTGGTTTCATCTGTATTCTTGTCTATATTTTTACAATAAGGGTTCACTTTTATTAGTAGGGTAACTGGTTTCTGTATTCTCATGCCTATGAAATTTATGCCAGGTTGTGTGAGTTGTGAAGTTTTATGTTGTGTGCCTAAGGGATATGCATGATTGCCTAGTGTGAACAGCGATGTACCAGAATCACATATTTCATATGTACAGTAAATTTGCCTATGTTAGTCTTTCTCATTTAATCATCTGCATTAAAGCTGTATCATTTAACAGTCTTCTGTATTCTTAGGTTCCATATCCACTAGATTGATCCCTAGTAAAACTAGGGATATCAGTTGCTGTAGTTTATGGCTTCAAGAGCCTGTAACATCTTAGAGAAGATGCTCAATTGGACTGTTGATCTATACTACATGGCAGTAAGTCATTGTTAAAAGTGTGAGCTTTTCACAACTATCATCTGCCAGCCATACTCTTTAGCCTACTTGACAATTGTTGGAGTTACAGAAAGCAATTACTGTTTGTCACAGAAGAAAATGACCTATCACTTTCGAGGGTCAAGGTTGTTGCATTAGAGCTTCTTTATTCCAGAGCCTGGAGGTCGTATAGTTCTTGCTTTTATATTAATCATGCCTCCTCTATCTCTTCAGCTTCAGTTGTTTTGAGATGTAATGTGGATGGCTTTGTTGCGGAAAGACAAATGATTTCTTCATAATTGAAAGAAGCATTTTTGATAGTGTGTGATAGTCTTCATACATCTTTTCATTAGGACGTGGTAATGCATGAATGAGAGTAAGACCTCTTCATACGGCATATGCCTGGATGTTTGTATCCTGTAGCCACATGTCTTTAAAAGTGAGAGAAATGGAAGAAAAAATAAGGTGATGTTTTATGCTTTTAGCTTTCAGAGGCTCTTAATGACATAGGTGCTTGTTAACGTAGCAGTGGAGCACATACGAAGACAGTTTATGGAAATTTTTATGCTTTCAGTTGCTTAACTAGTTCATGATGTCCAGTATCTTGATGGTATTCTTCCTGGATTGTGTGGACACCATTTGATACAACTGGCTTCAGGGATGCTTAACTCCATATTCTGACATGTATTTTTTTTTCTCCTCAGTTTTTCGTTTTTTCAGTGGTCTTTTATGCCTTTTTTTTTTTTTTTTTTGATGTTGTGGTGGCTGTTGTAACTGTAGAATGACTGAATGGCTTCCTTACATCCCCCAGAAAAAATAAATTACAAATTACTTCCATTTATTCTGCGAGAGTTCTGTGTGCAATTTTTGTATACTGGAGTAAGTAACTGTTTTTCCTTTCCTTTTCATGAAGTTAGGGTTTTGTAGTGCCAGTGGAAAAAAAAAAGGAGAAAAACAAGTGAACACCATGTCACATATGTGACGCGCCCCCCCCTCCCCTGCTTCTGCTAAAAAAAGCCAACCCTACCAAACAAGTCAGCAAACATTTATTCTCTCTTGTTTTGTATTACATTTTGGTATGACTTTGGAGCTCATCAACAAAAATGCTAACTTGATAGTACCTTATAGTAACCATGTGTTATTTCAATTAATTCAATTGAAAAAAAAATCTGTAAAATGAGAACAGTAGAAAAAAATGGTGTGCTGTATTCTTGTTTTAATAGTTTTGGGGTGATTTCAAAACATAGGTTTGATACGTTTGGAGCTAGGGTTGCAAACAAGTTGCTTTTTATCTATGAACTATAAGACAGCATATAACCTGCAAAACTAAAATATGGTATTAGTATAATGAGAGAAAAATGTCTTTTAAAATACCTTTGTAATTTAAAAATTTTTATGGTCAGCTTGGAGTAGTAGAATAAATAATTCCATTCTGTATTCATCTCTTCTTCAGTAAAGTGTTTTATGTACCTGTTATGTATAGTGCGAACTTTAACATACTGTCACTGAACTTGCTGGATTGTTTAACTTTTTTTCGTGATGATCTTGCATGTTCAGGCAAAGAAAATACACTTGTATTCATTTAATGATGCTAAATTCTGTCCTGTTTAATCATTAGATAAATAGAGAGGGTATTTTTCTAAAATGTGGTGTTCTGGTAAATTCTTGTATTAAGGGGCATGCAACTTGAGCTGTGAAACTGTAGTTTGTTCCAAGCAACAGCCAGTTTTTATTAGATGTTCCTGCAGTTTTACAGAGGAAATAAAACTCCTTTGTTTCTATAGTAGTACCTATTGATTTTTCTTTCAAGGCTGTGTTAACAGTGCTGATAGAAGCTATGCAATTAGAATTGACATTTAGCAGTAAGCAGAGAAAGAAATTTTGTAACATAAAAAATGCTGTACATACAGTGTTAAAATATTTTGTGGTATCGCTGTACTTGAAGCAGTGAAACCAGGAGGACAGGATACTTGAAAGGTCGGAAAATGAGAGAAAGAACAAATGATGCAAAAAGAAAATGACACTGAGGTCTTGGTTTAATACAAATGTATTCCAGGTTGATGGCTGATTTCATTAGCAAATCTCATTGTTATGCAATGTCTGTTCTTCTGCAGCAAAATGAATATTGTATTCTCAGAGGGTCTGTGTATGTGTACTTTGATGATAGATAAAGAATATATTTATTGTTGTTCCAAGCTTTTAAAACTTCTGAAATATCTTTATCGTTTCAAAATAATTTAATTTTAACTTTCAAGTAATGTGGTAAATTAATGGTTATTTTTGTGGAAAATAGCAGTTTAACCCTCCTTCTATGTGCATTTCTCTGCTGTGCTTGCTACCTATGTAATCTTTTCTCCAAAATCTTGTTTGACCAAATAGCAGTTAATACTGAGTTTATCCCCTGCCACCCCATACATACATGTAAAGAAAATTAAGAATATTGGTTTCTTTAATGCTTTTTAAAATGGATGATAGTAGTATATGCAGAACATGTAAATAAATGTCATCTTGGTGTCAAATCTCATAAAACTCAAATGACTATATGTTGATAGGTTGTATTGAAAAATATTAGCAAAACTTTATGGTAAGATATATCAACTTTATTATGAAATGGCATGTTTTAGTACATAGGACAGTGTGTTCCTTGAGATCCTGATATGCTTTAGTTTGTTTTGTTTCCAAGTTGCTAGTTAAAACCATTCAGTAATACTAAGACATTTTGATAATCAAAATGCGAAAAATGAAAAGGAACATACAAGAAGGTTTTGATGCAGGAAAATTAAAATGTACTGAAATTATTTAATTCAGTTATTTTTCTATGCTCTTTGAGTATTTATTCCATGTATATATACTTCGTAGGGTTGTAGTGGCAAATGTTTGAAATGCTGCTAAATAAGCTATGGTTTGGGATTTTTAGTAGTTCTGTGATTAGTTTTAGGTAATGAGCCTGCATGAATAATGATTTTGGGCACAGAAGTAATGTAAAGAATAAGCTGGTTTTCTTGGTTTTTGTGTGACTTCTATGTGCCCTGAAACAATTCTGTAGTTACTGGGCTTTTGGTAGAGATGTATTTAATAAGAGTAGAATCTGGCTCTTTCTGAGTGATGGTTCACTGGTAGCTACTGTGTCTACTGTGTTTATTCCAAATCCAAGACCATTTTAAGGATCAAATCGACAGATGCAGTGTTCATGCATTTTGTAAACAATTCAGTGAGGACCAAAAGGCCTTGAGAATAAAGCTAAATCATGAGCAATATGACCCATAAATGTGACCAGGATATGTGGGACGTAGAACAAAGAGAAGATTGTTGCCTCTCTTTCTCTTGGCTTTGGTAGGCTAAAACCACTGTAAGGATGCAGATGACTTGCTGTCAGCTGATGGGTTTTAAAGATTGGTTGATGTAGTTGTTCTTGGTGGTGAGAAACTATTTGAAATAAGGTAATCTATCTTGTGATGCAACTTTGTTTTCAGTTGTGGAAACCACTTTAGACCAATCCAGTGTAACAGTGGAACTCAAGAGTGGGCTCTGTACAGTAGCATATGTAGGGAAAAAATGGTACTGAGGCTTGTAAATGTTGTCAGAGAGCCTGAATTTATAGGGACACAAGTAGGACTTGGTTTGGTGTGCCATTGCGTGAAGGTCTCTGAGGAGTAAAAGGTGGTTGAGACTTTTGTCACAGGCTGAATGTGGGGAAGAAAGTTGGTTGTTGGGTCCATCCTTTGTGGACACACCCCTCCTCCTTCCAATCTTTTGTATTTTAGCTGGAGGTCATTTCTCTTAACTTGTTAGTTTTTCTTGAATAGAAAGAAAATGTATCTGTTACTCCTTAAGTAATGAATTGTCCCTTTTGTCTCCTCCTTATGGGTCCATGCAGTTAGTGTCAGAGGATTCCAGCTAAAATTGCTACAAGCGAAAGACAGACTAATACTGCATTGGAAACTTTTATAAATAAATATATCGATTTAATAAACTGCAGGAAGTTTATGCTCTCCAACACCATTAATGCAGGTTGTGTTCACAGGTGATGCTGGATTTAGGTATTGGGTCTGTATTCATAAATGTTTGCTATTTTGAGCAAGTATTTCGGCTATGAAGTAATATGTGTTTCTTGCAACAATTTTGAAGTTGGATCAAGTGCCCTTGCATATTTCTCCTGCTATACAAATAATTTTTCTTGGATTGCATGTTGTGGTTCAAGCCCTTGTGCTGTTATTTTAGGTCACTGAAACAGTTTCACTTGTATCAACAGGTTGTCTAATAAGTTAACTTGCAGAAATTCTGTATTCTGTTTTTGGACCAAATACTTTATTCTAGTTGCTTAGGGGAACTGAGCTTTTTGTTCTGTTAATCAAGGTTTTTATTTTGGGGGGAGTGTTCTTGTTTATTTGTTGGGGGTTGCTTTTTCTTTTTTTTCCCTTTTAACTTTTGTGGTAACCTAGGACCCTCTTCAGTTCCACCATGAAAACACGATTTTTAAACTGGAACTTGCAGAAATTAATTTTTGGAATGGTTATAGGTAGGGAACAACCTGTAATCTCTTCTCATTGAATCAGTGCCATGCGTTCAGTCCATATGCGGTTATTTCTTTTTGTAGAGGAAAGGTGTTTGGCGGTTGATTTTTTTTTTTCTTTTAAAATTGTGTTAATTAAATAATTATTATGATTTCTGAATATTGTGAGTAGATTTCTTTAATTGTGGTTTTTTTTTGAGGTTGATGCCTAAATTCACATGCAGTAATTAGAGTTTGTTTTCTCAGTTCCAGATTTTTCCAGGGTTGTTTCAGGTTATGGTTTCATAGCACTTTTCCATTCCAGAACAACTTGGGGAGCAGTTTGTTCTGGAGAGAGAGAGAGAGAGGGGGGTGTGTGTGTGTGTACATAAGCATAATTTACAAGAAAATAAAGATTTTTTTTTTTTGGGCTTGGCATAAAAAAAAGAAAACAATGCAGCCTGGCACTGATGCTTATGTAACATTGTGGGAAAAATTTCCTCATAGTTCAGTTTGTTTTATGTTTTTCTGCTACCTTTTCCCCTCGTGTAATTAAGATGAAGCTGCATACTTCACTTGAGCTGGTTTTTCAGCGAGCAGCTGTGTTACTGGTGATCCAAGTGCTCCGCCTGCCTTTCGGTTTGTTTACCAGGAAATCAAGATGTGTAAACTGCAGGAAGCACTGTTTGACCCTCTCCGACAGTATCTCATTACAATAATTGCTAATCTCTGAATAAGACAGCCATGTTTTATGTGTAACACAGAGGGAGCTTGTGGTAGATTTTAGATGCTTCCTTAAGTACAGCTTTGTCAGCGCTTGCTTGGATTTCATTTTCAGGATAGCTTTTGACAATAAGCATCTAGCGACCTTTGGGCTCAGCAAACTCGGACATGATAGCATGTGTGCTTTCTTCCTACTTGACTGAAAAAGAAAGCAAACAACAAAAACCTCCAAGACCAAACCCTCGGCTTGTTTTGGAGTGCT
>NW_024581135.1:103641-216268 GCF_017639235.1 Corvus kubaryi
AGTATGTAGAGTAGCTTTTTTTTTTTTTTTTTTTAAATTCTAGGACAACTACGGCTTCTTGTAATGTTTATCTGACAGTAGTGATGAGCAAAAAATCTGATTTTCATGAGATTGAAAAACCCCAAACTATTGAAGTCTATTTAGGTTTTAGACAACTGGTACTAACTTTATGAAAAATTCTGATGCATATTCACTGGACAAATACAGTGACATAGAATGTGAATTTGTGTCATGCAAATTCTGAAGTATTGGTATTTTCATAATATTTTTATCACTTCCAGAACTGTTTCCTGTCTAACAAACATAGTCTTCAAATAAAACAAAACAGCGTTTTGGTCACCTTTTTTTATATGACCGTGTAAGTGCTGTTTCTGTCTTTATTTCAGTTGATGTGTTATTTTTCCTTCAAGTAATTTCTTGGCTCTTTGTGGTGAGGACCAGGTGAGTGTGAGCTATCACTCAGTGCACAGGTATGGTTTTATTTTTCTCAAGAGTATCATTCTAACAGATTTCATATTGTAAAACAATGGTTACAGTGTGTTTTTGGTCTTACACGGCTTGTTAAATGGGTCTACAATGATTTTATTTTTCTTAAGGTTGGTCTTCTGTTGTGCTGGTAAAAATAGCATAGCATTTGGAGTAGTGCTGTACCTATCACGATAAGTGTTACTGAAGTTCTATAGTATATAATACCAGTGCGTGTTCATGGTTATTTTGTGGAAGTTTAGAAAAGTGCTGAATTAAATTTTGCAGTTCTAATATAAATTAATAATAAAATAATATTGTGTTCTTGGTACCAAAGACTTTATTTTTTCCCTTTGTAAACTAGAGCATAAAAAACCTTGTAGTGAATTCCTAGCCAAAATCATTGTTGCTTTTCAAAGGCGCGCTTTTTCTATTATCGTATCTTACGTGGAAATAAAATGATGTACAATTTCATTTAGCAACAGGACATATCCACTATGTTAACAGAAACTGGAACCAAAAGTGAAACATGGAGAAAAAGTATGATTCAGTTAAAAGAAAGAGATATTTTTATAATAGATGGTTAAAAAATAGATATTGAATTAATTAGCTGTTACTAAAAAACTTGCGAAGTAGACAGCATATATGAGAAATCTGTTTTGTTTGCACTGTGAGAAAAATAAGTAGGTGAGGAACAGTGTTCCTCCAGCTTGGGGTATAAAAATGTTTTTGGACATGTTTGATCTATTAGTTCACACGAGTTGTTAGCTATGGAGAAAAGGGTGTGGACAATGGAGTGGCTAGAGCATGTAGATACAGGCCTATTTTAAGGAGAACAAGGCAGGGAAAATGCCATGGGGAAGAAAGGAAGAGGGAGTCAAGGTATATTACTTTTTTAAAGGATTTTCTTTTTACGAATTGGCAAAGACCTGTTATTTGGAAGTTACTGATTTGAATTCTTCTTTCCCCAAAATACTTATGCTGTATTCTGAGGATTACTGAGGAATGAGTGCCATTCTCTATGAAACTCTGACTTTTTCATCTTGGGAACATTGACTGAAAGGTAAAGGTTTCACATGATAGCTGCAGGTTTTATACACATGCTGCCTCCCTTACAAGCCCTTTAATGTTGGTATTTAATTTGGAAGCCCAGTGACCTGGAGCACTATTCTATACTGATGTCTCTTACAAAACAAGAGCACGTTGATTTTTTTTTTAACAAAATACTGAATTGCTGCTGTTAACAGATAAACTGATAAGCTTCATATAGTCTGATATTCCAGATAAGTTACAGTAGTGTTTAATATTGACTCTGTCTATGAAATGTCCTCGTTTGGGTACCAGCAAAATGTGTGTGTTGTCTTCCAGCAGACTTCCTTGCTGTCCAGCCATCTTCTTGTACCCCTGCTCCGTTCTTTCTGATGTCCTTCGAGCCCTTGCTATTTGTAATCTTTTTTCATATTCTGCCTCTATAGGGACTCTTAAAGCTGGGTGCCTCACAGCTGACCTTGTTGGCTCAAGCTTCAGCCTAATTTACAGAACCTGGTTCCTGCAGAACAGGCAGAACAGCCCTGATGGGAGCTGTAGGAGCTGCATTACCTGGGCTGCCTGGGGGAAGTGTGTGAGGCAGCAGTGGCCGAGGGATACAGCTGTTTTTGCTGTGCAGGGAAGGGCAGATCCTAACCCTGGGCCCAGCCATAGGCCCTCATGGACCTCTTGAATTGAATGCTGGGTGGCTGGAGTTGGGACTGCTTAGGCTTCCTGCTTCAACACCCCACAAGAGAGCCCCAGTTTTATCTGTGAGATACGACCATCATTGACTGCTTGGCTTTGCAGAGTGCCTTTAAATTTTGAAAGAATGGTTTATTGCAATGTGTATCACTGTTAATCTTTAAAAAGTTTTCAAGCTTTGCAAGCAAACAGCATCTGGTACAGTAAAAAATGGCCTCCTGTGTTTTAACCAATGTTCTTTAATCATGTAGGAAGATGTAATGTTTAGCATGTGGCTTTGTTAGAGCCTGAAATCTAGATACAGTACTTTTGTTTTGAAGATGAAAGTATGGATGGTTTATTATCTTCTTTCTTTCCGGTTTGTGGAAATAGAAGTGCAATGTTGGCAGGGGTTTTTTGTGTCTAACCACTTCTTTAGTTTGTAAATAACATCAAGATGTCAGATTTGCATCTGCTTGTTTTGTAAAAATAAAGTTGTGAATGGAGTCAGCCAGAATAGTCTTCTGACATGGTAATACCTGCTGCGGCTTCTGTTGAGGCTTAATTTTATTTCTTTGTATCTTAAGACCCCCATTATTTTTCCTTCTAGTTTGTTTTGTGGGGGTTTTGTTTTGCTTAAATGTCTCAGTTTTTAAAAAGATCATGATACCTTTAAAATTGGAAGGAACAGTGAACAAATAAGCTAAGAAAGATGTTTTGCAAAAGGGGGTGGATGCCAATGATGAAGCTGACTCAAAACAATGGCTGTTATGGCACGTAACACTTCCTTCAAGAACTGGTTCTGGGTTTCCAAAGAACCGTGAGAGTGCAACTGCATGAAAATGTGGAAACCATTTATCTGTGTCTCAGCCTGTTAGTGGGAACTACTACATTCCTGCTAGATGACACTGCAAGGTGCTTTTAAGAGTTCAAACCTGAGGAATTAGCATTCCTCAATGATAAGTTTTTTAGTCAAGGTGCCAAAACTCAGTCAGTGACATGAGAGGCTGATAGACTTCTTTGCTCTCCTGTGGGCTAAAACTAGTTTTCGCTAGCTTTGGAGAACCTAATGTACAGTTTAGATGTTTGACTTTTTCTCTTTTTGTTTTAACATAAAATGATATTAATGTTAGAATAATGAGACTGAAGTTTGGTGCTATTCTGAATCAAACTCAACACCCTTTGCAAAGCCTGAGGCTGGTACAGGAGCACATTGAAAAGATTTGTTTCTCCTGAATGCTTTTCTGGAACTCTTGGTATCTATAATTCATTTCTCATCAGAATATGCTGGTGGTTATAGTTTTTAGCAATATTTGAAGGACTAGAATAGAACTTAAATTGTTAGGATGAAAAACTCAAAAAACTCCCAACAAACAAAAACCCCCCAAAAAATCTTTAGGTCATTGTTAAGGAGGACTTTGACTACCATCCTTCCCCCTTGTTACTTGTAAGATATAGGTGGTCTGTAAGTTAAGGACTCCAGGGTAAAAGAACCCTTTTCTCAGTGTCTTTTCTTCTTGCAGGGCAGTGCCCATGGACTAGTTCTGAGCTTGTTATTTTGACGCATGTGGAGTTCATACACCCAAAAAGATATTTGGTTTGTAGTTATTTCTTCGCCAAATTACTTTAGCTTATGCTTTTAAAGATTTATCTGAAGTTTTCTCTATGCAGTCATTTCTTTGTGTCTTTTTTTCCAGCATGAAGCAAAATAATACCAAGTGGGCAAACCACATTGTTTGTACTGAGTCCTTTTGAGAGTTTTTGTATATATATTTTTTAAAGCAGATACTTTAGGCTTCACAAAGTTAGCTGTTGGTTTAATGCCTTCTATTATTATTTGGCAAAATTAGGCAAGACTCAGTTATGGAAATACTAAAAAGCATGTTTGGTGCAAGCGCTGTTGAATGTTAACAATTCCTAGACAAGCCTGTGGCAGCTTTTGCCATCAGAGGTTCAGCAGGGCACTTCCTCTGTAGGTGTTTTCTCCAGCTCTGTAATTGGAGCTAAGCCTCAATTTTGAGCTTGAGATCAAATCTGGCTTTTGAACCATGGGAAGAGGTGTACGATAGGATGGCTAAACGAGGAGCTAAGTTTCTGAGTGGTGGAATACCAGCAGAGAAGCAGAAAATTTGCCTCTGACAGATTGAAATTCAGGTTTTTGAACAGTACAGGAAAAACAAAAAAAAAGAAAAAAAAAAGGCATTGACTTCAGCTGTCCCAGTGTTTTTTACTGATTTTTGAACTACTGTTGCATAGGATTTCTAGTGGTTTTAGGGTGGTTCAGAGCCATCCTAAGCAAGAATTTTTGCTGTATATTTAAAAAATGTTGTATTGATTATCAATATGCAAAGATTTAATAATACTTCATAATTTTAAAATTATAGAGGTAGTTGTAGAAAGTTTGCTCAGTGCCCTCACAAACTGAAGTAATAGTATAAAATGCTAAGTCTTGCTTCTGTAGAACAAAATGTAGCAGTACTAGAATCTAGTGCAAATGAACCCAAAGTTACTGAAGTTTCATAAGCAGAATGTTAAAAAAACCCCAAAAGGTATGTCGGGAATGAAAGATTGGGCTTTTACATAGAAATTGGAAACATGTCTTTAAGCTGAACTGTTAGGCATGAAGTTAAAAACTGGTATTCATCCCAAGATAGTATAAAATATTGCAGTGATCCGTTTATTTGTTGGTTTGGGGTTTTTTTAGGAACAGAAAGCTCTGTAAAACCTCAGTTCTGAAATGATAAATCCTTTGTTTTGGTTTGATGACAAAATCTGGTGAACGTGCCTCTTTGGGGCATTTACCAAACTGATGCCAGAGAATTTTTGCATTTGAATGTTCTTCAGATGCTATTATTTCAGCCTCTGCAGTTATGACAAGAGTTCAGGGTTTGCATCAATTTTATGTGGTACCACTATTTATTTGCTGTTTAGAATCTGCTTAGAAGCATTGGAATACAGGCATGTCATGCTGTCATCTCCACTGCATGAGCGAAGTCTCCATAAAGCCTTAATGTCTGCGCAGAGTTGCACTGTACCATTGCCACCCTGGTATCTAAATCATGACTGCTCCTCTTCTTGAGCTGGATGAATTGCATAGCTTTTCCATTGGTAAAAGCAGCTTACAGGAAATTGTCACGTGGAATTCGCTGTGCTGCAAGAAGTGGATTGGGCAGCTGCTTCTGTAGGGTGAGCATTCCTGACTGAAAGTGTGTACATCCGTGTAAGAAGCTATCCCCACCCATCTGCTTCTGTGTTTTGAGGGTAGTTGTGTCAACTTTTCCTAACCTATCATAGAAGTGAAAATAAGGTGAAGGGATGTGTGTTCTTAATAAAAGTAGTAACTGCTAAACATAGACGTATAAAGTTGATAACCTCATACAGAATAACAGATAATGCAGATAGATTTGATTTTAGGAGGGTAGGTTTAGATTAGATGTTAGGAAGAAATTAAGAGTGGTAAGACACTGGCACAGGTTGGCCAGAGAGATTGTGGACTCCCCATCCCTGGCACTGTTCAAGGCCGGGTTGGATGGGTCTGTGGGCAGCCTCATCCAGTGAAAGGTGTCCCTGCCCATGGTGGGGTGTGTGTGTAATGAAATGAGCTTTCAAGGTCCCTTCCAGCCCAAACCATTCTATGATTCTGTTTATATATTTGTTTAAACCAGACTCTTAGTGTTGTTATTCTGGGTTTGAAACATTTGAGTAGACTTGGGTCACTTCAACATTAAGTGCCTCTCTGCAGTGCTGTGTTGCCTCTTAGTGTGGCCGTGCACTTTTTGTAGTACAAATTGGATAGATTAGATTTCGTGCCCAGCATTATGGAGCTTTCAGAGATGTATTCTGAGTTTTGTCCAGAAGTGAGGCTTATGGAGGATTGTAGTTTAGCCTGACCTGCGTGCCCCTCCTCCCTCCATGGCATGTAACGTAAGTGAATTATAATGCCCTCTGTCATTTGTAAGTATTCTTTCTTTACCATAATCATGAAGATCATGAAATGTGTGAATGCAGAAATATTCAAAGTGATGCTTATTTCTAATGGAAAGCAACACAGTTACTTGTAAAATAGGAGAAAATAAGTTTTTGAGTTGCAGCTTATTTTGTATATTGCATATTCAATGATGAGTTTATCCTGTTGGATAGAGTCAAAATAGATGTATTGTTTAAAATGTCATTTTATCCTAAGTCTATTTAAAATGGCCACTACGTATTTCTAAACAGTAGAATGGCAACTGATTCCTCTCTCTGTTTCTGTTTTTGGCAGCCCAGTTATGACTCAGTTATACCGAATTTAAGAGTTAGATCTGCTTTGAAGTGGCTTTTAGTAAGTCACCATATGTAGGTAAAGACTGTTAAAACAAATATTTATGGAATTGTGATATATTTGTGATTTTATGAATGTTTTCACTGCTGTGGATTCTGATGCCATAAACAGTGAGTTGTTGTGTCACTAATTGAATGTGGCCTGATATGAGTCAGGGGAAGGCTATAAAGCCCATTTAGAATGTCATGCAGGAACATACAGTCTGCCTCACACAGTACAACTGGCAGTAACGTACTATGCGTACTGGTGCATTGAAGTGTCTTTGTATGATATCTTTGAAACACAAGCCAGTCTTGCTGTTGACTCACAAAAAGAGGTTTTATTGTGGTGGTTGATTTAGTAAAAGTTTTGTTGTGATGACTTTTTTTCCTAGAGAGCTTTACATAAAGTACTTAGAATAAATTATCGGAAGTGCCATAATTACGGTGACATTCTGCAAAATTCGCAATATTTAGCAGCTAACTTGGCTTTCATGATTTGTACAGTATTTCAGACAAGTAAAGTGGATCTCATTAATTATATGGGCACTTGTATGTGAGTTTAAAAATCTCAGTGTGTAAAACATCACAGCAGTAGTAGACCGTGTGTTGGAAGGCCTGTGACCAGACCTTGTTTCCAGAGCAGGGAGCATCACTGGGAGCCTCTGGTGTCCATAGTTTGTCTATAGGGAGCTGCATCCATTCCTGTGGGTACCTCACTTCCTTCTCACCTGAGGTTTGGTCAGTGTGCTTGCTTGTTTTGTGGGTTTTTTTGTCACACCACTGGTTTTAAACCCACTCCTCCCTCCCTGGTTCTGTGGCCTCTGCGGAAGGTGTAGAACCCACAGGTACAGCTTGGCCTGCTGAGTCACCTCTGAGCTAGCACCCATGCTCTGCATTTACCTTCTGAGCATGACCTCTTTGGAGAACGCATTTTGTATTTGTGATGTGCTGGACTGTGTGTTCTGAGAGACTCTGATGTACTTCTCTTCATCAGCTGCAAGATTTCTGGCATCAGAGCACTCATTGACACAAGAACCAGTGGCAGACTGACAATATTATGATATGATACAATGAAATATTGCTGAAAGGCAAGCGCACAATATTATGGGACTCTAGTTCTATAGTTTGCGGTCATAAAGTTGTTACAAATTTCACTTGGCCATTGAAAAAGACTGAAGCATATTTTGACCCAACTTCTTTTTCGCTGTGTTAGAGGTAATACCTGAAATAATGAAGCAGCACATGGGAGTGTAGAAGTTAAACTGGAATTTTAAGATGAGTTTGTCTAGTGTTTAGATGACTTCAAAACATACTTAATTGTATTCACACATCCTAGCTAACACTGATAGGATACTGTATCCATGACACTATCCTGTGAAGGGAATTACTCATTTGTACCTGTTTAAGAAAGGGGTTTTTCTTCTGCATTAGGGTACATTTCAGTGAAGATTTTGAGCATAGAATAGGTAGGTGATTGACTGTAAAGAAATTTTAACTTGATGTATTTGAAAATGATTTGATTGCTGTTTCCTTTAGCAAACCTTTATCTTTTTTTAGTGTTTCTATTTTTATTAAACATTAGCAATTTTTTTTCCCAAAAAGACAACAATTTCTTGCGTAAAGCCTCACATACTTCCCTTCTTTGTTCCTTTTTACTGACAGCTTACTTTCTGCTTTCACTGAGTTCAGTTGCATTAAGGATTATTATTCACCATGGGAAATTCTTGGAAAATAGCTGGAGTTCTGGGCAAACCATTGAGAGGAACTACATAAATCACTACACCTGGAAAATTTTAAAAATCAGGTTTTTTTCCTAGTTTTACTTACTGATTTTTCTGTTTTACAAATTTGAGAGATTAAAAAACAGTCATGAAAGTTTATAAGTATTGATGGACAAAATAACTCCAATGGAACAAATATCTCACTTATACTTGAGGTTAAAAAGAATATGGATCTGTAACTGGTACGGACTTTTTTAGTCACAGAACACATTAGATATACAGTGTAATTATTGCTGATCCTGTCTAATGACTGTTTTGGGGATTATCTCTTTTGGAGTTAGCCATCTGTTGTGGTTAGAGTAATTAACTAAATATAATTAAGGGTTGACTTAGTTTGAAATCAAAACTATGTATGTCTCTAGGAAAAGAATATAATTTCTTACATTCAGAATAATTCGGAAATACCAATATTCCAGTTCTCTATTAAAGACATTAAACAAGCAGCTAAATTAAAGGCTGAAAAAGCACCCTCTCAAAAACACTTCCCAGACCCCTGGAAACTGAAATAAAAGGAGCAGGGTGGGGGTGGGAAAGAGAGGGGAACCTTAAAAGGGCAGCTTATTACTGTTCTCCCAGTTCTTATTTGATCAAACAGATGGCTTATGTTGGTTAAAAGCTTGCAAGTGTAGCTAAATTTACTTTTCTGTTTTAAAAATGTATTGATTTGCTAAGGATATATTCTTATTTATGATTCAAACATGGATTGCTTGTAGGTGGTTCTTAACTATGCTTATTTATAAAATACGTTAGATGCTCACATCTGAGGAACTCTGGGCTTGTCAATCTGACTTTGATGCCAAGGTAGGTCATAGAGCAGATCGTCTTGAGTGCGGTCACACAGCACATACAGGACAGCCAGGGGATGGGGCATAGCCAGAATGGGTTTAGGAAGAGCAGGTCCTGCTTGAGCAACCTGATCTCCTGCTATGGCAAGGTGAACCCACTCAGCAGATGAGGGGAAGGCTGTGGATGTGTCTGCCTGGAGTCCAGCAGAGCCTTTGATACTGTCTCCCACACCATTCTCCCGGAGCAAGAGGCAGCCCATGGCTTGGACAGGTGCACTCTTTGCTGGGTTCAGAACTGGCTGCGTGGCCAGGCCGAGAGGGTGTGGTGGTGAATGGAATTCCTTCCAGCTAGGGTTGGCCACCAGTGGTGTCCCCAGGGCTCAGTATTGGGGCCAGTCCTGTTCAATACCTTTATCAGTGATTGGGATGAGGGGATTGAGTGCACCCTCAGTAAATTTGCGGATGACACCAAGTTGGGCGGGATTGTTGATTGCTTGCGGGTAGGAAGGTTAGGAAGGCTGTGCAGAGGGCTCTGGACAGGCTGGATTGATGGGCCAAGGACAAGTAAATGAGGTTCAATAATGGGAAGTGCTGGGTCCTGCATTTGGATGACAACAACTCCCTGCAGTGCTCCAGGCTGGGGACAGAGCGGCTGGTAAGATGGAAAAGGCCATGGGGGTGCTGGTGAAAGTGGCTGTACGTGAGCCTGGGTGTGCCCAGGTGGGCAAGAGGGCCAAGGGCACCTGGCTTGTATCAGCCCTAGTGTGGCAGCAGGACCAGGGCAATGACATGTAGCTGGCACTGCTGAGGCAACTGGGGTGCTGTGCCCAGTTCTGGGTCCATCAGGAAGAGGAGGACGGACACTGAGGGGCTGGAGCAAGTCCAGAGACTGGAACAGAGCTGGAGAAGGGGCTGGAGCAGCAGGAGCAGCTGAGGGAGGGCTCAGCCTGGAGAAAAGAAGGTTCCTGGGGACCTTCTCCCTGTTTCCTACTCCCTGATGGGAGGGGAGGGAGTCAGGCTCTGCTCCCAGGGAACAGGGGCAGGACAAGAGGGAATGGCCTCAAGCTGTGCCAGGGGAGGGTCAGGTTGGACATCAGAGGAATTTCTTCATGGAAAGGGTGGTCAGGCATTGGCAGGGGCTGCCAGGGGAGGTGGTGGAGTCCCCATCCCTGGAGGTGTTCCAGGAACGACTGGACATGGCACTCAGTGCTCTGGGCTCGATGACAAGGTGGGGATCGGGCACAGGTTGGACTTGATGATTTTGAAGGTCTTTTCCACAAATGTAGGTTGGATTTCATGATTCTGTGGTAAAGACTTATTTTAGTGTTTTGTTATTACACACACAGCTTCTTTTTATTACAGTTTCTTTTTCTTTAGAAATTTGAGAGTTTTTGTGAGGGAACATAAAATATGAAATTTTAATCCTGAGTTTCGAATGGAGTGTGTTAAAGTTTAGAAGTACCTTTTCTTTTACAAGGAAATACTGTAATAATACCATTTTGATTTGTTTCTGACTTCCCTTATGCTCTCTGTAAATATAGTGACTTCGCTGTAGCCATAATGAAAACAATGAATGCCAAAATACAACAAATTTTTATTTGTACAAGGAATACTTGTTGGCCTCAAGTAAGTTCAGTCATTCATAGTGACTAAAAAAGTACTTCATTGTAATAATTTGTGTCTATCGATGTCTGTATACTAAAGATAGTAAATCTTTTTACTGTGTGTTTGTGAATGCTGTGGACTTAAGCCTGTAGATGCAAACTAAAACCATAATCTCTTATGAATGGGATTTTTATTAATTATTATCCTTCAGAGTAGTTGTAAAATATAGTGGACATATATATGTAATAAACACTGTATACAGTATTCTCCACTGATTAGCACATTAGATTGATTATAGTCACAGATTGCTAAAAATGAATGAGGTATTCTTTAACTGTGGATGGAAAATGTTTAGCTGGAGTATGTATTCAAGAGTCCTGAACGAAAAAATTAAAATGTTGAGTAATATTTTTCCTTCATAAATTTTCTGAAGGAAGTAGCTTTGTTATTTCTACTATTGTTCTGAAGGAAAAGGTCATACCCCCTATATTCAGTATAGTAGTAGATACTGTTTTTATTGCCGTATCAGTGTAAGTAGCTGATTTTTCTGTGGTTTTTTCTGTATTTGTATTTGTATTTTTTTGTATTTGCTGTAGCTTTTTAAATTTCATTTTTACTGGCTGAGGCAAACCAAGGATCTACTTTCTGGAGAAGCAGATAACAGGTTTTATGCTGTCTTTCCAAGTGTGCATTTGGGAAGTAACTGTTTAATACAACTTTGGATCAGAAGTGCTGTTTAACATACCAGTTTTCTAAATTGTCTAAAATAGCATTTGGAAAAGTGGGTCTTTCTTGTGTACTTGGCATTCTGCTTTACAAGTACTGGGAGTGAGATTTTATAACAGTGGTTTGATTTAGGTTCAGTACTTATCCCCCTCAGATTTCAGGAGTAAATCTGAGAAAGCGTGTTGCCTCTGTCCATGAGAGAGACTTCACAACAGGAATGGGTTTCTTAGAAGTTTCCCTGTTAGGAGTTCAATGTGCTTAGTCTCATGGCATTTTTAATAGTACAGGGACTTTGAAATTTTCCTCACCTTACCTATACTGTGATCCTGACTCACTATCAACTGCTGCTCTGGCAGATTGAGTCAGACAGTCTGTTGATGCTGCTTACCACTCTGCAAAGACATCGTCTTGGCTGCATTTCTGAAGTATTTGAGAAACTACTTCACAGAAACACAGAATATGCTGAGTTGGAAGGGACCCACAAAGATCACTGAGTCTAACTCAGTGATCAGACCATCCCCAAGAGCCACACCGTGTGCCTGAGAGTATTGTCCAAACTTCTTCTAGTGTTTTTAATAATATTACTGTCTGTTTTCCTTAAAATACATATGCTTGTTCAGTGAAGTAAGACTGGTGAGTTTTGATTTAGACCATTCATGGCACGTATAAAAATGTCTTATTTTGTATGAAAAGCTCTCCCGGAAATAACACCGACAACAACAAAAAGCCCCTAGCAACTTAACAGGAGTTCTTGTATTTATACTATCTCACCATAATTGCTGGGTCTTTCCTTAAATTAAGAGTCTAGATACGGATGTTTTGGCATGCACCACAGGTTCTTTAAAGTTGTCTGTCAGGGAGCAACAAAGAGCAGGGTTGCTCTGCAAGGAGGGATAAGCTGGTAGTTGAGGGTTATGCAGGCAGGGCTTTTCCCAACTCCGGCACAGTCCCGTGCAGTCTGAACAGTGCTGGTCACAGCGTTAGACAAAATAGTGGAATCTGTCAGGCCCAGCGTCCATCTGGTTGTCTGATCAGAAGTAGCAGAAGATGGGAGCTGATGCCATCCTAGAGGGAAGCTAGAACATGGAATGTAGCCAAGAGGCAGGGGCACAGGCGGGCTGCAAGAGCAATGGGCTGGTTCTGGCAAGGGCTGAAGGCTCCAGCCTGAGCTGAAATGGAGTTCCTGACCACAGGGTGTGGTAGAGGTGTTCAAGTTGAAATGTAGTGAACTCTGAACAGCAGTACCATATTCCCATAGTGCTGCAGCTCTGCTGAGTTCTCTGATGAATGGGTGCTGTTAATGGGATGTACCTCACATGTGAAGGTCTCATAGGAACCTCTTGAGAATTTAGGGCAGATCCTGAGACACAGTCAGCACAGACAGTCCCGTAGTCCCTTGCAATTTCCTTTGCTGCCATAGAAGACAGACATTTATTTTCTCTCTTCCAGATATGGAGTCTGGAGAGCGGTTAACGTCATCATCAGTCTCTTCTACTGCAGCTGCTTCCACTCCAGCATCTTCGACACCGTCGGTAGCTTCAGAAGTATCGAAAGGTGGCCTTTCCACTGGAGCTGCAACGCTGAGCTCCACAATCAACACATGTGGTAAAAATGACTCAATTCTATATAGCAATGTAATTTTAGTGTTTGTCAGCACTTGTAATTACTACTACAAGTCAAATGTAATAAGGTTGCATAGCTACATCCGGGAAAAATATTTGAGGGTTTTTGTATTTGCCAAGTGACATTCATTTGCTGTGAATACATTTTACATAGTACTTACTTGTTGAAGGAATGAAATTAATTAAGAATTGCCTGTTTAAAATGTGGGAAAAAAAATTCAGTTTGCAAGGCTGCCTTGAAAGCGAGGATCAAATAAAGGGTTCATCTAGCAAACTCTGTGCCACTTTCAGATTAAGTTGTAATAATCAGCGTCTTGAACGTACATCATGTTCTCAGCATTTAAGCCCAGCCCATACTGTAGTTTTACATTTGGAGAAATATTTTTTTCCAATAGAGCTTGAAACTGAAAAGATGAATTTCACAATGTCACAGTCTTGGATAATCTTGACTAGAGTGAAATACTTTACCTTGAATCAGAAACATAAATGGAAGATTTCTCCATGCAAGAATCTAATTTTTGTGAATGAAACTCCTATTTCAGCTGAATGGTGCATATGGCATCCACAGAACAAGAAATGGTAAACTCTTCCCTGCTATTTCTCACTTAACTTTAGGAAAACAGATCTTTTTTTGGAGAACATTGTTTCTGTTAGCCTGTAAATAGGAAGTTTTTTTATCTTAAATCCATGGTAATCCCCTGTTTTCGGAACAAACTCTGTTCTTGCAGCAGAGTGAGCAAAAGTATATTCTCCAAACTGAAAAACTTTACAGCCCTGATAATACCTAATGAGTAGATTCCAAGTCTGTGACTTCGTCCTGCATTTGTTTGTTTGCAGCTGCTGCAAGAAGCTGAAACGAGAATGTCTGCAGACCTAGAGTTATGTCTCTATTTATTTTAATTTCTCTAAAATCAGCCAGAAAATTCTAAACTAAAACTCTTCTGGAGTAAATAACAAAGCATTTCATTTTTCAGTACCCCACTAAAAATTAATCTCCAAAAGAATTTTTTGTCTATGTTCATTAGTCCATGCCACTTGAAATGGTTTTCAGTGGTGGTTCCCAGAATGTAGTAGGAGTTAATTTCTATATGGCTATTAACTTGAGGATTTCTGTGACCCATTTACCTCTCCTTGCTGCTTTTGCTGTGTACATATTACATCATGTAATTCTGTGTCTCCTGTTAACTGTAACTCCTGTTAAATGTTCTGTGCATTTATAGGCTATATATTTGGTCTACCAAAATACAGTAAGACTGAAGTAGATGAATAATATAATAAAGATACTAAACTGTCAATTTTGTTCTTCATTAGAAAACACAGGTAGTTCTTTACTAAAGGCCTTTTAAAAATTCTATTCTCATCTTTTATTTAAAAAAAAAGTTTCATTTCTGTCTGATAGCTAATAGTTAAAAAGACTGAGAGTAATTACCAGTATTCATGTTTTTTGATGGTCAGATCATTTGCCTGGTTGCATCTGATGTTAAGGAACGTACATATTTTTTCAAGGACACTTTGTCTTCCCAAAACCAAGCTGAAGTGTAGTTTACTATCACTACTGTCCCATCAGTTTTATGTATGAGTATGTCTGTTTCTCTGCTGATGACAGTGCACTGTGGTTACTGCTGTATCCACTCTGAAAAGGTGTACACTGTCCTAGAGAAATTCCACGGAAGTGTTTTTGCTGTTAGCCAGCTGAAGACTCTTCTCCTTTGAATGACCTCTGGCGTGTCCTGAATTTACAAGATACTCTGTAGCCAAGATAGACTAGTATACTAGCCAGTTCTGAACTGAGATGTTCTTCACTCCTGCGATATTTAAAAAAACCCAACAATGTCTGTCAAACAGATAATTGAATTATCTTCAAATTTAAAAATGCATTTTCCTAGTATCTAATAAAATAATTTTTGAAGAATGAGCAATTATTCTTACTAAGAGAAGGTAATGCATCTTAATGCATGCCTGAGATTAGAGAGAGTCCTTTTTATTCCAATTAATCTCTTCATTTTCTTTGCAGCAATCAATAGTCTATTAAATAGTCTCCACAATAAACTTGATTGCGTACTCTGTCAGGTGCCCACACCCACAATACATAGCAAGTTAGGACTGGGAATCTTTATGCTTTTCCAGGAAGATTAAACTACAAGTAAATTATTTTGGCATATTCCCAGGTCAAAATGACAAAGCCCCTGTATGAAACCATTATGGAATATATCACATACTGTTAGTTTAATTGGTTAATATGGCAGTAGTTCCTGAATAATTAAAGCATTCTAATCAAGTAAACAGGTATTTTATTTGCTTTCTTCTTATTCACCCATTGCTGAAAATAAGAAGGTGCATTGGAAAAGTCAATTGCCTCTGGAAAGAGGTTTACATTCACCCTCATGAGAATGTTAGCAACTTACATGAATATAAATCCATAGCTTTTTCTCTAAATAAAACCATAATTCAGTGTTTTGTCTTTTCGGAGGGCAATAATATTAGCGTGTGAAACCATTTTAAGCTGAACAACAGAGTTGTGTTGTTTTGATGTTATCAGATCTGGAAAGTTCTTTAATTTTCAAAAAAAAGAAAGTTCATTAACTTTTTATTAAATAACAAAACACAACAAACAAAACCCTACCAATTTTTTTTTTTCTCAAACCAGAAGCTGTTTTTGTCAAAACAAAAATCTTTTAGTCTTTTTGGAGCTCCCTATTTCTCCTTAAACGAGATCCAGAACAATTTTGAAATTGTGTACATAAATGCACAAGTGACAGGATTTTTAAAATTGAAAAATCTGTAATTCTGCATTTGGTGTTCTGATTTACAGTAGCAAAGATTTTTTTTGAAATGCTGGCTATTTTTTGGGGCCTCAGTATTTATATAAAAATGACACTGTGGCTTCTCAAATAAATGTTGGAAAGATCAGGTTTAATGCCTAAAACGTAAAACTGTATGAATAGTTTCCTTTTTTTGGTAAGTCTGTTACATAGTCCTTGGTTTGTCAAATTTTTCATCTTAGGCTTGTAGATAGTTGTTGACTTCTGGAGATTTTAAATATTCTAGATGCTGAGTGACAATAGCAAAATTGAAATGGATGTATAAAAACAAAGTGGTGATTCCACTTTGTGGAATGTACAATGAAATGCTGAGGGAGAATGGGATGGTAGTATTAAAAGAGATGCAGATGCTTTGATTAAGTATATGAACAATAGTACAGTACAATTAATTGCCAACTCTGATAATAACGGAGTGCCCATGTTGTTATACAATCTAGATCAGTTTCTCGAGTTTTGGAAATCAGTGTTAAGATTTGCATTACATCTTAATTTTAATCTCTTTTTATACCTATCATTAAGAAACAGTCTTTAAGCTCATTCTTTAAACATGATACCAACTCCGTTTAGATTTCCTGCTTCAAATTATTACCTGATTTCTTTCTCAGTGGTTGGACTGCACAGTGCAAACTAGTCCAGGCACTAGCTAAACTATTTTTTAAAGACAAAAGTGTGATAATAAGCCAGAAATAGAACTAAAAAAAACCCCAAAACAACCCACCATCTATTTTTCAAGGTTATTGAAGAATGTAAAAGCAAGAGTATGGAGGAAAAAAGGGGAGTGGGATATTTTATTAAGCATAACTTGAGTACTTTCATGTTTCAAAATTCTGTTTCCTTCAGTATGTCTTACAGGAATTACACAGATGAGTGAATAATTTTGAGTATTGTTTGGATAAGGAAATTTTACCTTTACTTTTAAGGAATAGACTTAGTAGAAACAACATTGAAGGAGAGACAGTTTCAAGTGCATTGATTTTGGATATTAGACATTACAGGAAACTGTTGTATTTGAGCACCTAAATATTTTTATTTCAAAGACTATCAAGCGCCTGGTAGTTCTTGCATTAAAGGAAGCCTCATTCAGAGTTATTATGAGGTTGATACTTTTTAAAATACAGCTTGGTAGGTCTGGGCTCTGTGTATGTTCATTATATTCTTACTCTTCAGATTTAATCATATGTTTGTGCCTCAATTACGTATCAACTTTCTCAGCAATCCCTTTTTAAAATTTGAATTTTAAAAAAAAATTGCCTTTTGACAATCCCTTTTTAAAATTTCTTTTCTCTTTTTTTAAAATAAAATTATTCTAAGTCTAGGTTTTTTTAACCTATGATTTATGAAGGAAAGTTAAAGAATGCGTCCATGTTCAGAGCATGTTCAGAGTTATTAAAATGCCTTTTTTTCAAGTGCTTGAATGAAATAGGCAGTGCTTTTCATTTAAATGAACAGATGATTTTGATGTTTCTCTGTTAATATGAGGACTTTTGTTTTTCCAACCAATGATAGGAATGGGTGATGTTCGTTATGTGTTTATAAACCATTTCCAGCCGTTTCCATGCTTTCCAGCTTTTTGTACTGAAAGACCAGTATTAGGAAATCCCACCTGTAAGTAGTTTGGAATCACACGTGCAAGAAATTAGGAAGACCTGCTGGTGTTGGGAGGCATGTAGAAGGCAAACTTTGCTACCACTGTAATGATTAAAGGACAACAGAGAAAGGAGGAAAATATATTGTAATTTCTGTCACCCCAAGCGGTTCTCAGATTTGGTGTGTAAGGTGAATGCCCTTAAATGCCATGTTATGTTTGTATTTCTGCTGGTTGGCACATTGATGCTTTGTGTTTTAAAGTATTATTTAAGTATTTATTCCTTTCTAGCTCTTTTGAAAAGCTTGTATTTTACCATGAAGTTCATTAATATTAAGAAAGGCACTCATAGTTATCATTCTTTGTTACTAAGAGACCAGCATTGTTGAAATGTATGTTGCCCTTTGGAATAATGCTTTCAATCATTTATCTGTGCAGTGGTTAATAGAATTTCAAAAACTGTGCTCAAAAATATTTAACCTATTTGAAAGTAAGCCAAGAATGTTAAGGAGTGAGATTTAATATGAAATTTAGCTATGTGGAGCATGTTTAAGGTAAGTTAGTAACTTGAAGAGCGAACACTAAAATAGGAAAATTAAGGGAATACTAGAATTAATTGCTAAGCAGACTGTTAGTATTTTCATCAGATAAGAAAGAGGGGAAATGTCATTACAGTTAAGTTTATTATTACAAGACTTCTACCATTTTTTGTCTGTGTTTTATTTCTTCCATGTGTTTAAATGCATATTTAAAAATGGATGGCTTCTCTTTTCTAGGTATGTTAGGTAATGGCTTAGATAACACACTTAGTATGTCTTTTTTCAAGGCCATAATACTGTGTATATAGTGTACAGTTACCTACTCTTTCTATATGATGAAGAAAGTTGATGAACAATCTCAAAAGTTCTTTCAGCTTAGAATGTCTTCAAGTTATTATGAAACCTTGCAGTGCAGTGTTGCTCATCACCATCATTAAGAATCACCACTGTGGTCTGTGAGAGAGAGGCATTGTGGAAGAAAATACACAAATTGGGTTTGAGTTGGTTATGGTTGTTTTTTGGGTCTTTTTTGTGATAATTTACAAAGTGATGTTAAAGACATTTGAACTAAGTTCAGCAAATATCAAACCTGGAACATGATGCTTTTAAACTCATGTCAGAAGTTTAGAGAAATACTCTGCCCATCACCTGCAGTAGTTAGCATTGATGATGTGCAAATCCCTTCTTGTCTTGGAGGAAGGAGAAAAAGGTACCTGACGCAGAATTCTGAAATCAGTAAGAGGAATTTCCCTGCACTGTGTATGTAATATTCCCATTATGTTGCCCTGTAGTTGCTAATAAATGAAAAATCCTAGTGAATGCCCTTGTGTTCCTAACACCTAATAGGATGAGTTATTGCAGTCAAGAACTTGTTCCAGAATTATTCCTTATATACGCAGACACAGTAATAGTGTTTAAAACCTGTAGAGGGAGAAGTAGGATTAACAGACAAGTTAATGGTTTCTGTGTAGAAGTCCCACCAGAAGCCTGGTCAGTGTGCAGAGGCCTTTGCTGATAATGTGAGTCTCCTGGAAAACAGGGAATGCTTGGTCTTTCTCATACTGTCCTTTTTGATGTGATGCTCTTTATATTAAAGCGTGGCACAAATGAATTTAATGTTCTTTGATGTCAGTCTTTTCCTGCTTTTTCTCTCCATTAGGGACTACATTGTTCTTCTGGTTATGGATGCTTTTACAGTCTCAGAATTCAATGATTTGTTACCGATCCTTGCGTTCAGGCTATCTCTAAAGCTGAAGTTTAGCTCTGAAATGCCTATGAGATTTCTTCTACGATTACAGAATTACTGGTCCTTTGATTTTTGTCTCTCATCTTTGCTATTTATAAATTCTTACCTTATCCTACCATAGGAATACCTGCTGGCTTGCTGTACTGTGCCTGCTCTCTTCCGTGCTGCCCTTCCCCAACCTTACATGTGTGTAGTGGCTCAAATAACTTCTTTATTTACTTTTTTCTGGTCACTTCCCCTGTTTATTTTCCTTTTCAAATATTTTCCTTTCTGTATTAGATTCAGTCTCCTTATTGTTTAAGGTAAGCACAGCTCCAGCTATGCTTACATTTTACCTATAATTTTTGCAGTCTGGTTCATCTAGCTGTGTTGTTTCTTTTCCCCCACTTGTCATGGTTCAGGAATGGTACTCTCCAATTTAGTGCTCCCACTGAGACCATACTGCCACTCACTTCTCCCCTACCCCTCACCACCCTCACAGAGGGCTGGAGAGGAGAATTGAAGGCGCAAAAGGCAGAAGTCACAGGTCGAGATAAGAACAATTTACTGGAAACAGAGATGAGATAAGAAAACAAATATTAACAGCAGCAATACTGACAGAGGGTAGAAGAACAAACTATTCAAACAGACACCCTTCCCTCCCCGCCCCCCTGCCGATGATAGACAGTTCCTGACCTCTGCCACAGTGTGCCAACTGGGAAGAGAGCCCTTCTCCCTGGAAGAGAGTCCCTTTCCCCTGCCAGTGGTGTGAGATTTATTTGAATAACCTCTGGGTCCTGGCCATGCCCCCTCCCAACTACTGCAAAAATTAACCCTGTCCTGGCTGGAACCAGGACACCTCTTCATCGTGTCTCATCTTTATCTTGTCTGCCAACCTCCCAGTCTGAGAGATAGCATTGGGGGATAGGGGATACACATCATAAAGTCACCCCAAGACACTGATATTGAAGTTAGAAGCAGGGTCACCAGTTGAAACTAGGGCATTTGAATAGAGTTGTTACAGGATATAAAATAGAGGCTGCTTTTTTTGTGATGGAGTGTCAAACTCAAGGATAGAAACATCTTGCAGTGGCTGTAGAGTTACCATTGGGTAACTAGCAATTCCTCTATGTAATAGGTCTTTTCATGCGGAACAGCTTCAGATGTGGTTTTGTGGTGGAGGCCTTGGAGTATTCAAAGACTGAGATTGTAGAGGTGACCGAAAGCTATTGTGTTACTTCGTAGTTCTGATGTAAGAAGACTGCTGAGATAATAATAAATGTTAAAGGGTGATCTGTGAATCCTGATTCAGTTTTTAAGACTAGCAGTTTCATTTTGGGGTGATCAGTGTCACATCGCTTTCTATTAAATATTTATTTTCAGAGTGCATTTAAATAAAACTGCATTGCAATCTTTATCAGAATGGCTTTAATGACTTAAGACCAGAGTTGCTGCAGGAAATGTGTGTCGTGCAGAAGTTTCTAAACCTTTTGTTCTTACTTCTAGATTTAGTAAATCTGCTCTGGATTATGCACAGCAATATGCTTACTGAAATACTTAAATATAGTATTAGAACAACTGAAGTTTGTTTTTATTTCCTTTGCGGTTCAGAATGGTGGCGAACAGCAGACACGCACTCTCGTCCTGGGGCAGCTTTTTTCCCACCACTCTTGGGAATTCCCACACTATTTGCTCCTCCTGCACAGAATCATGATTCTGCTTCATTCCACTCAAGAGCTACAGGAAAAAGTAGTCGGAGCAATACAGAAAAAGGTAATGGCTGAAGTTGTTTGGAAATAATCATATTGAACTTCTGCGCGTGCAGAAAGATGTGGAATTTGAGCTTTACTTTTGTCATTCTTCCCATTCTGAAACAGTTCTATAAAAAATAGTTTTGTTAGGTAAGGATGATACATACCAAGTATGTGTTTGGCCTTTAAATCATGTGTGCTCTGTATGTTTAAACTAAAATAACTGCAAATCAGAGTGACACTTCGATGACAAATTTTAGTATATGTGGCGAGTAACCTGTAAGTAGTCTAGTATCTTGTCTATGGAATGTTAGTGTGACTGGGGCATCTCAAAGGAAATATCAGTTACTTCAGATTTATTTTAAATGTCACTTTGTAAATCTGTTGTCTTTAGGTGTAAATGGATCACTGAATGGCAACAGTACTACTGCAGTGTCAGCTCTCAGCGCATCCGTGCTCTCCACTAGTGTTGCAACATCGGCAGGACCAGTGAAAACTGTAACCTCAGGAGCAGGAGGACGCAGATACAACCAGGAGCAAAGCAAAGTTCAGCTTTTGGACACCAGGGCTGATAAAATCAAAGATAAGGTAATTACACAAAAAGAAATGGAAGATTTGGACAAAAAAATTGACATGATAAGGATTCTGCACATGGGAGCATTTTAAAGTGTTTTTCTGAGTACAGAATGTTTGGGGTTCTTCTGATTTATTAGAGCAAGATCTGTACACTTGTTTCTGTAGGGATTTTTTGTGTGCATTGGCTTTTGGAATTTTTGTAATTGTTTGGGGTTTCTTTGATATACTTATGAACTAAAAGTTACTATTAGTACTAATTTCACTAGTTAATAAGTTAATAGTTGCATCCAACACCTTGTTTTATTTAATTTATCTAATTTTTAAAAATATATATATTTAACACCAAAATTTGATATTATTATGTGACAGTGTGCATATATATATATATATATATACACACACTGGTATTACAGTTACAACATTCTAGATTATTTCTGTGAATTTAATTATGTTTTCATGTATCTTATGAAAACAAAATGAAATTTTTAGATGTTAAAAGAAAAATGCTTTTCTGGAAGTAATTTCCTATTTATTAGAAGAAAGAACTACTATTAACTGCTTTGTTTCAGCAATAATCTTAGCCATCTAATATGAAAGACATAAGTAGTCTCAGTGAGTTAGTAAACCTTATATACTGACCTAAGCACTCTAAGAACTCTGCTACTCTTGGAATCAAAACTATTGAAGCAAAACACAGAAAATGGTATACTGGGTAGGTGGTTACTGTCAGAGTAGAAGCTAAAGAGAGTAATTCTCTACTGACAGCCATCTAGGCTAAAATATATTTTTTTCTTTATATCTATTTATATTTTTGTTCTGTGAGTGAATTGGGTCTCTTTTTCTTTCTGTTACTGAACTACATTCAGCTACCAAATCTGAATGTTCTTAGGTGAGAGGTTGGCATTTTCAAGGGACAGCTGGTGCTTGATGTATCTGCAGAAAAGCAGGAGTTAACACTGAAATGGTTACTTGTAATTGTGCAGTGAAATACAATGTTTAGTATACGGACAGTAAGGAAATTATTAAGAAAGAATATTTTTCCTCAAAACATTCCTCATGGGTTCAACAGTTGACAGCTTTTGAAAGTACTAAGCTAGTTAAAGGTATTTGGGAAGCCTTTGACTTTCTTCAGGCTTAAATACCAAAAATGGCTCTTTCCAAAATTCTGCTTTTATCCTGGGTATCTAAGTGCGAAATTTAGCTTTCTTTCTGTGGTGCAGAGGTAAAGGCTTTTCCACATGGTGTTTCTGTATTTCTAACTATTACTTCATTTAGGCAGAATACCAAATAAATTTCTCTTTTAATATCTCTAAATGCCTTCCCAAAAGGTACTTTTTGGCTCTTTGCTTTATTCAGAAAATTGAGCTGGTTAAGCTAGTAACCTGCTAGTTTGAATATCCCTGAAAAATTTTACCTCTTTTTGCCTGTTGGGGTTTTTTTCTCCCTCCCCCAGTTTCTGTCAGGATGTTTATCAGCATTGTTATCTTTTTCCTTTGTGTTAACATTTGTCTTTAGATATAAATTTGGTACTGTTGATAGGTTTTTTGATGTGGGCACTGATTTCAAACTCCAGGTTCACTTGACTAAATACTGAGTTGCTGTAAAAGCATGGATTTGATGTACAAGTACCTTTCTTAAGAATGTTGTGTTCTGTATCTTAACTTTTAAGTCCTCTGTCTCATGCAGATAAATTTCGGGTTATTTGTTTCCTAAGTTCCTGTAGTAAATTTTTTAATACTGAAATGAAGTTTGTTTTTCCTAATCTTACTTGATATGCTGATGTTCATAACTTCCTTTCCTTTGAAACTTTTTTTGAGGTAATTGGTATTTGTCAATGTAATTATTTGAACAACCTTTTGTATCAAAACATCGAAATTACTCTAAATGAGAACTCCCAACATGAGGATGATAATTCCCTCCCTCCCCCCATATTTCAGTATGTTAAAATGAAGCCACAGTAGGAACTGAAGTCTGAGGAATAAGTATGTGGGCAGATAGGAGTATTTTGTGCTGGGCTTTGTACAAGTGATGTTATGTTTTTAAATTTCAAAGTGTAACACTTGCCTCTTCTTAAAAGCATGTCTTATTTTAAAACATTTTAATATACTTTTCTAAAGGTTGTTTTCTTTAGGGTTTTGGTTTTTTTAGCGTTCATCTTCTGATTTCTTCAGTCATCTCCTTAGTTGTAATTTCTTTTTGAGGATGGTATCTAAAAAAATTGTTAAAATATTTGTTTATTTTTAGGAAAAAAAGAAAAAGGCAAAGCTGGTATCAAACTGTTTTTACAGTTGATGAAAATCTAAAGAGCTACTTTTGGTGCAGTGTTTTCTTTCTGGTTGAATTCTAGTCCTGTTGTCCTACCATTTTAGGGAATCCTGAAGTGCAGAGTGCAGTCTGATGGTAACTCGTATGCTATGATTTTTTTTGCCTGTAGTGTTGGAAAAACTTCTGAGTTGATAGAAGCATCTGATCCTCAGAGCTGTAGTCCTGAGTTGTCATCTGGTTTCTTTTGTCTGGAGTGTGTAGTTGATCATTCAAAGGGCTTACATAACAATGATAAACCAAAACCTGTTCAAAGGCTGGTCTTCAAAACTGTACCAAATATTTGTATCACGTTATGTCTGTTGAGCATAACAGTGTTGAAGATAGATGTCCTTGTGCTAATTTGGTACACTGTCAGTGGCTTACTTCTTACATACAAAAGGTAACCTTTCAGAGAAAGTTACGTTTAGAAGTAGAGTATTTTTAAGGCGCTCTCTCTCATGTTCCTGTCTGCCTTGTTATTTCAAATTGCTGCAGCATTATTTTGCCCTCCAGTCACCTCGTTTGCTGTGCATCTGTCTTCCTTGGGACTAGTTTTAACCTTACAGTCCCCTCAGTGGCTTTACATGCCCTGTTTAGATGGTACATAACTCTTGTTGTTGCTGCTTGATATCCGTAATCTTGGTTTCACATGTTTCTCTACCTCCCAACATAATTCTGCAAACTCCTTTTAATGATTCAATATACTTCAGTGCAGTAATATGTACTTTCACGTCTCTTTTACACGGTCTCTATCATAGCACTTGAGTCCACACGTACATCCTTCAGATGGGTTTGTAAATATGCATTTGGTTTACTTAGCTCCCCAAAAACCTAACTTTCTTCATCCACTGCACATTAAAAATGTAGTCTTGGACTGTCAGCATTTTAGGGTTCCTGCAATTTTTGACACCTTTCCTTTTTTCCTACATTCTTGTTTGTTGCTTCTTTTGTTTTCTCATTCTGGTCTGCAAATGTGTGCTTTACAAAAATTTCAATATAATATAGTTGTCAGAGTATTTCAGCAGATTTTGGTCCATTTTTCAGAAGCAAATCCCAGAAGAAATTTGATGAGCATACTCTTCTGTTCTCAAAACTGTACGTTGCTGTAGAGCTCATACTGTGAAATTGAAGGTTAAGAAAGGTAGTTAAATGAATGTGCCACTGAAACTTTGATAAACTTAATATTTGTTGTTCTTTCTGTGCTAATTTGCAGTACAAGCTTTGGGTATGAATTTTTTTGGAATCAGCACATTCAGCGGAGGTTTACTAGACCCAAATTCTAGGTCAATGTTCTAGGCCTAAATCTGGCATTTTGCTTTGTGATGTAGTGATGTCCGCAGTGGTCAGAAAAATATTTCAGTGGAACTTTGTGACCAGTTTTTAATTTTCATCATCTTGTGAAGCACTTTCTCTTTAAGAATTGCGGATCACTTTACTCCGAAGTCTTAATCTTCTTTGTTTCAAAGGTTATGTTTAATAAAAAGATTATATAACAGATTAAAACTGAAGCATTAACAGAGAATTTATCTTCCTGGTAGAAGCCCAGAAAAAAAGCAGTGGAAAGCTCTAGTAACAGCGACAGCGACTCAGGCTCCTCTTCAGACACCTCAAGTGAAGGTATAAGTAGTAGTGACTCTGATGACCTAGAGGAGGATGAAGAGGAGGAGGACCAGAGTGCTGAAGAGAGTGAAGATGATGAATCTGATTCTGAAAATGAAGCACATCACAAAAGCAAGAACAAGGTATAACACCTCGCTGTGCTGCTCACAGTCTTGATGCTGCAAGCTGTTTGTGACAAATTGACCTACTCATGTCTGTGAACAAATAATCAACAATTACTTAACTGCACATTAATAAAAGCTAAGAATACTCTTTTTAGGTTTGCTTCAGGGTTTTTTGTTTGTGAGGTCTTTGGGAGGGGATTTGTTGGTTCTTTTGTGTGCGTGCATGTCTGTATTGCTGTTCTTCACAGGCTAGGAGTTTACAGTTGGTAGACTGTTATTTTTGTTGTAAAGTAGGAAATACAAAGAAATTAAGTACTGTGTGCAGGTGATGAATTGAAAAGATATCATTATGGATATTGCTTTGGCAGTTGCTTTTTTCCTAGCAGAGTGGTTACTTTCCCTAGCAGTAGAACAAGATTGGAATCTTCAGTATCCTGTTAGGTTTACAGTCAGAAATACATTTAAGAACAACCATGGTTTAATACTCCTTCTCTAGTAAACGTTGTCTTCACATGCTGAAACTATCGGGGGGAAAAAACCCAAAGTGAACAATAAGTATATTACAAGACTGATTTGAAAATTATTATTGTTCATCCTCTGCCAAGACTAGTGTAATTGTTTCATGGAGACTGATCATATATGCTTAGTCTTTTTAAAAGGATTTTTGACTTACATAATGAACAGTCAAAAATAAATATTTTGCAGGTGCTAATGCATAGTGGTATAACAGATATGAAAACCGATGGACAGAAATCACAGGAAAAGTCTCAAGAAAAAAGAACACACCAGCAGATACCTCTTGTGTCTGATTCCCAGACTCACTCATCATTCCAGTCCCAGCAGAAGCAGCCTCAGGTTTTGTCACAGCAGCTTCCGTTTATTTTTCAAAGCTCTCAGGCAAAGGAGGAATCTGTGAACAAACACACAAGTGTAATACAGTCTACGGGATTGGTTCCTAATGTGAAACCTTTGTCTTTGGTACATCAAGCCAAAAAGGAGACCTATTTAAAACTCATAGTTCCTTCCCCTGATCTACTCAAAGCAGGGAATAAAAATACCTCTGAAGAATCTATCAGTTTGACCAGCGATGTTAGATCAAAACGGGTGAGTGAAGTTTTTGATTATTTATAACCTGTGTCTTCTGCTTAAAAAGATGTAACATTGTGCCATCAAGCTTTTTTAAATATAGTGTATTAAAATTATAAGTATATATTTTCATATATATACATACATATATAATAAGTATATATTTTCATAATCATGGGGGTTTATGTGTTCTTAGAGTTGATCTGGATTTCTGAATGGTGTAAATGAACGAGACTGTGTGGGTCATGCATCTCTTAAGGACAATGTGCATTTAAAATCAAAATCAAAATAAGAAAAGTACTCATAGGTAAATTGTGTGGCCTGGATATTTTTCTTATGCTTCTAGTTTCAGTCAAAATGGTGATTTAATACTTCACATACCTAGTATGTAAGCATGGCTTCACTTTCTTTCAAGTTGGATAGTTTTAAGTCAAAGTAATTGAAATCACCTATTATAACCATGATTTTAAACAAAGAAGATGAAAGCCATTTTTTTTAAAAAATGGTCAGTGTAATGTTGAGTTTTGTTTGCTCTTTAAAGAGATGTATTCATGCACTGATAGCTGTAAAAACTCAGTGTAGCCATTTCAATAGTTTTTTTAGAATCAAAGAATGGCCTGTGTTGGAAGGAACCTTAAAGCTCTATCCCATCCCACCCCCTGAAATGGGCTGGGGCACCTTCCGCTATCCCAGGGTGCTCCAAGCCCCGTCCAACCTGGCCTGGGACACTTCCAGGAGTGGGGCAGCCGCAGCTGCTCTGGGCAACCTGTGCCAGGGCCTCAGCATCCTCCCTCAATTTATCTCCTTTTTTACTGGTCAGGACTGTACAATAAGCTTATATGTCTGTCTTAACAGTTCTGCGGTTTCTAAAATGTTTAGATCCTCAGTTTATTTATTTTGTTTATAGTGATTACAGTGACTGCTGGTGAGTTTTTTATTCAGTGAGATTTGAATGGGGATTAGAAGATAATAAAAATCTAGCATTTTACAAACACTGAGGCTTAGGGTATACAAAAAAAAATATATAGAAGATATATTTACAAAGGCAGCTCTCATTATTATTTTACTATTTTCAAATTTTGTTTTAAACTAAGTAGTATTTGGGAGTAGTAAACTGAATTCTGATTCACAGATAACTCACAGGCCCTCAGTGAGGACTGAAAAATACTTCATTTTTATTGCTAGACTAGAAGATATAAACTGTTTTTCCTTTCCAATTTCCTGTTACGTGGTAAAATTCAAATGAGCTTCTCACTTACCGGGAGTAGCTAACTAAATTATAATTGTGAAAACATACATCTTTGCTATTGAGAGAGGCTTCTGCTTTCAAATTTAGGTTACGAGTCTTTAGCTGGTGATAGATCACACATTTAGTAGTTTGATTTCTCTAAAACTTTTACTGGAGGTATGCACTGTGTGAGTATTTATTTTAGAGGTCTTCATAATTTTATATTCAGATTTAAATGTTAGTAACTTCCAAAAATGTATTGTGTTTGACTCATTTTTTAAAAACTTATTTTAAACTGTACCGTCTTTATCCATTTTATTATATTTTCTGTTGAAGATGATGTGGGGTTCTTTTCTTTGGAACAACCTTTAGGCTAAAGACACTGTAAGCTTTACATGCATTTCTTAGCCATTACTGACTGAGTTTCAAGTGAAGAACTTTCAAGTACTACTTTTTCAGTTAAACAATTAACATATCACAGCATTTCTGAGTAGTACCTTTTCCCTTATTTTTTTTTGTAATAAAATTTCTCTACACCAGGAGTCCTCTATTGGTTTTTTTGTATTGCGGTCATGAGTGTGTTGTATTTACCTTGTGCTTTAAAGTGAACAAATAATTAAAAGTAGCTGTACATTCACTAATGGGATTTTTGTGTCAAGGAGAGGTTTTCCTGTGCTGGTACACAAGAGTAGTATCTTTCTAAGAATGGCTTTTTCAGAATGATTAATACCTTTGTGAAAGTCTCTGTCTAGAGCATTGTAGCAGGTGGGAAAGCTTCCCTGCATAGTTTGGATCAACTTCATCTTGAGTTCAATTTGTCTTTCCCTACTTGATTTACAGTGAAAATCATGCAAGACTTGCATAACTAGTAGTTACTAATCTCTTCTGTTGTAGCTAGTATCTGCTTTTGACTTTCTGAAAATAGGTTAGCAGATGTTTAAAATTTCCTAGAGTTCACCTTCCTGAGTACCAAAGAAAGCCAAAACAAACACCTCCACATTTTATTCCTGTCTTCTTATTTCTTTAGGAACAATATAAACAGACATTCCCAGCAGCACAGCTAAAGAAACAGGAGTCGTCTAAGAATCTGAAGAAGGTTATCGCAGCTTTGTCAAGCCCCAAACCGACATCTAGTTCACCAGCTCATCAAAAACTCACATCCTTGGAAAACAACCATTCTAACCCATTCCTGACAAATGCACTTTTAGGTAATCACCAACCCAATGGAGTTATTCAGAGCGTCATCCAGGAGGCTCCTCTTGCACTCACTACGAAACCGAAACCCCAGACCAAGATCAATGAAAGTGTAGCCATTCCTAGTAACGCCCCCTTTTCTTTGCCAATAAACTTGAGTGCGTGTGGGAAAAAGACAACCGGTAACCGGACAGCTGTTATGCCCTCTACCTCTCCTGTGTTACCTGGTTCAGGAAAGGATAAAACAGTCAGCAATAATGCAGTAAATGCAGTAAAACCACAACACCGCCTTCATTCTGCAAAACTGGTGGTGGAGCAGTTCAGAGGGGGAGACTCAGATGCCCTCAGCAGTAAAGACTCTGACGACTCAAATGATGATGACGACGATGATGAAGATGAGGACGATGAAGATGATGATTCTGATGATAGCCAATCAGGTGGTTTAACCTTTTTAATAGGAAAAGCAGAAACTTAATTTTTTGCATTTTGAAAACATGCATTTTCCACCGTATTATAAATAGGGGCAAGAAATACTGGGCCAGCATGGCCCACACAGTGTTCTACACATGTCCTTGAAATGAGCACGTGTCCCCATTCTCCATTGTATCATATCCAAAATCATGTTTGGTGTGTTCTGATACTTGGTCAGCTGTCCTGGTAAGGTGGCTCCATAGCCTTTTCGAAAGGCTGTCAGAGACCTGCCTTCCACATTAGTCACCCAGCCTGTAGCTTGTGACAAGTGCTCAGGAAGGGATTGACATTAACGCTGATTGATGGTTAATGATTCTGGCAGACAGAGCCCAGCTGCAAAACAGGTTTTCTAGCCAGAGAGGGACACAAGGGCCTTCAATTTGTCAAGAGTGGCAAGAAAAGCATGTTTCTATGCCTCATTCAGGCGCAGAGTAGTCCATGAGTAAGTAATTGGACTGTTTTAAGAGCTGCAGACCAGGCTATGCAATTTGGAGTGGCAAGGCCTGTTTTAAAGAGTTGGCTGTATTCACAGTCACTTCTTTCTCCCATGTGCTGATATCCCTAATGTCCAGCTTCCACCTTCATCATTCTCTTCCCCCTCTCATCCACACACCCTGTACTAATCTTTTTATCTCAGGATTGTATCTCACCCTTGTTCCTTACCCTGGCTGTCCTCTATTCTAGCTCTTCCTTTGCACGGATCGCCATACTTTCGATTCTGACACCTTTCAGCCCGTATCCAGTTCTGTTGTTTTCTTCCTGTTCATGATGGATTTCACACCCTGTGAAAAGCCCTTCCCGGGGTAGTGTCCAGCCACTGCCTGGCTAACAGGGGATGATGTAGCTGTAGCTCATTTCTGGGGTAAACAGTCTTGAAATACTGCAGTTTCTGTCACTCATCTCTTTTCATTCAAAGGAACAGCATATTATCATGTGGAATTACTCAATGCTGTCATATTTGTAGTAATTTAAAAGTTTAGTTATTTAATTAGAACCTCCTATTTATACTCAAGAGATGTTATTAAAAAGCATATATAATAAGATAAAAGACTTTGCAAGTGTTAGAAGTTTAATGTACTTGCCAGTAGTTTCCAAGTCATAATGTGTCTTTTGCCACACTTTGTTTGAACAGAGTCTGACAGTAATTCTGAGTCAGATACTGAAGGGTCTGAGGAGGAAGATGATGAGGATGATAAAGACCAAGATGAATCAGATACCGACACTGAGGGAGAAAAAACTGCGCTGAAACTGAATAAAACGTTATCCTCTGTGAAGAGCTCTTCCATTGGTCTTACAGCTCATTCCACCCCGCTTAATCTCCAAGTAGCAAAGACGCCCAGCTCGGCACCAGCTGCCTTATGTCCTGAGTCCCAGCCTGCGGTGTTCCTTGGGACAGGACCCTCCACCCTCACACCAAGTACACACTGTGGTATCTCAAAGTCTTCTGTTATACTACCATGTGATATCTAAGATCCATGTGTTGTAAAAGTAGTTACAAAAATAGTCCAGGTGCTGGTATCAAGTGACAGCTCAAGAAATTTTTTACCATAAGAACAGTGATTCACTGAACAGTTGCCCCAGGGATGTGGCAGAGTCCCCCTGAGGTTTTCAGATGCCAGTTGGTCAGGGTGCGAGACAATCTTGGCAAAGCTGCCTTTCCCAAGGAAGGTTGGATCCGGTGACTTTTGACGTCCATTTTGGCTTTGGCTGTTAGGTGACTCTGTGATCTTTTCATGGGTATTTGCAGCAGTCGTTAAGATCTGTCAGCCAAATTGCAGGTTCTCCAGACTAGAACATTACACTTAGACCAGGACATTTTAACTCATGTAATTATTTGAGAGAAGATAGAATTAAATATCCAGAGTTGATACTTATTACATTAAAACTCTTCATTATTTTGTCTTTGGAATTTTCCATTTTATTCTAAACTAGTTATTCTTGCTTCTTGTTTCTCTACATTCTAGTTTGCTTTCTGAATCTTCAGTTTTTTGCTCCTTCCTCGACAAACTTTGTAACCATATTTTGTTAGAATACAATTTTCTAGTCATTCTTTCAAAATTCTCAGTAGAATTTATGGATTATGCGCAAGAATTTATTTTTAAAAAGTTCATGGGAAGGGCATTTAGCATTTGCCTGATACTATATAGTGCATATAATCCTTCATTTGGTGACTTAATCTGTAAAATTTAGTAATTACTATGGATACAGTAAAGAATGCATTTTTGAAAGTCACATTTCTTAATTTGCATGGTAACAATGAAATGAAATCACATGTTTTCTACTTGGAACTAGAGACTTGATGTTTATTAGCATGCATGTAAGCAGATTTTTAAATGGGGACATCTGCTTGTAAATAGGTTTTTTATATTTGGTTTCAGTGGAATAGGAGCTTCATTCCATGTCATACAAGGGCATTAGCATTGAAGCGGTATAATGTGATCTACCCAACATTTATCCCAGAAACAGGCTTGTTAATTGTATGGTTTATAAAAGATTTCATATGGATTAAGAGTAATCCAAATGGGTAAATTAAAAAGTTAATTTTTTTCCTCAGGAATCTGTATTGATTTGTGATGCTTTGAAAAGTGTGCTAGCAGATTTTTCTGTTTACAGGAGTAGGAGGTAGAATAAGTTTTATGTCTTTGCTTTATGTGTAATAATATTACACCTAAGAATCACCTAATAAGATACTGTGAACCATTTACCTAGAGTTGGTCAGTCACTGAAGGGGTCTTGTGGTCTCTTCTCTATTTTGCACTGGACTTTTCACTTCACTTATATTTGGAAAAGCAGCCTCCCTTCCTGCACTGTGACCATTCAAAATAATGCCATAGTTAGTCATGTTAGGTTAAGAGTGCAGCCCTGTGTCTAAAGTTTGGCATCTGTGCACAGGCATTTCCTTGGTGCTTTTTCTATGGGACTCTTCACATCATCTGGAAGGAACTGCTGGCACCTTGCTTGGCAGCTGTGCTGTGGTGCTGTGTGACACTCCTGGCTGTAAGAAGCTGGAGCAAGTGCCAGGGGGTCAGTCTGATAATGGTACTCACTTTCCAGGGAAGAGATGTGTCACTTTCTTGACAGAAGGTCCAAACTAACTTTTTGAGAAGTGCATCTTCCAAAAGTTGGTCTGCATACATAGTTCATGTCCTGTGGCTGTCTGAGAGGCCTGAGGAAAGGATCTGTCACACTAAAAACCCCCACATTTGGCAGTTGTCTCTGGAATACTCTTGATTCAGTTGCTTGACAAGCACCAAACACAACATCTGTTTGAACTTGGAAAAGCTGAAGTAGTTCTGAAAATTTTCTGCATTTGGCATTTGGCTGCATAACATACACAGAGCTCTAGGAAGATGCAGCCTATTAGAATTGTATGGATCTTTAAAGTGTGTTTTCATTTGCGCCTTCTTTACTGAAGAAAATTAATATACGGTCTTGTCTAGAAAAACAGGCTTGCAAGGAATTAAATTAGCAATATTTGAGAGCATTAAACACAACAAGCAGCTAGGTATGGGATAGTTAGGTTTTCCATTTACAATTTCAGAGGAAGAGGTTACAGGAAACTTAGAGGAAAATGTATTTCAGAAGGAGAACACTTACATGAATTTTCTTGGTAATTGAGATACTTAATGGTGAGAATGAAACAACAATTCGCTTTTGGGGATATAAACATAAAAAGTACATTTTAGGAACATGTTTTCTTTTGTAAGTTCTGTTAGGTATTAATCAGAAATTCTGTTCTAGGTATTTCAAAAAGACGAAGAGTAGCAGATGAACGGGAGCTGCGTGTTCCTCTCGATTATGGGTACGTTATGTATATACTTGACTTTCCTTAAAGAGAGATTATGCCTTCAAAAATCAGTTGGTAAAATGAGTTTAAAACTTTAAATGAGTTTAAAACTTTTGAGGCTGCATAATAAGGAAAGGGCTTCAACAATTTAGATTTCTGACTCCCAGTCCGAGTGACTGTGGATCTCTTTAAAAAGTGTCATCATATTTCATGTGTTAATTTTTGTGCATTAAATTTGCTCTTTTGCAACATGACCCATCTCTTAGCTGTTTTACTTCAGAAATTAATCCTGATGGCTAGAGCTGAGCCAGTATAGACTCCAGATAACTCCCTGAAGTATAGTTCTAAGCCGTTTAAAATCTGGTAATATGTTAGTCACTTAATGTAAATAAATTAATATATTTAGTCAGTTTGGACAATCTACATGATACACTTTTCTGATGTGATCTGTTTGATTTATGATGGTCTAGTCACATTTTCCTCTTCCCTTTTTTTTGTAGAATTATTAAATCGACACAAATTACTTGTTTTTTAAAAAGTGTATTGTTGTATGCAACTATTTCATATTACTCTAGCTGGCAAAGAGAAACCCGAATAAGAAACTTTGGTGGTCGTGTTCAAGGAGAAGTAGCATATTTTGCACCTTGTGGAAAGAAGCTGAGACAGTATCCTGAAGTAGTAAAGGTACATTCATTTTTTAACTTCTGTGTTCTAATGCTAGTAAGCATGCTTGCAGTTAAAATACATAATTTTTTTCTCTCCAATAGAGATACTTATTTTCTGTGATGTGAGGTGTAATGTATCTTGGTCTGTTACTGATTTGATGTCTTATAAATGTATATCCCTTTGACAGAATGTGCAAAACATTACACTCACAAAGTTAGCTGTACATCAAAGCTGGGTTGTAATTATTTACAAGCTGAAGTGGAAAAATATGTGATTTTTTCAGTATCTCAGCAGAAATGGAATAATGGATATCTCAAGGGACAATTTCAGCTTCAGTGCAAAAATAGGAGTGGGTGACTTCTATGAAGCCAGAGATGGACCGCAGGTATCCACTTTTTAAAAAGTAAAGTTTCTGATCCAAGGAGCATTAACTTAAGTTTAGGTGAAGTAATTTTTGGTACGATCTGAAGCATTATCTGTTTTTAGCTAATCATTTCTAAAAGCTGCACATGTTCTTAACAGTAGTTAGATTGAGATGTGGAGAGCTTGATCTTGGGCTGTGTTGAAAACCACTCCCTTCAGTGGCTTTGCTCAGAGGGTGCAGGAGTTCAGCATGCTTTAATGATCAGCTCTGAGCCTGGGTTCGTTTAGTTTGAAAACTCGGAGCTACGTGTTTTATCAAAAGTAATTTATGTGTACATGTTAAATCCCACTCTGTTCATGTGATCCTGTGCATAATATATGTATGTATGTATGTGTGCGTTTGTGTGTATATGTAAATTGCATGTTTATATACAAGTGTCTCCTGTATCAAGAATACTGTCTGAGCATCCTGAAGCGTGACACTTCTACGGAGGGGCATGCCGACCTATACCAGTTGTGCTTTACAGTGGTGAAATTGTTAGACGGTGTGTAGATAAACCACACAAGGATAAGTAAACCCAAAATTTTAAGGAAATTGTTACTGTGTTTGTGCCATGCTGTGTTACTGTATTTTGGCCATGTTGCTATTTCTTCAGGATGTGCACGAAAATTTTTGGACTTTTGTCAGTGAAGGTATTTGCTTCTTTAAAAGATAAGTGTTCTGAATATGTTACTAGCTCTCAACAGTCTTCAGTTCAGGCTCGAGTTAAGCCTTGTGTTCTTGTGATACCTTATAGAAATGTGTAATGTTTGCATGGTATAAATTTGAAAGCATTAAAGACTGAATTCCTGGTAAGCAGCTACTTCTAGGTGGTGCTTCCTGGCTTACAGGGTAAAATATTGCTAAACTTGATTCGTGTTTGGCCTTCAGAAAACAACAGTTAAAAGTTCCTGTAGTTATGAACTTCCTTATGTACCTGCGTGTCTTGACTGAAATAATTAATTTTACTGTGATGTAATGTAATGGCAGGGTACCTGCTCTCTTCTTGCCCTGTTCCCTTTTTTGTGTCTGTTGCCCGTATTACTTCATTAGTCTTGTCCCCTTTAGTTGTATCTGTCTTCTCCCTTTAGCTGGTTTTCAGTTTGCCCTCTGATCTATAAAACTTGAGAATGAAGGCAGTGTGAGGGACAGATTGCTACAGACAAGACTGGCGATGTGAACATTAGTTTGATGTACGTATCATCACTGTACTTTGTACTGATGTGGTTTTTGATAGGTTCCAGTGAGACTTGGGTAGACAAAGTAAGTTTTCTTATTAGGAAAAGAGACTGAGGGCAGTTGTATCAGATGTGCTAAGATGTGTTTACATTTTATGTGTAAATGAGAAGTTACAAAACAGTGGAGCTACACGCAGGCTGATAATATATACCTAGTAAAACAGTATGTGGTACTGATACTTTATAAGAGTTGGCACCCTTTTTACTTAAGTTTTTTGAATCATTCAGATTCAAAATAATGTGTGATAATCATATCTTCATGGGTGTCTGGAGGTAATTCGAGAAATTTTATTTCTGCTTTTGTGGTAATTTCGATTATTCTGTGTAGCCTTTTGTGGTTATTCTTCTGTTCCTTCGTTATATCTTTCTGTCATCTTTTGAGACATGCAGCATGTGGTGGGGTAAGTTTCACAAAGCTCTGAGATGGAACAAGATGCAAAGAAAATTATCTTAAGGCTAAATCAGTTATATTAAAGGTTTACCTGTAGCAAGCCAAAAGTACATGGATTACCTGCTTCTGATAGTGCCTGCGTTTCTCTCTTGTGGTATGCAAACTACCAAATATTATGGGTTATTCAAAGCGGCATTTGAATGCTGTAACAGAAGCATATCTGGCAGAAGTGGGCCATGAAGGAGTAGGATTAGAAGAATGTTTGAAGTTTGGCAAATGTGAAAATTCAGTGACTGGACCTGGAAGCTTTAAACTGCTGTGATTTAGACAGATTTGTGCGAATGTGATTTAGGGTGATGGAATGGACATGTGTCCTCATGAGTTTAAGTAATATGTACAGGAGTCTTTGTCCTATTCCGAGCTCTGCAATTCAATTTGGAAAGCTATGTTGTTAACTTTTCCCCACAAATCTAATCTGAAATTAAAGTGGATTTTTGCTTCTTGCAAAGTGCCTATGGTTTTGTTCATTAGCTTGATTAACAGGATTTGAGCTTGATGCTGCTTTCATGCATAGTTGTCTGGTGTCTTTTTGGCAAATGTCCTGATTACATCACAGTATTGCAGTACATGGTAGATACTTAAAGGTGAGAAATTGAATAAAGTTATTATTTTGATTAGTTTGAACAACAAACCACAACATTTCACAGTATTCTTCCCATTTTTTCTCTAGTGTTTGAGTAGCAAAGCTTCCGTTTTATGGAAGCCCACGATTCTCCTGTGTTAGGGTGCAACCCCTGTCTTTTGTCCTTGGAATATCAAAACCCCAGACTGTACATTCCTTTAATAGAAATGTATTTTGGGTGAGATTTTAAAGGATGTTTGAGCACAAAATACAGATGGTCAATCAACTCTTGCTTAACCCTTAATGGCTTTGTTCTGGACTATTTTTGTCTTGTCCGCTCTTAAACTTGTGGAAACTTGTGCATCCACAATGTCCTTTGACAGGACATTGTACAGTCTTCTCCCATCCCTTGAAGCACCTGGTTCTTTTGCTTATTGAACCATTATTCACTTCATTTGATGGCCTCTAGTTTCTTTTTTAGGCAGCATTAGGGAAGTGTAATATCCAACATGGTCGCTGGTACTAATGATCTCGTAGATCTCTACTTTTCTTTGATGTATGTTTATTATCATTAGTATCATTAACTGCAGAAAGTACAAATACAGAGCAAGAGCAATCTCCATTGCTGTTCTAAGCTGATTTTTGAACTATGGCTGCTTCTCCTCCTTTTCTTTAATTTCTGTTTTGCCTCCCCTGGCACGTACATTTTATGAGATGAGATTTTCTAGGTTGGAAGTTGGTGTAGGTAGCAAGTGCAAGTATTAAATCTACCTCAACTAACTGAACCTGTGATAAACTGCAATTCAAGTACTAGGCAGAGAAACAAAGCTTACACCTAAGTAATACTCTTAAAGATAGTAAGAGAATTAACTTCTAGTCAAGTGGTAGAGGTAAATATTTTGGGTTAAATATTTGGATTTAGATTAAAAAATCCTTAGGAGTGATGCATGATGATGTGGTACACATTAATGATAGGGTCATGGTTCTGAACAGTGCATTTTCAGAACATCGCTAATAAAAGAGCCCTTTGGAATGTATGCAAACCAAGTGTGACTTGTACTCTGGGGGTGGTCTTAACTGGGAAGGATTCAGACTTCAGGAAACTATCTTTGCAGATACTGGTAACTCCCTTGAAATCTGAATGTCTCATTAGCAAACTGCCATTTCTTTTGCTGAAGAAAACCTTTGTAAAAACCTTTGTAATGGTGAAGAACGAGCAGAAATAATTAAAAGACAAATTACCAGAATAAGCAAAAACCATTTATGTTTTGGTACAGTAAATTTGATTTTAGGGTTTATGTACATATAAATGTGAAAACTAAAGCATTCTAAATAAAGTTTTGCTGAACTGATATTTAATGACGTTTTTAAGTTACCAACTTTCTTTCTTGCTTTAGCAGACATTTTCAAAATTTTTTACAAACCTTTTTAAGGCAAGTTATGAAGAAGTCCTGAAGGATACTTAGCTTGCAGATTTTTCCCTGCATTTCTCAAAAACTTGGGGGAATGGTGAAAGATGTTAAAATTTTGAAATACTGGTGTTTAATTAAACAGGACCACCTAGACTGTGCTCCTTTTCTGCTCAGTAGATGCAATAAACTCTGCTTTTCAGTAGCCAGTTAAAGTAAAGCTATTTCTTCATGAGGAATAATTTGGGTGTTTTTATTAACAAAGTATTTCAGAATCTGCTTTTGTGATGCCACAAAATACTATAGTGCATGCTTTGTTTGGTTAGAGAATATAGTTAACATAACTTTAGTTTAGATTCATGGATGCTTAGAAGTTACTTTTGATTGGTTCAAGTTGGCACAGAAATTGTTTTGCAGTGGTTGGGGGAGAACTCAATTGTACTGACTAAAACTTGAAGATTAAAATGCATCTGTGTTTTTTCAGCTCAGTTGTTGAGCTCTACAGCACTCGAAAGCAGTATTTGAAAATACATTGCTGCCTTTGCTTGTTATGTATGCTAGAATTTCTGTAAACACTCTCTGTTGGAGCACAGCATCTCATAGCTTGACACACTTTTTCATTCATGTCAAGCAGTGGATTATGTGAAAGCAGCATAGTTGTTGTTGAGTTTACATAGTATGAAAGGATATGTTTTGCCTTTTAGAAAGGGTTGAACAATTTAATTTGATGAAAAATAATAAAAAATAACATGGTAATGGCATATCTACTAGGTAAAAACTTTGTATATGATTTAATAGTCTTCAAAATCTTTCCTAGTGGTACATTTACAAAAATTCTTAGTGATAGCCTCTCAATATATAGCTTCTGCGCATCATCAAGAAATTGTCCTGCTCAAATAGTACATCACAACACTTGCATATTTTATATCTACAACTTATCTGGGGAGGGAAAGAATCTCTTGCTGTTCATGTTCTCATCTTAGATTTCTTTTTTTTTTTAAATCTGTTTGTAATACCTCTCTGTGAAATGTGTCAATTAAAAGGGTGTGCAGTGGTGTCTTCTGAAGGAAGAGGAAGTCATTCCCCGTATCAGAGCTATGGAAGGGCGTAGAGGACGACCACCAAATCCAGATAGACAGCACTCAAGAGAGGAGTCAAGAGCGAGACGCCGCAAAGGCCGACCTCCGAATGTTGGAAGCAGTGAATTTCTGGACAATGCCGACACGAAGCTTTTGAGAAAGCTCCAGGCTCAAGGTAAGAACTGTGTTAATATTTTCACAGAGAGAAGGTATCAGTGTATAGAGTTAACGTTTTTCCTATAGGAGAGAGTGATTTGTCTCACTAGGATACTAGTATACAGCATTTTATTTTGGATATTTTTTACATGCTCTTATTGAAGACTTTTTGAAAATCACTACACGTATATAGGTTTTAAAGAAGGATGTGCATGTTTAAAGACATGTCTAAAAGCTTACTCTATAGTTACTTTATTTCAATGTATAAAACCTAAAAAACCAGACATCCAGAAATCTGGTGATCACTGAAGTCTTTAATAGCCAAAATCAACAGATCTTTGTTTTCCTTTGTATCTGCTCAAACAGCAGTGGATCTGGAAACTGAAATTAAAACCCACTGAAATTAGCATTTCTGTAAAGTGCTTGGCTGTTCCAGGGAAAACGCTTTTTCGTATGAAATCCCTGATAGTCACAAGATTTAAATGCCTGTTAATTTGAATAATTAGTACCAACATTGACAGTAGAACTTCCATGGTATCAAGTACTACCGTGTATCAAAAGCTGCTTTTAAATAACTATCAGGTACATCCTTGTGAATATCAGTTCTGTAGTCCATAGCTGTATCATGTTTTTGGGATGCATCCAATTCAATATGAAAAAAATTTTACAGCCCATAAGTCAGGACATTTAACTTAAGTGTTCTTTCATGTGCCAAGCATGGATGTGTTTGGGTAACAGCTTTGTATTTTGCATAATGTAGCATTTTTACATAGTGTAATGAAGCGTCTAGCATTTGCTGAGAGGCTTTGTAGTTATTGCTGAGACACAGTAACTAATTCTGGAAGTCCCATCAGTGGGAAAAGATAAGCCCTCTCACTGCGCCATTTTGCTTCATTTTGTGTCCTTCCTTTCCCCATATTGGGCACTTCAAGGGGTGGAGGAGAAATACTTAGGAGGACTCCCAAATGTCTTTTTTCCCTCTACATACTGTAGTACTTATTAAATAGAACAAAACCTCTGGTCTGTATATACAAAATATTTAGAACGTGTAATTTTTGATATTACGTATGTTCATATCTTCCTTGCTGCTTTTTTTGTCCTTGTGAAAACATAAGAAATACCTCAGTGGCTCAGGCCAGGGGCTCATCTAGAGCAGAGCTCTATCTGCCGTAGTGGCCAAAGGAGATGCTGCTTGGAGAAACTGCGTGAACCTTATCCCTTCTTGATCAGTTTTTCCTCATATATGAACCCTGGCATGCTGAGATATTTAATGAGTGATGTTGTAGAGCACATTTTTTTCTTATTCCTTTATTTTCTGTTTATTAAACTGTTGCCCATGAATTAGCCTGTTCTTTGGTTTTTAACCTCTTCACAGTGTTTTTTCTACCGGCCTCATGTGGCAACAAGTTCCAGAAGTCTGCTAACTACTGGAACATTGTCATTTTTAACAAATGATGTTCTATTACTGTCAGTGGTTGTTCCTTAATTCCATTATTCCAGGGGTTGGAGAATAACAGTTCTCCAATTTATGTTATCCACCTCTTTGATGATTTTGCACACCTTGATTCTCTCTGTCCTTAGCCTTCTCCCCAGACTGAACAGCACAGGTGTTTTCAGTTTTTTCTCAGAAAGTAGTAGTTCCATCCCTTTGATCCTCTTCTGTGTCCTTTAATTTTAGTATTTCTTTTCTGGGTGTATTAGCTTACATTTACTATATGAGGAAGGTCCTCTGCTATCTTTGCCCACTGTTTTCACAGTGTCACAGAATATTCTGAGTTGGAAGGGACCCACAAGGATTGTCAAGTCCAGCTCTCACGTGAATGGCCTGTGTGGGGATTGAACTCAATGACCTTGGTGTTACTAGCACACTGCTCTAACAAACCGAGCCAATCCCAGGGTTTTGCAGGGCTCTTCCAGAGTTCCTTGCTGTTAGCAAAACCTTGGATTTTCCGGAATGCTTAATATCATCTTCACATTTTGAGATTTAACTTTGCAGTTGCCTTTACAGGTTCTAATACTGATTTGTAAAGAAATCTTCTACTAACCCTTCACTAAAGCTGACTGCTGATCACTCTTTTGCCTGGTGTCATTTAAAGAGCTTTTAGTTTGGAGCTTTTCTTCACTGACCTAACAGCTCAGTTTTATTAATAACGTGTGTGAAACACCTCTCCTATGAAGACAGGCTGAGAGAGCTGGTGTAGTTCAGCCTGGAGAAGAGAATGCTCTGAGGAGGCCTTAGAGCCCCTTCCAAGAAAGCTGGAGATGGACTTTTCACAAGACCTGGAGTGATACGACAAAGGGGAATGGCCTTAGGTTGAAGGAGGGCAGGTTTATATTAGAGATTAGGAAAAAATTCTTTACTTCAAGGGTCTTGAGGCCCTGGTAAAGGTGGCTCAGAGAGGTTGTGGACTCCTCATCCCTGTAAGTATTCCATGTCAGGTTGGATGGGGCTTGGAGCGGCCTGGTCTAGTGGAAGGTGTCCCTGCCCATGGTAGGGCATGGAATGAGATAAAGTATCCATGTTCATTTGCACTGTTGATGTGGTTACTGATACATGGCATGCCATTAATGATAGTTGATAGAAAAATTTTGTAAAAATCTGTGTGTGCAAAACAAATCTGTTTGCTCTGTCTTTACGACATGCAAATGTCTGGAACACAAACTATATCTTTAGTGTTGGACAGCACTGTTTTTATGAACATAATATTTTCTTTTTGTAACAGAAATAGCTAGGCAAGCAGCACAAATAAAATTACTGAGAAAGCTTCAGAAGCAGGAGCAAGCGCGAGCTGCCAAAGAAGCAAAAAAACAGCAAGGTAAATATTACTTGTTGAAGTTTGTGCATGTTAGTAGATTATTTTGAAAAGTGTTAATGAAAAGTTACGTGTCTCTTGCCATGTTCTGCTGATATTGTTTGCTTTTGTTTGTTAGCTATTATGGCAGCTGAAGAAAAGCGAAAGCAAAAGGAGCAGATAAAGATAATGAAGCAACAGGTAAACTATGCAATTGCTAAATACCTCTTTAAATTGTTTTAAATAATTCAGTTTGGTGTATTTCTAATATTTAGTAAATTACTAAGTATGCTGATTACAAAGTGTATGTTTTAAATCTGATTTTAAAGAGCACACTGTGTGTGTTACTTAAAATTCTAAACTCTATTAAATCTACCACTAACCCATGTTCCCAGGTGCCACATCAACATGGCTTTCAAATCCCACCAGGGACAGTGACTCCACCGCTGCCCTGGGCAGCCTGTGCCAGGGCTAGACAACCCTTTCCATGAAGAAATGTTACCTAATATCCAAGTTAAACCTCCCTTGGTACAATTTGAGGCAGTTTCCTCTTGTCCCGTTCCTTGTTCCCTGGGAGCAGCGCCTGACCCCCACCTGGCATCACCCTCCTGTTCAGGGAGTTTAAGAAACTGAGAAGGCTCCCCTGAGCTTCCTTTTTTCTGAGCTGAGCCCCTTTCCCAGCTCCCTCAGCTGTTCCTGGTGCTCCAGCCTCTCCCCCAGCTCTATTGCCCTTCTTCTCCAGACACGCTCCAGCATCTCAATGTCTGTATATGATCTCAGGCATCCCAACACTTAAAGTACTAGTATTAGTTTGCCTGTAAGTGACATCGGTGATATGGGAAGAAGACAGATATGCTGCTTGCCAGTGTAGGGAGAGAGTTCATGCGGCCAAAGCTCAGTTCAAGTTGGAGCTGCCAGAAATGTGGGGGACAATGGAAAAGAGTTTTTTCAAATATATTAATGGCAACCCTGGTTGTGTGTATAAATTAGGAAATGAGGGGCTGAAGAGCAGCGGTGGGAAGGGGCCTGGGGGTCCTGGTTCATGGCAAGTTGGGTATCTGTCAGCAGTGCCCTGGCACCCAGGAGGGATATCTTTGCCCTGGAGGGCATTAGGCCCAGCATCGATGGCCAGGCAAGATGGGGATTGTCCCACTCTGCTCTGCACTGGGGTGGCCTCACCTTGAGTCCTGGGGACAGTTTTGGGCACCGCAATATAAAAAGGACATTAAACCATTAGAGGCTATCCAAAGAAGGCCATGAGGGTGGGGAAAGGACTGGAGGGGAAGTCTTAAGAGGAGCGGCTGGGGGCACTTGGTTTGTTCAGCTTGGAAAAGAAGAGACTGAGGGGAGACTCACTGTGGCCTTCAACATACTCAGGAGGGGCAGCTCTGATCTCTGCTCTCTGTGACCGGTGACAGGACTTGGGAGAATGACTGGAGCCGAGTCGGGAGGTTTAGGCTGGATATCAAGAAAAGATTGACCAAACCCCGAGGGGTGGTTGGGTATTGACAGGCTCCCCAGGGAATGGTCACAGCCCCAAGGCTGCCAGAGCTCCAGGAACATTTGGACAATGCTCTCAGGCACAGGGTGGGATTTTTGGGGTGTCCTGTGCAGGGCCAGGTACTGGATTGATGATCCTGATGGGTCCCTTCCAACTCAGCATACTCTACGATTTTGTGATATCTTGAGGTGTTAAACAAGCCAATAAAAATATAAAACCCTTCCACACCTTTGAAATCCAGATATTAAATCCTGACATACTTTTTTTTTTTTTTAAGTAGTAAACCAAAATTGGTGTTACTGCAGACTACCTTAAATATCTCCGTAAGAGATAACAATTAATTCTTGTTGGTAACTGTTTAAATTTTTCCATTAGGAAAGTGCTCAGTGTAGTAGAGAGTGAGCTAGGAGTTGTCACTCTACCATCTATGAGTAGAAAAGGCTGAGAGAGCTGGGACTGTTCAGCCTGCAGAAGAGGAGGCTCAGGAGGATCTTGCTAATATAGCTAAATACCTGAAGGGAGGCTGCAAAGAGGTGACTCCTCTCAGAAGTGCCCAGTGATAGGAGGTTCCTTCTGAATGTTGGGAAACACTTTGTCACCAAAATGGCAACTGAGAATTGGAGCAGGTGGCCCAGGGAGGCTGTGGAGCCTCCCACATAGATTTTCAATAGCAGTCTGGACGTCATCCTGGGTAACTGGTTCTAGGTGACCCTTCGAGGGCAGGGGTGTGTGGACAAGGTGACTTCCAGATTTCCCTCCCAACCTCAGCTAGTCTGAACTTCTGTAGATCGTGACAGTTTCAATGTGTCCACTTCTCAAGACAACCCATACTTGTTAAAGACAAGGAGCACACTATGATTTTCAAATGGTCCTTACATTATCCACGTAATGTAGAAGGGTCCAGGAAGCAAGAATTTTTTAATTGTCAAATGCTTCAAATCCACACCTTGTTTGTCATCATCATATTCCTTTTTGATGTGTAACCTGATAACATTTTTATGATTTCAATATGCAGAGTACTTCTTCTCTGAGATAGTGATCTCTGCTGAAAAGTTTGTTCTGCATTAACTCTAACCTTTGTGGAGTTGGGAGGGTGTAGTACATGCTTTCAACTTTTGTTTTTGTTTTGTTTTAAAGTATAACGGGTGATAATAGAGATTTAAGGTCCATGCTGTGAGCTTTACATGGTGAAAAATGTTCAGCACTGTCTGAACAAGGCCTCTGCTTGATAAGGTTGTATTATGTTGGACTTCTGAACAGTTTAAGGAGCTGGTAGGATTTGCTTCATGTATTGGAGCTCTATTTGTCAGAAATTTTGCATGTCTTTCTCATCTGTGATTGCTCCTTTGCTGTTAAATATTTTAGATTATCTTTTCTTAGGGACTTGGTTTTGGTTTTAGTTATTTTTTGATAAAGTATCGGTAATGCATCACTATGTGTTCCCCAAAGAGTAAAATTTTAGAGTGGTCCGTGTTCTAGAATCTCAGGCCAGCTCACAAGAAAACAATGTATTCTGTACAGATGGGATTTATCCTCACTGTTGGGAAAACATCTGCTATTCCAGAGAAGATCATTGAGCTCCTTTTCAAGCTTCTGATCTAGGCCTCCCAGCTTGCAGGGCTTTTCCATGGTCTGGGTTTTGCTATTAAAACTTTACAGCAAGTCTGGCTGGATGTATGCATTTTCTTCAGAATGGTCCTTCCTAGTCACTGTGGCTTAACCAGCTCTTTTGAGATAATAAAATCTTAAATAATGTGCTAGCAAATTTTTAATGCTAATTTAACAGACAAACCTATGCAGCTCAGGTAATGTGAAATAATCCCAGTGTTTGCAAGGGTTACATTTCTCAATCAATGTAATAAGCGTTCAGATTTTAGGAACTAATTCACGAGAAAGAAAAAATTAGAATATGGTTGCCCAGCATCCATCTGTGGAGTGCATAACTTGATCATTTTCTTCTCACCATGATATGAAACATGCTTAAATGTGTTGTACTACCCATTGTTCCTGTTCCAATTACTTGTTTTGTTACAGCATGTATACAATTCCCTCCCCTAAACTACATATTAAGGCTTCCAAAAATAGCATCAATTACCTGAGTGCTTTAAAAATCTGGAGAAACTGAAGGGTACTTAACTGAACATGTTACCCAGGTGGCATATGGGTGAGTGTTACTGGCTGACAGAGCATGTGCTTTTGGTTTTGCTGAGCTCAGCTCTCCATGCTGCCCTTGGGACCGTAATGGCCTGAGAGAGGCTGCAAGAACTTAGGCACAAACAGTGCTTTGACAGATCTCGCTATTTCTTGTTCAGGGAGATCACGTCAAAACATTGTGTATTTCATGGCATAGCTCAGTCTTCTGTTCATTCCTAACTAGCTCCACCATTGTGAGCTGGAATTTGAATGCTCTAGGTTGCTTACTTGGTCATTAATCTGGTCCTCTTGAAGCTGATAAAAAAAACCAAACAAACTTTGACAGCTTAAACATGAACACCTGTGCATAACAAGGTGTGGCTTCCTTCAGGGTTATACCAGACATCATCTAATATCAGTAAAAATTTTAACCGTATCTTGTTCTATGGGAACAGTGACTAAAATGGGTGAAACTCAATAACAAAGAAGTATGTATAAACTTTGTCATTTTTCAAATGTAAAAATAAATTTCCTTAATATATATTTTTAAAAGAGATAACTTTGTTACCCTTGTAGGAAAAAATTAAGCGAATCCAGCAAATTAGAATGGAGAAAGAACTTCGAGCTCAGCAAATTTTAGAGGTAAAAATAATGGCTGAAATGTAATTTTTCTGTTGCCATTTTAAAGAATGTTGTATTTTAATAGTCACACATGTAGTTGGGAATGTAACTAAATATAACAGCTCTAACAACCTGGACTTCCAAAAGCCAGTTCAAAAATGTGTCTTAAAATATTTTTCTTTAAAGATCAGCATTAACTGTAATCCCTAATCTTACAAGTATTCACTCGGGCTTTTCGGCACAATTTTCTACCAGAATAGTCTTGTGTGTACTTAAGATAACACCAGAGCAATTTCTGTGCTAGAGAACAAGTTTGCAGTAACAGGATGTTAAAACAGTATAATGCTCTGCTCTGTATGAAGTGCAGTGGGTTTAAAAATACTATGTCTATATTAGAGTATACTCTACAGGTTTGCTAGTGTACTAGCAAAGATAGATTGCTAGTTTTCAAGTCTCCACTGACAGAAAAATTAATAGTAATCTCTTTGCCATTGATATTGTTTCTATGTATACTTGATTTCTTAAATTAGCCAGGTGAAGCAATTTTGAGTGGGACTTGAAATTCTGGTTTAATTTTTATAAAGTAACTGAAATGTAAATTGATTGATCATGAAAGCTGCATCAGAGATTCCTTGCAATGTACAGAGTAAGTGATGATGTTCTTAACTTTTAAAGGTACATAACTTTGTTTCTAGTCAGATTATTTTCAAGTTGTGATGGTGCTGTTGTGTGACCTGTTTTGCATGCACAGGCAAAAAAGAAAAAGAAGGAAGAAGCAGCAAATGCCAAATTATTGGAAGCGGAAAAACGAATAAAGGTTAGTTTGGAGGACCTCCAAAAACAAGAGCTGTGTTATTGTACATAATGTATGTTGATGTATGAAAGCAGTAAATTTGGGATGCTGTTCATCGATGATGAAGCTGTACATAGAGACAGCGTATAATAACATGTACTTATGGTTATAAAAAGGCATGAAGCATATGCAGAAGAGTTTGTGTATGTGTGACACACACACACAAATACATAGAGACAGTACTTTTTTATGTGGCATTACCATGAGTTTTGCTTATGTGACACCTGGTATGCATAACAAAATGTTCCTGCAGTAACATTATTTACAATATTCTTTTAAGCATACTGTATCAAAAAGATACGTTGTTTCTCAGCAAGCATAGTCTTTTCTAGGCTGTAATGCATACAAGACCACAGAACTCTCTTACAAATACTGGAAAACAGTGTGTGTGTGTGTGTGTGTGTGTGTGTGTGTGTGTATAGATGTACTTCTGTTGCTGCTTTGGCATTCTAGGTATGTTCTAACATGGAACTCCCAACTCACCAGACTTACTGTCATTGTATACTCTGTGTACTTCCCTGTGCTCTGTTCATGGAGGTCAGGGAAGTTAGAATATAACTCAGATGTGCTGTTTTAGTGTGGCAGAACGGTGCAATTTGGTAAGTAAATTTTGACTGATGTTTTAAATACACTTTTGTTCTTCTGTTGAAGGAGAAAGAGATGAGAAGGCAGCAGGCTGTTCTTCTGAAGCACCAGGTTGGTATGTTTGGTTGACCAAACAGACAATGCCAATTGTGAGCTACTACTTTAAGTTATATGGGGGGGTGGAATCCTCAAAATACGCCCTTTTTAAACTTCTGGGTTTGACTCCTGCACAGATTTTCTTTCGCCTTATGATTTTTTTGCTTTGCTTTGGTATTGGGGTCTTTTGGGGGATTATAAAGTGGTTTTATGACTTTGTGATTTCTGTTTCATAATGTTGTGCCAACTCTTTCTACCAGGAGTTGGAGAGGCATAGACTAGATATGGTATGGGTATGTTTATTTTTGTACATCTAACACCGCATTGTGATTTGGTTGTGATATGGTTGTCATAGCAATGCATAAAATGTAGCACTGGCTGCTGTCATATTACATACTGCTGCATGGCTTTACAGCACAGTGCATTGCATACATCTGCTTGTCTTGTCTGTTAAGGAAAAAAAGACATGTCTTGAACATGTGTATAAATTGAATGTGGCAGTAACTAAATGTGGTTTTTAGCCAGGGATCTATGTTACTGATGTCCCAGTAAAAAATGGACTAGTATATAAAATCAGGGATTGATGCAAAATTAACAGGTAGTCACTTGGTTGATTTTTGCAAGCCTTGTCCCATTCACTGGGAATGAATCTAGACATTTTAAATACAATTTGATTTAACCTGTTTTAGAAATCAGGATGATGTCTTCCCATTGTAAGATACTGAGGAAATTAGCTTTCAGTTGGTGGTAAATACATAATGTTATAAGTATACAATGAAACATTACAATGTAATCCTAGCCTCACCAAATTAGATGATAAAATTCCTATAGCCTTTAAAGGGGCCAAGAGTTGCTGTACAGCTGTTAAGGCAAAACCCCTGTACTTGGTGCCCTAGAACAGTGCTCCTTAATGTGTTTGAAGCTACTGACATAATTTACTGAGGGACAGGCATCAGTAAATGCAAGTGTTGTTGCGTACATATATGAACCACCACTGGCTTGATTAAAACTGATCTAGAGCTGATAAAATTAATCATGATAATTTGTTGCTTGGTTACAAAAATGTTAATATTTGCAATGTTTGAAAAAGACCAGTTTAAAATTTATGCTGAATTGGCTATTGAAGAAGTAAATTGCAAGTTCCGTCATAGCAGATGTAAGGTAACTGACCTGTTCCAGCCAACCATTATGCTTTTTGTTCTGCCAGCTTATGAAGGAGCATCACAACTGACCATAAGTAAATCTGTATGCTTCTTTTTTACACTGTCTCCATGTTCATTGCTTTACCTTTTTGCTTTTGATTGTTCTTGTATTTGCTTTCTAAACCTGAACTAAAACATGCACAGACTTGGCCATTCTTGTCCTATATTTAGTATTTACTGTGACTTGTCTATTAATGCTAAGTTTGTTACTTTGCTTTTTTACTGATTTGAAAATGTGGTTTAGTTTTGTTCTAATATTACCTGCTTCAATAGGAACGAGAACGGAGAAGACAACATATGATGCTTATGAAAGCCATGGAAGCACGGAAAAAAGCAGAAGTGAGTATTAACCTCTAAAAGTTTGAAGTTTTCATTGTTTCATTCTGCAGTCATCTGTAGAAGAGCTGTGTCTTTGTACATTATGTATAATTTAATATGTGTACGTTGCAGCAGTAGGACAAGAGCCATTAGGCACAAATTGAAATACAGGAAATTCCATTCAAAGTTAAAAAAACTGGTTTACTTGGAGGGAGATGGTTGAACACTGGCACAAATGGCCCAGTTTTGAGAGTTTTGGATGTTTTTGAGAGGTGTCTCGGTTTTGAAAGACAGGTGTCTGCTAAGGAAGGCAGAGGCCCCCCTTGAAGTGGCAGATATAACCCCTTTTCCCTCCAAGTTATTATATTCTGAAATCAAGGGCCTTTAGGCAAAGATGTGGGAAATAGGAATAACAGTTCTTTACTCTCTCTATATATATGTATATAACCAGTCAAACAAAACAACAACAACTCTGGCAGTAACAGCAATCACAAACCCAGCCCCAGCCTTCTCGGCTGTCAGGCCCTTTCCCCTCGGGTGCAGTTCCGCTCGCAGCCGGCAGGGGCGCTGGCGGCTCCCGGTGAGCAGGGCAGGTGCGATGGTTCCCCCGCGGCTGCAGGGGGCGCTCCGGAGCGAGCTCGGGAAACACGCGGCACTGGTGCTCTGGGATCCCGGGAAGGGATGGAACAAAGGCTTCACAAACCCCTGGGCAGCCGATCCCGGACTCTCAGGAACAGCGGCTGAAGCGGCAGGGACGGACGCAAATCCCGGGTGGCAGACGAGATGTATCCAGATGGGAAAAGCCCACGGAGGCCCAGGCAGGCAGGGCGAGCAGGGCTACAGCGTAGCGGAAGCTCAAAGCAGCAGCGGGGCAGGGCAGCCACAGCCCGGTCTCCAGCAGGGCAGGGAAAGCGGCTTTTGGGGTCCCGACGTTGTTTCCAGCAGGAAGAAAGAACGGCCAAAAAGAAAGAAGCAGCAGCTCCTTTCTCTGCAGCTTCTCTCTCTGGACGCTCAGAGCGAACTGACCCCACACCCAGGTGTAGACAAAAGAGTAGCCAGGTCCGCCCCACTCCCCTTTTGTCTTTCTTAAGTACAGCTATTTGTCCCCTAGCAACATGCATATGGGAGAAAATTCCTTTAACAGGAAAAAAAAAAAAAAAAACAGACTAAACTAAAACCCCAACAAGAGGAAACATAAGTAAAATGCAAAAACCCCATAATTACTAACTTACTTTTTGTTTTACTTTTTATGTATTTATTTCTCTATATCCTGAGACTCTTCTTATGTCTGTATCCTGAGACTTTTGTAAACAAAGTACAGATAACTAAGATACTGAAATAAGATAAGCATCATTATAGCAAGTAGTTGTTAAGGAAATTGTTAAAATTTTCTCTATAATGTATTTACAAATTTAGATAAAAGTGACTGACCAAAACCTAGAAAAACTGAATAATACTTCAGTGCAAGGAAACAGAGGAAGATGATACCCTAAGCACCCATTCCACTGGCTAAGTGGTCACTTAGTCTGATCCAGTGCTGTAATTATATTCTTACTCTAATAGAAATAGAACAGTGTTTATTTCAACCAATAAAAGTAAACTTACAATAGATTATGAAACTTACTGCAGTTAAAGTTTACAGTTTTAATAATAACTGTAAATTACTGTGTTGCCATGTAAATATCCATATATACTACTTTTGTTTCTTCTGTCATAGTGTTTCAAATTGGCAAAAACAAGTTGTAGGAAATGCCAGTTGGCCTTGAGACGTTGACATAGGCTAAGATAAAAAGCAATAAAACATTTTCAAAAAACCAATCAGAGAGTATTTTCCATTTTAAAATGAAGTTGGGGATTTTGTGCAGCTTTAGTGTATTGTGATTTTTCCATACAAGATGTCCCTTATGAACTCAGCATAAAGAGAGCCTGTGTTGGCAGCACAGAGGATGCTTACACAGTTGTAGAGCAGCAAGCAGCTGGGTAGTTCTGAATGTCACTGCTTTTTTTTCTGCCAGTGTAAATTTATTGGTCCAAACATGTTCTTTGTGTCCAATGTGAAACTTGATCTTGCATAAAATCCACTAAAGACTGTAGTAGTAGAAGTCATGATCTCTGTGCACTCACAGTGGTTATCCCCAGGTGTCACCAGTGGTCTGGTATACGATACATTCTATATTCCTATAGAATGAAAAGGAAGAATAAAAAGTCAGGGGGCCTGCCAGAACTCTACAGAGAAGTCAGTGCTTAAGACTGACCTACAAATGCATCTGAGCCCTGACTTAGTATTGCCCATACTCTCATTGTTGCAAAATATGGTGATAGTAAATGGACGAGACTAGAATGACCTCTTAAATTAACAAAATAGTAGGGAGTGGTTCTGAGCAATGGGAAGCAGCTTGACTCGGTTCTTTAGCCTTTTGGTGTCCACAGGTGAAAAGCACATACAGTGTCTCCAATTTTGTATTGTATAAAGTTCTTAAGTAGTGGCTCACACACACATACGTGTGTTTGTTTAAATGCACAGTTCTGTACCCTGAAGAGATGGCATTGAATGTGGCAGATTCCATACATTTTGCACTCGATATTGGTTGCACAGTGGTGTGTAGGGAATTGTGGCATCAGGACAATGGATTGGTGTTGAACATGTGGCAGCAGAACTCCTGGCACCGGAGATGGGAAAGGCCATGGGAGCTCCAGGTTCAGAGTCAGTCTTGGTGTGTTACAGACAGAGTTAGTGTAGTATTGGTGTGACTCCACTGTGGAGGGTGTTTAAGAGACAAATAATAGGTGCTTGGCTTCTCACTTGATGATCCCTATGTTCTGGTTGTGCAGATAACACATAAAGGACTGTTCAGTTTCAGGTTGCATGCAAAGTGCATGGTAATTCAAGGCCAGAAGCTACCTGTGTTTGAACAGATGAGTTGTGTTTTATAAGGTATTCATATCTAGTTTATGTATTATGGGACTTTTTAAACCATGTATTGTTTGGAGACGTTTCTTGAGTGGTCTCTGCTGTAGCAGGTGCAGATTAATGATATTGGTGTGTAAGCAGAGCCTTTAAAATCAGATGCCTTGCATGGCAATTCTTTGCCATATTTTCACTCAGTCATCTTTCTGAAATGGATTCTTCAAAGAGTTTCTCAGTGCAAACATACTTAAAACCTGTGTCTGCATGGACAGGAGAAAAAAAAGTGAATCTTAGATAATTTTACAAATTCAGTGATTTTGTTCTCATTTTCCCCTCCCCTTTGCTTTAATGCAGATTCTTTGATTGATGTGGTGATTATTGAGGTTACAGAAATAGTGCTTTTCAAGTTCTTAGATTGTTCCTTTGTAAGCTTAAATTGTGGGGTTTATTTTTTTCCCTTTTAATTGTCTTAAGGAAAAAGAGCGGCTAAAGCAAGAGAAACGTGATGAAAAAAGATTAAATAAAGAACGTAAACTGGAACAGCGACGATTGGAATTAGAAATGGCAAAGGAGCTAAAGAAGCCTAATGAAGATATGTGCTTAGCAGACCAGAAGGTAATCACAGCAACATAAACTTACTTTTCTTGCTTCTTGTTTGTATATTTTATAATTCTGCCAATAACTTTTTTCTTGCAGCCACACTCAAAGCATTCAAGTTTTAATCGAGGTAATTAGAGAACTATTTAAAATATATACAAATACAAGATACTAGGACACTACACAGTAGCATATGTTTAGTTAATAAAAAGCCTTTTGTTTAAAAGAGGCCTGCTTCCCAAAGAGCACAATTGCTTCAAAAAAAATCTTTATTCAAGTTATTTTTACGTCAGGAAAATGCATCATGTCTCAGTACACAGGCACTAACTAGATAGTCATCTAGAGAACTCTTACAAGCTGTTGCTCAAAAAAAATTACTCTCCCAGTCTTCCAGGTTCTTAGTTCTTTTCCTTAAGGACTTGACAAAAGTCGAGTTCAAAGTCTCTGTTCCAGAGAAATCCCTTCCTTTTTTCCCCTAAATAATTTTACACCACCTTTTACAGTAGTTTGGCTCAGAATAGATCCTAACAGTGTCTCCTGTCCAAAAAGGGAAGTATTTCTTAATCTCTTCCCTCCTATAATTTGTGAAAAGTTAAACATGTTTCAGCATTGAATGGATGAGGGGTGCAGTTTCCCTATCGCCTGTACCTTCCAGCATTGTCGTGCTGTGGGTCAGAAGGAAGTGTTGATCAGTTTTCCCAGCTGGTATCAAAAAAGTTTTCTTTTGAAATTTGCTGCTGAATCTTTTACATTTTTTCTTTACTTTCCAGCCTTTCCCAGAGTTGCCTCGCATCCCAGGCCTCGTTCTTGATGGAAGCACGTTTTCGGATTGTCTCATGGTAGTGCAGTTCCTGCGTAACTTTGGTAAAGTTCTCGGCTTTGATGTGACCGCAGATGTTCCCTCCCTGAGCGTTCTTCAAGAGGGTTTGCTCAACATAGGGGACAGCATGGGAGAAGTACAGGACTTGCTTGTGAAACTTGTCTCCGCAGCTGTGTGTGATCCAGGACTTGGTACAGGATACAAGGTAAAAAAAAAAGAAAAAAATCCATATTAAACACTCTGTATGTATGAATGTATCCTAAAATGCATCTCTGGCACCTCTCTCTTATGGATTTCCATTCTCTTTCTTAATTCATTTCTTCAGTGTCACAATTCTAATGTTACTCCAAAACTTTGTGTCCCATCAGCCTTCCATTTTCCAGAAGTGATGTACTTCTGTGCATTTTCTCTACACACAAACACACATCCCATTTTTATTTGGACCTTTTGTAGGGCACTGTCACATTTGTGGCCATGTATTTTAACTCCTTTCCATCCATTCCATTGCATTCTTACCCTCATGTTATATTCTCAGTGAATTTTGCCATTTCTTTCCCTAAGGTCTGGTGTCTAGGTCACTTAATCAAAACCCTAATTCATTCATGGCTCTCGTTCTTACTGGCCTTCTTTTTCAAGCCAATACAGCTTTCTTCTACTCTAGAGCTCTACATAGCATCATTGAACAAAGCAGCATTCATCAAGTTTCAGTTGGACCATGCCTTTTTACACGTAATCCATTTAATTATTATTAATGTTATCTCTGTTTTTAAAAATGTAGAGATGAAGACATTCTGATTTGTTACTGCATTTAAGATTTACATTTGCTTGCATAGTTTCAAAGAATAATCATGTTTAAGTCCTTATGTAAAAATGCAAACAAACCCATACCATCTTCTATAAACAATAATACAGCCTACAAAGGAAACCAGTATTTTTTAAACATGATTGTTTGAAATGTCTTTGTTCTTTCTAGGCTAAAACTATTCTTGGGGAGCACTTACTGAATGTTGGTATCAATCGAGATAATGTGTCTGAGATTCTGCAGATTTTCATGGAGGCTCACTCTGGGCAAACAGAGCTGACAGAGAGCTTGAAGACAAAAGCTTTTCAGGCACATTCTCCAGCTCAGAAAGCATCAGTACTTGCTTTTCTGGTCAATGAGTTAGCATGCAGCAAAAGTGTAGTAAGGTAAGATTTTTCCCAAACAGGTGTGTAAAAATAAAATTATAAAAATGTTGTAGTTCAGAAATGCTCTGTATTCACTGTGTTCTGTTACAGGAGGACTACTGATGTTCTTCTTAAAATGAAAGCTGAAATTGGTTGAGTTAATGCTTTTTACCTTTATGTACTGTTGATATGATGGAAGAATAGAACTTTTCCATGTTTGGTCTGTAATTTTGTTTTCAAAGCTTGAACCAAAATTTCTCTAACAATTTTTGGAATAAAAGATGAGGTTGATTACAAAGAAATTTACTAGGTATTCTAGGGAATAATTTAGAAGAGTTATTCGAGGGTTCTGCAGTACACTGTTTTCCCTTTTTCCCTTTTGTTTTTGAAGATGTTTGTTGTCCAAATACTTTAAGTAGGATCATAAGGTGAGTGGCAAGCTTGATGTATCATCATAATAATTCAAGGAAGTGTATATTGCATTTGTGGTCAGTAGTGTATAGCATTTCATAATTTTAAATCCCCCCTATGTTCAACAACTTGTCAAAACCCACCAACGTGCAATAAAAAGTTAGGAAATGCCAGTTTCTAGGGTGCCTGTTCTTCCACAGACTGACTTCCTGTGGTAAAGTCTTTCATCGCCTGATTGAGTGCTGCTTTGTTTCCTGGTGTATTCTGCTGGGTTTGGGACACTGTGCTGCAAAAGTTAATTGGGGTTGTGTAAGGCAGGAGTGGGAGAGATGCTTCAAGTTTTCCAAAGTTGAAAAACAGCAGAAGTGGGCAGTGCAAGTGCTGTGCGTCAGCTGTGCAAGAAAGTTCATGCATATCAATCAAATTCATCATAGAAACTTCCTCTTGTTGCAGATGACTGTGAAGTCTTATTTGTAGAAATGATCAGTCAGAACTTGAGTTTCTATATTTTGATCATAGAAACAACTATAATCTGCTGAATTGTTGAGGTCATGATGTCTCGGAAGTGGGCTCGCACATGGTGACTGTACCAAAGCCCTTTTTTTGGTTCTTCAGTGAAAAGTCAATGTTGGATTGTAGATCCCAGGGATCCTAGGCAGAATACCTCAGATGTACCAGTGGTAACTGTTTTTTCAGCACAGGGCTACATGCTTTGTGGCAAAGACATTTGGAAGCTTGACACTGAACTAGAGCTACAAAAAGAAATGTTGAATGCCGTGCTTCTTGTGGGAAGAAAGCTGAGGTGATACTGTGGATAAAGACTGACATACGTACAGCAGTTGTGCTGCATTGGCATTCCTAGTATTGTGATTTCCCTTGAAATGATTTATTTTGAATTTTAATGATTTCTCCAAGACAGTTATTTGAGGGGGAAAGTGTTTATATATAAATGTCTGTCAGAAAAAGATACATAAGTTCACAGTTAATGGATTATTTTCATCTTTGACAGTGAAATTGATAAAAACATTGATTATATGTCAAACTTAAGGAGAGATAAATGGATGGTTGAAGGCAAACTTCGGAAGTAAGTTTCATTTCCTTAAATATTACAATATATTGCTTTTTTGCCTTTGTTCATGTACGCTGCTGTATAGGGAATTGGCTCTAAGCACAAAATCAGTTGATGAAGTTACAGGTTTACCAAGAAATTAGTAATCAAACTGCTTAATCTTATAAGGCAGATGTGGATTCGGAATGTTGCAACACCAGTCTTTTACATCTGTTAAAGATGCATGAGATTCAGAGGGTTAGTGTCCCTCAGAATTGGAGCAAAGTAAAGTCTATTTTGTACTCTTTGGAGGAAAGTAAAAACTTTTTAAGAGGAATATTAAAGGAGCCATAAAATTGCTATTGACAATCAAAGTTTATTTGAGCCTACCATAATTCCCAGTGTTCGTTCTGAAAGGCATTTTAAGACAACGTGATTTTTCATACAGCAATTGCCAATCGAATTTTGCTAATTTATGTTATCTTAGTGCTTCTCATCTGTCAGTGTCACGTTGTTCCCTGTAGCTAGGGATCATATGTAGAATGCAAACTTTGAGATATTTTTTATATTTCTATTTAAGGTAAAATTGGAATTTCTTAAGGGTTGTCAGTTTCATATTCACTGTTCTCCCATCCTACAAGACAAAATTCCATACAGCAAGCATACTGGCTCCAACCATCAGGAAGCTGGACGGCATAAAGTTAATGAATCACAGGCGGTAAAAATGCATAGCCAGACTCTGCTTTTTTTTTTTCTTTGTCATCTTTACCTCTTGCTAGGAATGGTAAATCCTTTCTTAGTCCTTGCTTTAGGTACTTGTGTTTCTAATCTTATGTCTCCATTTTTTCCCTTTAATGTATCTCAGAAGGAAGAAGGAGAGAAGTAAAGAAGAAGGACAAGAGGGAGGTAGAGGAAAAAATTAGACCAATAAAAAGAAATTCTCTACTAATACTGCAAATCCCAGTCTGCACAGAGTTAATGTATTTTATCCTTTAGGATAACCCAGATACTTTTTTTCTGTCTTCATCTGTATCCTCTTGATGGGATATAGTTTAAAAAGTTTTTTTTAAGTTCTGATGTAGCCACAAGTTACCATTAGCAAAATGGGACCCTTCCCTGTCCTTGTCTTCTTAGGGCCTGCTTAGTCTTTCTCTCCCTCCATCAAACTGTAAGTACTTGTAGATGTAGGATCTTCTCTTTTCCTTATAATCTCTAATTTCGTTCCTTTCAAATAGTGAGCATAATACCCGGAAAGTTCCAAGCTCCTCCTGCTTGCTACAATCATTTCTTGGTTTTTTTCCATCATGTGTGGATTTCAGGTTCCAGTAGTGCTCTCCCTATTTTCGAGTGCAAGTATTGCAGCAAAGCTCAGAAGTGTTGCTCTTTTGCTTCTTTGAATTCACTGGGCGTGATTCATCTCTTTCATCTTTGATTCAAAATTTTTGAGTTTTCCACTGTTTTTCTGATGAATTCCAAGAAGGTTTTAAAAGACCCTTCTTTTATCAGTTTTAAACAATGTTTTCTTCTTTATTATGTCAATTGTGTTTTCCATAAACCCCTACAGCTGTTCTGGGGCTTCTCTGAAAAGAAATCCCTAAACCTCAGTCTTCTTTTTGCTATTTTTTTTCTACTTCCACACTTCATTCTAGCACGTTACCTTCCCCATCCATTCACATCGTGGTCTAATTTTTAAGCATCATGGTCCCGAACAGTTTTGCATGGGAATACCTGGTTAGTCAAGTATTCACTGTGTGATCAGCAGCTGTGGCCTCTTTTCACATGCCTACAGACCTTTATTTGCCCCTCAGCACATGCCCCTCTTGTAGGGGATGAATAATGGAGGCTGAGGAATGGGTTTATTTGATCTCAGCCTGGCTTGCCAGTGTTTGCAGATGTTAATCTTCAAACCTCTGTGTCCAGGCTGCCTGGAAGTATATTCAAGTAGGATGAGAAAAGATTCTATCTGCATCAGATATGTTTGATTAGGGATATTTTTTGTGCTTATGTTCTCACTTTTTAATGACATAAGCTTCTCAGCTGGGGAGGAGGGCAAAAATAAATACAAAAGCCTGTGCTTGATGGATACAAATAAGCAACAATAAAATCCCAGGTTGGAAAAGGGAATCACTGTATTTTGTTTTAAGGGATGCTTTCCCTCTCCCCACTCTTCCCTTCTCCTCCTTCCCTCAAGGATCTTAATAAGTGTAATATATGTGGTTAGAAATTGAATTCTGAATTGCCTGGACTGTTTCTGCTTAGCTGATGGTTAATGAGAGTTTGCATCTAATTCCTTCTTTATCACATTTAGATGTGAATCTTGCTACTAATCTCTTTCTTTGTAAAGGCACCTGTCTTCATACAGTCAATTGATCTTCCTTTGTGCTTTCTGTGTGGCAGCTGTGGTCAGAAGACTGTCTCACCTGAGATAATTCTGTGATATTTTTTTTTTTAAACTAGATAATCAAAGTCTCAGCATCTCCTTTTCCATTACATGTCTTCTCTTTGGCATCTCTTTTGTAGCCCGATCAATATAAAACAGAAGAAAAATTAAATACATCCTCTTAAAGAATTAGGTAATAATTTGGTTTTTTACAAGACTTGAAACAAGTTTTTCACTTGTGCAGCAATGTTCTTTTAACATGCCAGTGTTATGGTATGCTCTAAGTTAATTTCTGTTGAATGAAACCATTTCAACTGTAAATGATGATGGTATATGAAAAGCAGTGTCACTAAAGGGAGAAATTACACCTTGAGTTTGGGTAGGAGATGCTAATGCTGATTTGCAAAACTTCCATTTTTTGAGATGCAAGGTGAAATATGTTAAAAGTATATTAAAAGTAAAATGTTCAGAATTTCTTTGCCTTGGTACTACCTATTACTTACATGCAGAAATTATGGGGAAGGCATGAAAGCTAAGTCAGAAGGTGAATTTTCCTTCTGTGATTTAGTAAACATTATAGATCAGATTAGAGCAGGCTTAAGTCAGCCATATGGTTCTCTGATGGGCCACCCACTCTTATAGGACAGTAGACTTTATAATTCTCTCAGCAGTTGCAGATGCAGGTTTGGTCCATACCTGAAGGTGAGAAAGACAGAACAGTTTCCTAAGTGAGGGTTTTCTTCTCTTAGTGAACCATGCGTAGGTAGCAACAGAAAAATTATGCTGCTTCTTGAAATAACCAAACATTTTAAAAGTTACACTGGCATTGGTTTCTGCCTCTGCTTAGGGTACGGACTGCTGCCTTCTTATGCTTGTGGTGCTACCAAAGGAGAGTATCTTTGGTTCATTTACATCCTTGATAATTTGCAGTATCGTGGAAGCTTCCTTTAATGCTTGACAGCATTACATCTTTAGTTTTGCTTTCAATACAGGTAGCCTTTTTTGTTTCTTCTCACTCCCCTTAGGTATATGAAAGAGGTGTTGGCACGTCATTGAACATTTACTTGCCAGTTTTATTACTGAATTGTCTTTATATCTTAGTGTAAATTGTCTCTAAATTTGTCCAGTGCTGCAGCAGTCAATCCAGTCATTGACTAGTGATTTTGGTAGTTAATTCCTGTGTATGGGCAGGAATTTCCAGTCCACACGAAGAGGGTTTGATGGCTTGAAGTTATCCTGGTAAAAAGGAAATTAGTTTTCTAAAAAAACTTAGTTCAATCGCCTGAGTGGTATTGATGCTCAGTGACACTAAGGGTTTTTGCACCACACATGAAAATGTTATTTGCTTCTAAATTCACTGAGAGGCCTGAGATTTTTTTTTTTTTTTTAAAAAAGGTATTTTAAATCATTAAAACAGGTAAACATCCACTTGATTTGGAAAAATAAATGTATAAAACTTTATAAATTCTCCAGTGGATTAACCAGTGCATAAAAACCCAACCCAAACCAAAACAACAAACCCAAAGCCCAGCAGTTTTCAAGTCCCCTTGATGATTTCTTGGCTAACAGTCTTTTTCTAAAAGAAGTGCTGCTCCCAGTTGAACAGTGACACCTTCATTTCAGTCTGTGCTGTTGAGGACTGGCTCTGGTTATCGGCATTTTAGAAGGCTAATAGATTTGTCAGTATTCCCTGGAGCCAGTACTTGGACAGCACTCATTGTACTTGTAGCCACTTGCTGTATGGAATATTGTTCTGTAGGATGGGAAGAGAGAGGAGTACGACAAGGAAAAATTACGTCCTGGTAATTGTGTTTGTCGTTACCGTTCTGCTTTTCCCATCCTACCTTCTTCAGTCATCTCTTACAAAATCTTTGTCTTTTCTACACGTTTATGAATCTCTTCTAAGTCAGTTGCGTTTTTGGTCTGCGTGATAAGTGACTGGTTCAGCCTGGCTATTTACACCTCCTGTGGTTCAGCATGTTTGCCTGCAAGCTCCCTGATAGGTGGAACTGTAATTTTTGCTGTGTGGAATCTTGTCTTATAGGGGTTTTATAGAAGAAGGAGGTCTACTACAACCATAATAACTGGTATGTAAGTTTCCCTTTTCTTTCATAAAAGGAAAATTGACAGTTTGATTAATCTTTAGTAATTAAGGTAACTAAAATTCCCCAGAAAATAAGTATATCTAGAATAAAAAGATCAGCTAAAGGCCTAAAGTCAAATAATATTTAAAGTTCACAAAAATCTGAAAAAAAAAAAAAGAGAAAATTAAACCAATATTGCCATTGCCATGCAATGTATATAATTTCGTACTTCCAAGTGAGGATTTTTGCCTTTCCCCCCACTCCCTCAGACACAGGTGTTTTGTCATCAAGTTCTTAAATGCATTAAATAGAACCATTTCAACTTCTTTATCTTTTTTCTTCTATATCGTCTTTCCTGACTTCTCAAAATCCCTCCGGTGTTTCATTTCTTCTGGACAGTTGCACAATAAAATTGACCTGCGAGAAACAAAGTCTATTCAGAACGGAACCAAGAGTTGTAAGGGGTTTTATAACCTCAGTTTTTCTTGTTGACTAGTGACAATGAATCTTGAGAAAATACAGTGTCATGATAGAACAGAAGCTCTACTTTAAATCTGACATCTATGATTTTCTTTCAATCTCATAGGAGGAGAGGTATGTTTATGCTACAGACATAATCCATAATTTCTCCCTTTCTCATGTGTTCTAAGGCTTAGAATCATTCATGCCAAGAAAACTGGTAAAAGAGATGCTGCAGGCAGTGGGGATGGAGGCGAGGAACCCCATTCCCTGGAGACACCCGCACCTGGCCGCAAGCGCCGGCGGAAGGGAGGGGACAGTGACTATGATGATGATGATGATGATGACAGTGATGATCAGGCAGATGAGGATGATGAGGATGAAGAAGACAAAGACGATAAAAAAGGAAAGAAGGCAGAAGTTTGTGAGGATGAGGTAGGGAATTTTTAGTATATTGAAATTTTTTTTGCCAATAAACTAAAACTTGTTTTCCTTCTGTTTTTCTGTAATATGGTACTGTTTCCCCAAAATGTTGCCATGAAAAGGAGGGAAGAATAACTTACCTCCAATGTTCTTAAATTTTTATTAGTTTTTATTATTTTGTTAACTAAAAAACAGAAGAGTAAAGTTATGTTTAACATTCTCTATTGTGAAGCTTGAGTGACCTTCCTGTGTATTTTTTCACAGCTTCTCCCAGGTAGTCACTGCCTGACTGTATTTGATCACAAGATGGTAAATTCTGTTAGTCAGTGTCAGATACAATACAGGAAGGATCACTGAATGATTTTTAGCTTGCTGAACTGATTTTTAATGGAAATGCACAGGCTTCCACTGGATGGAACCTGATACAAGGCACAAGCAATAGAACTACGTTTTAGTGCACTTGGTGTTGCACTGGGTGTTTTCTGTTTGCCAGAAAATGATCCATTCATGCAAGGTTTGAAGATTTTTAAGACTGCTTGAACAGTGCATATATCCAACATATGTGAACTCAGATCTTTGCATACACCCTTTATTAGAAACATAGCTAATTTCTAGAGTAGGAATAGCCCTTTGTGATGTTATTCTGGATTTATTTCAAGTACTAGAATTTGTATGAATTTAAGAGAATACCTTAAAGGAGCAGCCCAGAGTTCTTAAAAATAATTCAGAATTAAAAATAAGTAGTATTTAGATTTCTAATCTCAAGTCCATCCCTTAATCCTTTTCCCTCTTGTATGATCTCCTGTATTGGTGCACTGGGTGTTTCATAGACAAAATTCCAGTAACTGGACAGAAATTCATTTTCTGATCTACCAGAAGTTCCATTGCATTTGTGTTCTGTGTGGTTTTTCAGAAGGCTTCATTCTGATACACTTTTACAGAGCCAAGTAATACAAGAGTTGTATCTTATGGTGCAGATGATTTTGGCCATATTCTTTTGGAAATTTACTGTTATCTCCAAAGATTTTCTTCAACTAAATTAAAACTCTTCTCATGGAAAAGAATCTCATTTTTAAACAGTCAAGAAGAAGGCAACCACGGACTTCATCATGAGTGCATTTCTCTTCAAAAATCAGCAGGATTGATGCTGTAACTTTTATAGCAGAGTTGTAATTTAAATTGGCTCTACAATTTCATGTAGACATTGAAATAAAATACAAATGTGGACTGACCAAAGACTTACTGATAAGATTTTAAGACATGCCATTATTTAATGCATGAGAAACACTTAAAATTATCTTGACTATCTAAAAAGCTTCATAGAAATGAAGATTAAATTCTACAGTGTTGTGTTCATGCACAAACTGAGTTACTTCCAGTTTTCGGCAAACAATTGGCCATGAGCTTTCTCCTTTGTCCACATCTGGGGTGGTTTGAAAAGATTCAAGGTGTATCCTCATTTCAGTTATGTTGTTGCTAGTGAAATATATTGCACAAGCACACAATTTGAACTTTTTGTTCTCTTTAGTATTTTCCTCTCATTTTCTGTTACATCTTTTTCCTGTAATAATGATAAGACATAGTAGTATGATTTTATCCTGAAATAAATTTGGTGTGACAGTAGATTTGGTGATTACAGGATGATGGGGACCAGACAGCAAGTGTTGAAGAACTAGAGAAGCAGATCGAAAAACTGACAAAGGTGAGAGAGACCATTAGTCTTTTTTCTTCTACAAATGTTGTTACTGGATGTCAGGAGTTAGTATATTAAACATAATTTTCAGTGCTCCAAGTTAATATAAATTGAAATAAGTATCTACTCTAGTTTTGTGAAAGTATGAATGATGCTCCAATTCATGACACCTGAATTTTGAGTTCAGTCTGGTGGCCCTAAGTGGATGTCACTCAAAAGGCAGTTAATAATAATAGTTGATAATATATTTCCACTTCTGAGACTAAAAAGTAATGTAATCTTTATCCAGATCTGCTTGATATATTCGTGTTTGTTGATCTTAGAAAGTGATGACAAATTCTGTATATGAGAAGCAATGGCTTCAGTTATACAATGGATTGTGGTTCTCATGCCCTCCTTTGCATGCTGATTTCTGCAGTTGTGCTCCAAGCTAATACAGAGCTGTCTGGGCTTCACATTTTGAAAGAAGCAGCAGTAGAATAGGAAGAGAAGTGTAAATGAGAAAGATGTAATGCTCTAATCGGGGGTACTCATGGCCCATGTTTTTATTGTTCCTGTTAGAAAATTTGTCATTTAAGACTTTGTGTGTTGGTTTCTCTCATGTTCCAAATTGCAGTAAATTAGCAGTCCAGGATTCCACCTGACTCCCAGCAGTGTCAAATTTAGCAGAGCAAGAACTGAATAAACAAACTGAAGTTCTTGTTGGCCCCCCTCAAAGAGCTGTGTTATGTTCAAAGACAGAATTTATTTTTGTGAATTGTTGTTCTCATTCTTTTATGAACAGCTAAAATATCTCATTACTCTCCTATCAGCAGTTGCACTATCATCTATCTTTGGGCCTCTGTTTACCATTTGCTGATGCTGTTTAACTGTTAGGATTTCAGCTGTTCTCCTGCAATGAAATCTTTGATCCACTGCTTTTTGAGAGTCAGGGTTAAAAAGACAGGGTTCACCATTGCAGTGTGTTTTTAGAGGAAAACTGATAAACTTAGGCTGAGCCATGGAGTACTTTAAATGATTTTTTTTTTTAAAGGAAGCTTTTTAAGTAAAATCATCAAGGCAGCAGTTGTGATTAGAACAGCACAACACACAGACACACCACTATCCCGAATCTCTGAGAGGACATCCTTGTCTGACCTTTGAACTTCTTTCAGTCTGGCAGCCAGATGTTTTCTGTAATAATGAGATTTTTTTTCCCCCACTGATTTATAATGCTTTCCCTTTTTTAAATAGCAACAAAGCCAGTACAGAAAGAAATTATTTGAAGCTTCGCACTGTTTGCGTTCCATGATGTTTGGTCAGGATCGTTACAGGCGCCGGTACTGGATTCTGCCCCAGTGTGGTGGTATTTTTGTAGAAGGCATGGAAAGTGGTGAAGGTAAGAGCCATAAAGTAATGGCCCATCTCCAGAGGTGCTGGCATTGTGCAGCAAGGTCTTCACCCTCAACCAGATGCTCAACAGACTGCTGTCAATAGACCTCTCCACTCACGTGTTTCTCTGATATCTCTTTCTGGTTAGGAAAGAGCAGGTAATACCTTTCAAAATGAGGATTGGTATTTTGGAAGTTTTCAGCTGTTACACTTCTACATGTTATGCATTTTCACATTTACCTACTTGCAAAGTTTTTTTTACTTTTTCTGAACTGTTTCAGCTTTCCCTATGCCAGTGACCTCTGTGTATGAAAATTAAGAGGGCCATAGAATGCAGAAAAAAATTTTCATTCTCAGTTGTTACATTTTCTGCAAATGCACAGATTATTCTGTGCATGAAGTTATGATAGATGTCTGCAAAAATACGACAATTATTTTCATGAAGTGAAGTACCTTGTTTTCTAATCAACCACATGATTCAGTGTCTGTATTTTACCAATTGATCTTTCTTTAACCAGCATTTGCTGAAATTACTTTGCCAAGACTAAAATGTAATTTTGGGGTTGTGACAGTTGTATATTAACTGTGGTTGATTTTTTCACACACTTTAAATTGGATAGATGCAGAAATTGTGTATTCATCTGACTTCTTTGTTGGTATTAGAATTTTTAAACATAAACCTTCATTTTGGGCACAGAAAAACCTTTTCTAATTTTCATATAGATGAACCAAAACATCATTACTTTCACATTTTTCCCCTGAAAAAGTAACCAAAAAAATTCTGATGCGCATCAGAGTTGCATGATCTCATGAGAATGGCATCATTCTAGAGAGCTGTTTAATTAACTGTTACTGTATGGCATAGTAGGAAATTTGAGCCTGGTTTTGGGCCCAAAAATAAGCCACAGAACTTCCCCATATGTAATCTTGATCATCAAGTTATCTTTCTGAAATGGGTAGCATAAAAAGTACTTCCTTCTCTGTCTCCTGCTCTGCATTAACTTACGCTCTATGTTAGGAACTACTTTGCTCATGAGTAGCTGCATCCAGAAGGTGCTCTTTGCATTTCCTTGGTTTGCTGTATTTCATTATATTTTAACCAGATGAATCCCCCAAATGCTTTGGAAGTGGTACACAAAGAAAATAATTGACATACACTTACCTGTCTTAAAATAGTAAAAAACCCCACACAAACAAACCCCCACAAAAGTTTTAGCCAAGAGCCATAGGGCAAACCTCTGTTTTAATGTTGTCTTAGTGAAAGTTTCATCTCCCTGAAAAGGAAAACAGTTGTGTTCTTAAATTCTCCCCTACCTCCTCTTCCCCATAGCTCTTAGTTTGCCCTCTTTCTGTAAATTCTGCAGTTTATCTGTTTCTAATTCCTTTACCTAAACCTTGGAAATAGGAAACACAAAGTGTTGAATGATCTGTCCATTTAAACAATTCTTCTCTATCCCTTTCGTGCAGCCGTTTTCGTGCTTATGCTGATACTTAAATTATTTATATCTTGATACAGACTGTAACTGTACATTGGCTTTGTGTTTACACCAAAATGTGTAAACGCATTTTGAAGTTTTAATAGGAAGGAATGTACTTTTCTTTGTAGAAATGACGGTTTTTCAGGAGCAAGTAAACATTTATAGATGTACCTGCCATGAACTGTAAGCCATGTGTTTATTTGTGACTGCAGTATCTGATGAGCATAAAATAAGGAGTTGGATTTTCTATCTCCTTCCCCTTATGCTAACAGTTCTTTATTTATCAGCATTTTATACTTAGTCTTTGTCTAAGTTAGCAGTCAGTATAAGGGTAGAAGAGAAATGGTTAAGAAAGACTAGTAGACCAAAGAAGACAAAAAAAAAGGTTTTTCTTTTTGTAAAAGGTAGATCTTCAGATCTTTTGCACCTCCTGTGTTTGAAGAAACTTCTTTTTTTAATCACCTTCTGCTTGCTGTACTTTAAATTGCTTAGATGTTAGCTGTCTGCTTAGTTGTATGGAGAGGTCCAATCATCATGTTGGGTGGCTCTTGAAAGAGTCTTAAACTTCAGAGACTGTTAACATTGTTTTCCAGTCAAAGTTGTTAATGATTTGTATTAAAAGAAGTAAAATGTTTAATGTTATCTCAGTGTTTGGGGAAGATTTGATTTTGTAACAGGAATTTTGGTTCTCCATTTTGTAGTTGGATGTGTGCTTAATGAAACGATCAGTTGCAAAAATAAACTTAGGGCTGTCAACGCTGGACTCCCTTGATATCGCCAGAGGGGCTTTTCAATGAGCCATGCGGAGTCTTGCAAAAAGAAAGCTGGCAAAATTTTGTCCCTTTCAGAGACTTGGCACTGGCATATGCTTCAGATGTGTGAATCTGGTAGCCTGTTAGCCATGTCGAGGTGATTTTTCCTTGAGGTGTTTAGTAGTGTTTAACTTTGTATCCCTAGAAACTTGTTTCCCTCTGCACAGTGCACTGTAAAGTGAGAAGGGATTTCATTAACAACAGTGGCAAAGACATGGGAATCTAACATATGTTGAGCCAAAAATGAAGTCATTTTTAATTTAAACTATGATTATAAAAACTTTGTAAAATAGTTGATCTGTTATAGGTAAATATATTTCTGCTTCTTGTACCTTGTTAGGTCTAGAAGAAATTGCAAAAGAAAAAGAGAAGTTAAAAAAGGAAGAAAGTATGCATATCAAAGAAGAATTTGAAACAGAAGAAAAATTACATTGTTTAGCTACAACTCACTATGAGCAAAAGGAAAATTTGAAAGAAAAGGACAGTACTAACCTGTTTTTACAAAAGCCTGGATCATTTTCAAAATTAAGTAAATTGTTAGAGGTAGCAAAAATGCCACCTGAGTCTGACACTATATCCCCAAAACCTAATGGCAGTGCAGCAAATGGCTGCACGTTATCTTACCCAAGTAACTCAAAAAACTCTCTCTGCAGTCTGCAGCCCCCTGCATCGCAAAGCTCCATTGAGAAGTCTGATTCTAATAGTCTTTTCAGTCCTAATGCAAGTGGGACAGGAAAGTTTTACAGTTCTCCACTAATTCCAAATGATCAGTTGTTAAAGACTCTTACTGAGAAGAGCAGGCAGTGGTTCAGCCTGTTACCACGGGTGCCCTGCGATGACACCTCGGTGACCCACGTGGACACAGCAGCTGGTACAGCTCCGCTCACTCCTCAGTCACATCCACCATCAAAGTCACCATCACCTGTTCCGTCTCCTCTTCTGGGCTCGACCTCTGCACAGAGCCCTATGGGATTAAGTCCTTTTGCATTGTCACCACTGCAGGTAAAGAAATTAATTTTTGAATAGCTTGAATTTGCAGAGCTTACTTGGGCAGGATGTCTCTTTAGACAAATTATTTCACAGACCTGTGATCATTATATCTGCATTTCTTTATCTTTTTTTCTATTTCTAAATGTTTGTAACTGACTACAGAAGTTTTATAATGCTAGGTTACAATGTGTCAAGTAAGCCAACGTATGATATTTTGTATGTGTATTTCGGTAGTTTAATTTGGCTTTTAGGGTGTTGGCTCCTGGTATTAAATGAAAAGCAAGTAAATAAAAACTAGTTTTTGGAAGTGTAACACACCAAACCCTACTTCTGAAAACTATTGTTTTTTAGCATTAACTGGGCCCTAATAAGAAGTATTACATGTCAGTGTTATTAGTTTTTCTGAAACTAATTGAAGTACTGAGTAAAGGCTTTCTTTGTGTCTTGATTATTGTTTGACAAATAGCATCCTTATCATAGTTCAGGTTTCTTGGTTATAGTAATGGTAGTTGTGCTCTGTAGCAGATGAAGACAGGACTACCTATAATGGGACTTCAGTTTTGTGGATGGCCTACAGGAGTTCTTACTTCAAATGTTCCATTTCCATCTCCTTTACCTGCCCTTGGATCAGGGTTGGGATTATCAGAAGTGAATGGTAACTCATTCTTGGCATCTAGTGTTCCTGCAAGTAAAAGTGAATCACCAGCACTACAAGCTGAAAAAATAGCTTCTGCCCCTTCTACAGCAGCTGAAGTAGCCAAACCTGTAGATTATCCTAACCCAAAGCCTATACCAGAAGGTAAGTGTAATGCAACAATAAGATGATAATTTCTGCAGTGCCTCTATGATGTCACCATTATTTTTTTAAATGATTTGCCTATTGATTTTCTAATCTGATCATGTGTGGTCACATAAAAAAAGCACCTGCAGAGTGTTTATATGCTTGTCTTGATTTAGAAATGCAGTATGGGTGGTGGAGGATTACTGATCCAGAGGACCTAAAATCTTTGCTTAAAGTGCTGCATCTCAGGGGAATAAGAGAAAAGGCCTTACAGAAGCAAATACAGAAGCACATGGATTATATCACTCTGGCCTGCATCAAAAACAAGGATGGTATGTAGTTGATATTTATGTTACACATGGTGTTGGGGCACCAGATAACTGGCATAGAGCTCTTTGAGATGTGTTTAGCAGGAGAGTTAAAGTAATGGTTGGACAAAAAAGGTAAATGTCTCCTTATCTGTAGTTGCCTTTTCACCAGCCTTGTTCTGGAAAGTTACTGGATTGGAGAAATGCCATTAAATATAAATAGTTCTAGTGATATAAGTAACCTTCTTAAGCTCTGGTTACCTTCTGAAGCTCTTTCCATCTTTGTAACACTCGGCCTCTCCTTCCCCTTCTTGCCTTTAAATTGCAAGTTTGAAAGCATACAGAATTTGTTGTCCATATTGGGTATTTTAAGAATAATATACTTTTACAACAGTTCTTCAGCATTTAAATGGAGTGACAGGTAAATCAGCTTGAATTTACCAGTGCAGTTGTAATGCTAATTAAAATAATAAAAATGTGATTCTCAAATACAGTTGCAATTATTGATATCAATGACAATGAAGATAACCAGGTAACTCGGGATGTTGTGGAAAACTGGTCAGTAGAAGAACAAGCTATGGAGATGGATCTTGCTATTCTTCAGCAGGTGGAAGATCTAGAGAGGAGAGTTGCATCAGCTAGTTTACAAGTTAAGGTAAAACCAACTTTCAGTAAAATGTCTCTTTAAAACAAGTGGTAAGAATTTAAAGCAGATAGCAATCCTTGTGTGTTGGTAAGTGCCTTCTTACTCCATCTTAATTGCCTGCAAATGAAACAAATACACTGTGCAGTATCCTGGAGATTTGTGTCTGAAACGTTTTATTGCAGTTCAGTCTTCAGCTGAAGATGCTCAGAATGGCAGTTCCTGGAGAGTGTTCTCCTACAGTGCAGTTCGGTGCACGTTTTGTTAAGCTTTTCTGAATGCAAAGATTGTATTTCATATAGACTGCTTAACTCTCAGGGGGTTTGCCACAGTTCTGCCTGGTTTGTGTGGTTGTTGCTGTTAATGCTTTCAGAAATGCCTACAGGTGCATCACAATAATTTGCTTGAATATTGTGCAGACATGGAGAAGATGTAATGGTTATGAGTGTGGTAGAGTTAAGAATTCTCTGGATTTTGGAATTTTTCCAGTGTTGGGTATAAGGTTATCAAATTGCATATGTTTGGTTATAGTACAGGTGCACTGTTTGGGATCTAGTTTTTGGCATGAGATGAATGTTATTTTCCTGTGTCCTGATACTGTCTCCTGAGCCTGCTAAACAGATAGACCTGTTCTGATGTTTTGACCAATAGAACAGGATATTCACAAGGGGATACAAATGCACATTGTTGCAGAAAGGTCCCTTCAGAAAGTCTGGTAATGCTTGTGTTTCTTGATTAATTATTTTAGTTCTCTGGATATTTTGGAAAATGTCTTTACAGATGGATTACAAGTAACCAAGATCTACTGGAAACAGCGCTTCAATTACTTAGTTTGATTCCGTAGAACAGTTCCTCTGTTTACACACTGAGTTAACAGCAACCAATAAATGCACAAACCTTTCTATTGACATAGGGTTGGCTGTGTCCTGAACCTGCATCAGAGAGAGACGACTTGGTATATCGTGAACATAAGTCAATTACTAGATTGCACAAGAAGCACGATGGAGATTGTGCTGGAGGCGGAGAAGGCAATGCCAGCTCTCTAGAGCGGAGGAGTGACAACCCTCTAGATATAGCTGTAACCAGGCTCGCTGACTTGGAGCGGAACATAGAGCGAAGGTATCTGAAGAGCCCCTTAAGTACCACCATTCAGATCAAACTGGATAATGTGGGCACAGTTACTGTCCCTGCTCCTGCACCATCTATTAGTGGTGATGGTGACGGGTAGGTTATTGAGATTAACTTGAAAAATTATTGTGCTTCTTTGCTAATTGGAGCCTATTTTCTTATTGCCTGTTATCTATGTACTTTCTTGTATGTCTGTGATCCATATGGATCATGTTATTCTGCATGGTGCTTTGTAAAGATTTTTTTTGTTATGTTTGTTAATCTTGCAAAGTTATCTTACATTTAACTGGTTGTGACTAAGCTTTGAGGCACGTAGCCACAGTCTGTGCACTACATGAAATTTAGTTGCTTAAACCTTATACTTATTGGCTGTGTACGTTTTGTCATTGCTTGGCTTTCAATGTGATAATGATTGTTCCACATTTAAACATGAGCAAACATGGGTGTTGACCTATTTAATTTCCCTGTATTTTAATGCAGAACTGAAGAGGATATTGCTCCAGGGCTAAGGGTGTGGAGAAGGGCATTGTCAGAAGCGCGCAGTGCTGCCCAGGTAGCTCTGTGCATTCAGCAGTTACAGAAATCAATAGCATGGGAAAAATCCATTATGAAAGTTGTAAGTATCTAAACTGTTTTTGCTATATCCCATTTTCCGACTTTAGGCGTTTTAAATTGTCATGGTGAATAATGCATTTCTTACTACCTCACATAAAACCTCACACAGTTAAACTGTACATTGTGCACAGATGAGTAAGCCTAATGGAAAAGACTGTCCCTTGCTTGCCAAATTCAGCATCCTGAACTTGCTCCGATAAAAAGCTCTTTAAATGGTTACGTTATTAAAGATGGTAATTATTCTTTGATGATGACATCAAGGTAAAAGAGAGTAATTTCTTGCTCCCATCTGATGAAAGATACACTTTCTAGTGGAAAATCTTGCGTCTCATCTGTGACACAAGTTTTATGGAAGTTCAACATCATCTATTCTTCATTAAGGATTTCATTTTTCAGAAAGTTGAGATGCTCCAAATATGTGGCTTCTTTGCATGCAGAGTTCTCACAACTGAACATACAAATTAGGCAAGTGTGTGAGCAGACAGGCTGAAATATATCCGTTTCCTTGTACGCTTAGCAAGTCAATCTGTGTTAACTACATATATAAAAAAAGCATGTAAAGGGGATATGTCAAACTTTGCATGGACCTCTGCACCTCAAATTTCTGAGAACAAAACCTATTACTACAGCAGTAGTGACTATGATGTGATCAAGTATGTCCAGTGTTGTTGTGTAGTGGGTGGCAAATTGACTCTTCCATCTGTGGTCCTTTTCCTGATTTTTAAATTTCTGTCAGTCCTGTACAGATTCTGATTGTATCTGGACAATTAAAGGATGATTTAAATAAAAGCTGTAATGTCAGGCTGTACTTTTGAGTTTATATAGCTGTTAGTTTAAAGCAGTATCTTTAGAGCAAAAAGCTTACGAATTTGGTAGGAGCACCTGAAAAGGCACTGGAACGTTTCAAGATGAAGTAATTTATTATTCAGAAAAAAATATATCACTCTCAATTTGTTTTAAATATTCTCTGCATTTAATTACACACAGTTGGTTAGAGCAGGGTGCTCATAATGCCAGGGTCATGGATTTGATCCCTGTATGGGCCATTCACTTAAGAGGTGGCCTCGATGATCCTTGTGGGTCCCTTCCAACTCAGAATATTCTGTGATATCAGTAAACATACATATTTGGTGACAATATTTGGAAATTTTTTAAGTTCCTGGATGTCTAGAAATAAGGGATTAGCAAAATCACACAATGTATGTAAGAAAATGGCAGTCCTTTAGATGTTTTTAAGTTAGTATGAATTTTACGAAGTCCTGGGATCATTTGTTTTGCTTTACTGAAGTTGTTCATGGTGGCCCTTGGATAAGATCCTTACCAATTACTATTTGGAAATACTCTTGTAAAATATAAATTTTCTTTATTAAGTAGCAATATACATATGCAGTTTTGGCATAAATGAAGAGAACATTTCTGAGATAGTATGTTTGGGCCAAGACGGTTTGATAGGTATACTTTTACTTCTCACAGACATTAATAAATTATAAAAAGTGCTCATCGTTTTGTGTGCTGTAGGGACACCTGTCTTATAATAAATGAATTGCTTTTCCAACATGTTCCCCAAATGTAGCCTTTAAATGAGTTCCTTACATGCTCCATATATTCTTCCATGGATACGATCATTAGCAGATTCTGATTGGAGTAAAATGAAAGTAATTTTGAGAGTGAATTTGTGTGTTTGAAGGAGAAGGGTAGTTTAGGTACCATTTATGTGTTTCAAATTTTAAAAAATGGAATTAAACCCGTTTTTCATGAATTACAGTACTGCCAAATTTGTCGAAAGGGAGATAATGAGGAACTGCTGCTCCTTTGTGATGGCTGTGATAAAGGCTGTCACACCTACTGCCATAGACCCAAGATCAGCACCATCCCAGATGGGGACTGGTTCTGTCCTGCCTGCATAGCAAAGGTAACACTCCTGTCAGGATGAAGGGACTGGAGCAAGTGACTAGTTTATTATATGTGATAGATTTACAGGTCTACCAGTGCTTTCTTCAACGAAAATAATGGTCTGTATGTTTTATGGGGGGCTCCCATTAAATGATGAGATTAGTAGTTTTATTTAACTTGTATTTTAGTGGCAGTAAGGGCTATGGTCTTATTTGTTCTAATCTGTGGGCTTTTTAATGTAAGTAGATACAGAATTTTCATGCTAACTCCATACCATAATTTTTAATTTCTCTTTTAAAATTTATTCAGTATTTGTCTTTCAAATTTCATCATTAAGTGTTGACAGACCAATGTCTCAGGTCCTGTTTTAAAAGAAAAAGCAGAGAAAAAACTTAGTGTGTTTTTTTTGTTTTGGTTTGGGTTGTTTTTTAGTATGTTCATATCGGTCATTTAGGAATGGACTGATGTTTGTCCAAAACTATGCCAGCTTGGTTTGTTAGGAGGTACTGTTTTACCAATTTGAATGTCAGGTGCTTTTGTATTGTCACAAGTTGAGAACCTAAGTCACTCGTACCAGGAATTTCTGCAGTCGTAATTTGCCTCCGAGAAGAGCAAAAAGTGAATAATCTCTAATATTAACTATTTAATATGTTTCAGTGCTTCTGTTTCTAATATTCATTGCTGTTGATGATAACAGAGGTTTCTGTAATTTCTAGGTTATTACTTATTTCACTTCTCTCTATTGTAGGCAAGTGGTCAAACTCTAAAGATAAAAAAACTTCAAATTAAAGGTAAAAAAAGTAATGAACAAAAGAGAAGCAGGAAATTAGCAGGAGAAACAGAGGATGAAGACTCTGCAACTACAAGCGCTGCCTTAAAAAGAGGAAAAACAGACCCTAAGAAAAGAAAAATGGATGAAAATGTTTCTGTAAGCCAGTTAAAGCAAGAAAATTGCACTGCTGTTAAGAAACCTAAGAGAGATGGAGACTCCAAGGACCTGGCTTTATGCAGGTAAAGTGTCAGATGCTAAATTTAGGGGTAAGTCTTGTTGAAACAAACAGTACTTGATCCTTTTCATCTCTGTTCTGGGGAACAGGAATGCTATTCTTTGTCATATGTATGTATATATGCACATAATGTGTGTGTGTATGTGTATATGTACACACACATGTGTCTGCTGGGAGAGTGCTTCTTTCAAGCCTGGGAAGAATGAACCCCAGTGGCAGTGGCACTGACACCTTCTCAAGTGTATCAAAGACAATTCTCCACTGTGTCCGAGGGCGTTGATTACAGAGGGGCGCACACAAATCGTCTGCTCTGGTAGCACTGCTACTCCCTCAAAAGAGACGCAGTTCAGTCTTGTCACAGTTTTGGAAAGTCAGTGTTAGCACCTGGTTTGCAAATGGTTTACATTGAGGATCAAAGCTGCAGGACATGTTTTCTTTTGGAATGTTGATCATTAGATTGTCATCTTACAGAGGTTGCCTGGAGGGAACTTAATGCTATTTTAGTTACTCAGTTGTCTGTCTCTATATACATTGTTCTCAGCCTTTCAACAGGGTGCAGAATAAACTGTTTTCCTTTTGTAAAGTGAATAGTTTGGCAGTTCATAAGGAATTTATGTAATAGTGAAAACACTCTGTGAATGTATGACCAGTTTAAAAATACTTCTGAAACCTTATTTTATTCAGCATGATTCTCTCAGAATTGGAAACTCATGAAGATGCCTGGCCTTTCTTACTTCCTGTAAACTTGAAACTTGTTCCTGGTTATAAGAAAGTTATTAAAAAACCTATGGACTTTTCTACCATTAGAGACAAGCTGAGTAGTGGACAGTAAGTAAACATACTGTAAATTTTACTTTACATTTTAAAAATATTTAAGCACTGAAATACAGTACATTTTTAAAATTAGCTAAACTGTATTGTTCAGCTCTGACACCTCTGTGATTACTTTTACCGTCAAAATAAAAATTCTTAATTGTATGCTTTCATCTTTGCCATATCCAAGTGCAATAGCATGTTGTATGGGAGAATGTGTGGAACTGGCTGAAAAACAATAAAACTGCCAGGTCAAATGCACCAAAACAATCAACAGGAAAGCTTTTTTTCCTCATCTTTTTTCATGGAGACATCTTAGTGTTACTGCATGTTAGAGAGAACCAACTGTTTTACAGGCTTTAAGCTAGTGGAGTCCTTGTAAATGATGTGGCTGTGGAGTGAATTGCCAGCTCTGTGGTGGTAACACTCTTGTAAAGGTGGTTAATAATTTTATAGTCCTACAATTTGACTGCACAGATTTTTTAAAAAGAAGACCACTCTATATGCCTCTGTTTACCTTCCCTCCTTGTTAATATCCCTGTGCTCTAATGAAGCTGTAAAGATGGACCTGCTTGCAGTGTCTGTCAGCTCCACACAGAGCAACTTCCCTCAGCACAAGGAGCTTTTTAACCTCTTCAGGCTTTTTTCTCCCATGAATATAAAATTTAAATGTTCCCCATGTGCTCGTATCAGTAGACTTGTAATTCTTTTATTCTTATTTTTAATAATTCATAGGCATATTGGAACACTCTTTGGGCCATTCAGGAGTATGTTCAGGGTAATAAAAAGAATTAGCAAAGCCAGTGTCACAGGCAGCCTTTTTCTGTACCCATTTGTTTCCTCTTTTAGATAAATTCAGCTCTATTCAACACTTAGAAAGGACACTGAGCCCAAGAATAGATGCATAAATGGAAAACAGCCATAGCGTTTTAACTAGAAAGCTGTTGAAGAGAAGGAGGAATTAGTTTTTTAATAGTTTGTTTTCCAGTACAGGCATGAAATTCTACCTTACAAAACTTCTGAGGAAAACAACAAAACAGGGACAAGAGAGTATTTCCTTTCATTGATGTTCATTTTCTTGTTAGAAATTCTAATTTAAATTCTTATTTAAATATTTTCTCATGTAGTTGAAATATTTTTCTGCTTTGATTCTCTGTGTTCCAAAAATCATTTACTTCTTGCTTCTTTCAGGTACCCTAATCTTGAAGCATTTTCGCTGGATGTCAGGCTTGTTTTTGACAACTGTGAAACTTTCAATGAAGATGATTCTGACATAGGCAGGGCTGGCCACAACATGAGGAAGTATTTTGAAAAAAAATGGACAGAGATTTTCAAAGTGAGCTGAAGCTACTAGAACTCATTTTTTCTTTTCTTTTTTTTTTTTTTTTTTGCATTAAATGAGGACTGATAAGACCAGCAATGTGAACTATATTTACATGGAAGTGCAAGGCACATACGTAACTAATTTTTTCCTTTAAAATATCACAGAGTTGTGATACTAGTTTTAAAGGCTTCACTCCTACAGCAACCATGGCCCCTTGGTTATTGGTTTGTGTGTTTTAACAAACTAATTTAGGTAGAACAGGGAAGCACACCCAAAGAATTTCAAAGAAAGGGGTGTTATAGTGCAATAGCAATTTATCAAAACGCACTGAATATTCAACCACCAGAGCTCTACTTGGGGAAATGGTTCTCTTTTCCCTTTCAATAAATATCTATTTTTCTTTTTTTTTTACTTTGTAGTTTATTTTTTAGTGAATGTATTTAATTTTATGAATTATTTATGATTATACAGCATTCAGAATCTTCGTTTTCTGTGAAAAGGAAGAACTACAAAATTGCTTTAAATGTTGAAAATACAAGGAATGTTTTAAAATATAAAACAAAGCCAAGTAAAACTGTTTACACTGATGTGCTATGAAGGCACTAAAAATTAAACTTTACTGTAGAGTTACAAGTACATTTATATATATGTTGCTGCATCACTTGTGTAGTTAAATTGTATTTCAAGACAGTGAAGAAAAATTGAGACATGTATATACTGTTCATTATTGTTTATATTAAGTCTTGTTTTAAATATGTATGATGTGTACATATTGTTTGCAGACATTATTGTTTATGCCTTAGGAGGACGGTAGCATTTTATTTTAGTCTTAAGGTAATTAGAGATCTATGGCTTGTACAGTAATTATCCTCTACCAACACTGTGGAGTCTCCTTAATCTTGGTAGTGCCTGCCTTTACAACAGGGTGTAGGGGATATTAGTTTTCCATTTTTCTATTTTGTTATATAATTTCAAGCCACCACGGCCTCAAATTCAAGTATAATCATTTGTATTCATGTGGAAAAAAATCGTGACAATTTCCTACGCACACAGTATTTTTTCATAGAAACATTTCCCTCCATTTGCCTTGCCACAGAGTAACAAAAGAAGACATTTGTAACCACTGTGTTTTATCTACTGTGTGTTGTGGTGGCCTGTTGGGGCAGATAGATTGGAATTTTTTTTGTACTAATGTAAGAGTACTTGAAGTTTTATTTAAAAAAAATGTTGTGGAAAGGTAGCATTCTTTTTCTTTTACTTTTTTTAGGAGTGTTATTTTTCACTAGTATGTGTGGCACGGATACAATAAAAGACTGTTTTGCAAACCAGATTTTCTTGGCAATTTTAATACTTCAGGTCCTGTGTATACAGGTTTTTTGGTTTGGGGTTTTTTTTTTAGATAATATCTTGGAAGTCTTGCATTTAACATTCAGTTCTTCTTATGATGCATCTAATTCTCCTGAGCTTTTAATGGCAGTTCAAAAGGAAGCAACTGCCAAGCAGTCAAAGAGCAGTTCCCTGTCTGTAAATAACTGAGGTGCTGCCAGGCTGATCGCTGTCCTTACGGACATGGAAATGCACACAGTGGATTATGTTTCTGAAAACCACTGTCCATGTAAGGTTTTGTCCCTTTTTTGGCCTGTAGGAGGACATTAGTCATAATCCTTGCTTTGACTGAAGAAAATACAGGAATTACAAACAGATATTGTGGAACCACAATACCTGTAGTTCTCTCACAAAATAATTTTGGGAGGGTATTGGTTTTTGCTTTTAAACCAGGTCTGCCATGTTTGAGTCTTAGTGCCTATTTTTAAATTAATGTTTCTATTGCCCTCCCCAGAATATCTTGTCCAGTAATATTTTTCTTTATTCCAAAATCCTGTTAGAATAATCTGTTATTACTTTGAATAAAATAATCACATTTGGGTGTCAGTCTTGCATGTTAATGTGAGCTCCTACACTGACTGCTCCACGCCTTTCCTATTCATGACCTTTCTGAAGACTTCAGTAAAGAGGCTTGCTGACATGTACCAAAGATGTGAATATTAATCAGTGTTTTGAATGTATGATGGTAAGCTTCTAAGAAGGTATTATAAATATGCTTAGATTATTGAGAAATCTAGTTCTTCAATGAAAAAAATTTTTTTTTCAGATTCTGTACTGGTTAATGCTTTGTCTGTAATAGTAGAACTGTTAGTTTTCTGAAATGTCAGACAGGTTACCAGCTACACTACATACAATATCTATAGTAAAAGTTGCATTGTTTTCAGCTTGTATCCCAATTCAGCTGAACAGCTGGGAAGTTGAAGGTGGCAACAGCTGCTATAGTGATGACAGTGAGACAAGCATCACCTCTCTAACTTGACATGGCCAATGTATTGCTTTGCTTGCTAACAGCCAGTGTCTTCATTACTATTGCAGTAAAATCAAATATACAGGAAATACTATATTTGAATGGCAAGCTTGAATCATGCATATGCCCTCATATCTCCATAGAAAAGAGCAGGGATTTAACCACTAGAAAAATGTTTGTAACGTTTCTTCTTTGCTAATTTTCTCTCCTGTTGATTTTGTATGTTTTCTTAAGAGGAAGTTTTCCGGTGTGCTCTCATCCTTTCTGAACTAAGTGTGCCAGTCTTAGTTTAGAGAATTTATTCCAAAACTTTCAAACTTACTATAAGTACTGTAATGGTGCTCAATGAAGAGTGTTTTGGTTGAGTGTGGGTTCTCTTTTGTCTCTTGTCAGCTCTTTGAAAAAAATGGGATGATACAAAAGCAGCTGAAAAGTTGTCTTGGACAAAATATGTATCTTCAAAAGGAGGTCTAAAGCTTTCTTTTTAATACTGGCTGTCACCTAGGATTCAGAACAATGAAAGGCCAGGCTTCAGCCGTCGATCAAGAGTGTGCAATCAAATAACGTGCTATAATACAGAGCGTGAGATGGTACAGACTAAACACAGAAGGCCAGTCATTTAGGGAATGCTTCCTGGGCACAGTGACTCCGAGAAAGTGACTTTGTCTTCCTCAAAACACATAGGTGCTGGCTAAACCACTTATTTTGCATGAGTTGCTGAGCGTGTATGATGAGGGGGAAGAGGGCGACGGTGCACATTTCCTGACGGACGCTGAGACTAAGGGCGCACTCTTTTTGTTGGAACTCACCTTCGCTCTGCTCGAGGCCCGCGCCTGTGGAGGGCTGGGGCCGGGGTGAGACGATCACCGTGTCGATCTCAGCGGCGGAGTGCGGCCCCGCTGCCCGCTCGGACACGGGCGGCGTCCGGTAGTGCCGCGGCTATGAGGGCGCGGTAGTGGCCGGGAGCGTCCGGCCCCGCCCGCACCCACGCTGGGTCCGTGCTAACGCAGCCATAGCGCCGGCGGATGTTGTGCGGCTGCGGGCCGGAGCTGAGGGCGCGGAGGGCTGAAAGTCGCACGATCCGCGGCCGGGGTGCCTCAGGGCCGGGACCACTGGCGGCGGTGATAGCGGGTAAGACAGCGCCGGCTCCCCCGCGGCCGGCGCGCAGTGGCGCGGCCCGGAGCGGGGTGGGTCGGCCTGGGCTGTACCATGCCGGGAGGCCGGGGGGGTACCGCGCGTGCGCAGCTCCCTGGGTCGTGCGGAGGTGACCGAGGCCGGAAGCGCCGCGGTTGGAGCGCGGAAGGTGCGGGCGCGGCCGGACGGGTGGCCGCGCCTGGTGGCCGCGGGGCCCCTGCGCAGCCGGGACAGAGTGTTGTTCACCCGCCACCTGCCACTGGAGCTCGAGGTGACTCCGCCGACCTCCCGAGCGTGTCCCGGCCGCGCCGCCAGCGCGATGGGTTGGGTGGAGCTAGGCTGGCGGAAAGAGCGATAGGGAAGGGACTGCCAGCCGCGTCGAGAATTGCTGTAGCTCTTTCTGTGGGCAGGTGCTGCTGGTTTATGGATTATGAAAAAAATACGTAATTGCCAGAGGAGGTGATGCTGTGGTGGTGAACATCTCTCTGGTGATGAATGCTCCCGCTGCTCCTCGCTCCCTCAGTCGGTTTATTGATACGGAAACGTCTTGTTCTTAGGTTTGCTTTCCTGCAGGGAGCTCCTGAAAGTCTCCTGACAGTGAGATCAAGGTGCCTTTTTCAGCTCATCTTTCCAGATGTCAAGCTTTGTCTGACTCTTCAGTTTCTCACAGTTGAAGAAAATGTGTTTATTTTCTTTCTACAGCTAAGACGTGTTACTGATATTACTTCATCTGCTTAATGGTTTTAAAGAGAGTAGTAGTAAAACTACTACTACTTCAGAGCACCCTGAGACTAAAACAGATAGTATTCAGTGATCTGGTCTTTAACTGAATCGGTGTGCCATACACTTGTCTGAAGAGAACAAGTATTTTGCCCTTACCTATGCACCTTTGTGTCTGTATGTATGCTTACATACATGCACGTGTGCATACATTTATACATACTTGCATGTCCACATCCATACAAACGTGTGTGTGCATGTTTATATGTTAAAAAAAGTGTGAGTATATGTGATTTTGTTCACAGATGCCTCAGCATTGAAATTATTATTCAGAATGAAGCACTTACCTAATAGCAGACTGTTATTTAAGTTAACTAAATATAAATAGTATTACAGTTTTTTTTCATTATAAACAGCTTTTAAGAGTTGTAGGCACTTCATTTTGGCTCGGTGCTTCCTTATTCTCAGGAAACTTGTCTGTGATCTGCAGCATGGGGAGTAACTGGTTGGAATGTACTTCTTTGGGGATTTGCTGGACCTCAACAGTATAAATCACTTGTCTGATGTAATTTAAACTGGTTCCAGTAGTTTTAAGTCCTGGGAAAATGCATGTGAAATTCATATTGTCTTTTGTTGTTCTGTGTAATAACAAATGCAATTTCTGGAGAGGTTCTGATTCTGATCACCTAATTAATGTTCACATTTTGACTTAAATGTTTTAGTCAGTCTGGTCAAACCTTGGATTGGCAACACAAGTAAATGGTATTGCTCTGATGTTTTGCCATCACTACTGTTGCTATCTGTGAAAATAAGCACAAGGAAGCTCTTGGACAAATTCAAACAAAACAGAAGAGGATGCAAGCAAGGACAGATAGCCTGGGAGGAATACAGAGAGATTGTTTGAGCAGTCAGGGATTAGGTTGGGAAAGCTAAAGTCCTGATGGAATTAAATCCAGACAGGATGTCAGGGGCAATAAGAAAACCTTCCATAGTTATGTTGGTGATAAAAGGAAGATTAGGAAAAATGTGGGCCCTCTCTGAAAGGAAGCAGTAGACCTGGTTATCCAAGACATGGAGAAGGCTGAGGTACTTAATGACTTTTTTTTGTCTCGGTCTTCACTGGAAAGTGCTCTAGCCACGCTACAAGAAGGCTGGAGAGAGACTTTTTACAAGGGCATGCAGTGATAAAAACGGGAATGGATTTAAACCAAGAGTAGGTTTAGATTAGAGATTCGGAAGAAGTTCTTGTCTGTGCGGGTGGTGAGGCCCTGGCACAGGTTGCCCAGAGCAGCTGTGGCTGCCCCATCCTGGAAGTGTCCAAGGCCAGGTTGGACGGGGCTTGGAGCAACCTGGGATAGTGGAAGGTGTCCCTGCCCATGGCAGAGGGTGAGACTGGATGAACTTTAACATCCTTTCCAACGCAAACTAGTCTGTGATTTCGCAATTCTGTGCTTAATGCTAGGTGAAAAATATACCTTTGCAAATGAGTTTTTCTTTCTTTTTTTTCCTTCAGAATTTTGCAATATGTTGCATTTATGAAATAGGAAATTAAGTCTAGCTGTTAAACTCTTTTTCAGATTTTTATTTTTTTAAATGGCGACATTAATTCGCACTTTAGCCGATCATAGTGATGATGTCAACTACTGCGCCTTCTCATCATCGTGCTTGGCTACTTGTTCCCTGGACAAAACAATTCGTGTTTATTCTTTGAGCAACTTCACTGAGCTTCCGTACTCGCCTTTGAAGGGCCACGCGTACGCTGTGCACTGCTGCTGCTTCTCGCCGTCGGGCCGCGCGCTGGCCTCGTGCTCCACCGACGGCACCACGGCGCTGTGGGACGCGCGCGACGGCCGCAGGCTGGCGGTGCTGCAGCAGCCCGGGGCCAGCCCCGTCAGGGTCTGCCGCTTCTCTCCGCAGGCCACCTACCTGCTGTCAGGGGCGGCGGACGGCAGCGTGGTTCTTTGGAACGTGCAGTCGTTGAAACTCTACCGGTGAGTGCCAAAAAGTTTTTGACAAATACTCTGTTTTGAAGTGATTATAGTTCAGGTAGTATGCTGTACTGTATACAAGATATGCGGACTTACACCGCTGATGGATATCGCAAAGAAACGGGATAGGTTTTAGATGACCAAGAGATTTATCAGTAGGAGAGGGAGAAGTGCTGAGTAGCTTTTTGGTTTTTTAAGTTAAACAACGCGAACTCAAGAAGCTTTAATTTTTACAAAGTTATTTTGCATCTAAATCCTGGTTTTTTAAAAGTTCATTTCACTGATTTAACATGAGATGAGGATGCATTGCATACTGCATGCATCTGGTTTCTAAACGGTGAGTCAGCAGGTTGTGATACATAATATAGTTAGTGGAGCCTGACTGTACTGTGTGCTTTATATTGCATTATACATAGTAGTATAAATTAAATGTTTTATTACTGGGAGTTTGGAGCCTAGGAAGGTCCTGGAAGCTTGATAATAATCCAGCAGTCAGTTTGGAAACTGTGGACGTGTCCTGAAACTATATAGTTTAAGACATAAAGCAACAGAAAGAATTGGAGCTAACTAAATAACTTAAGCATGACAGTCAACATTTCACATAGGTTTCCAAGAAACATTTGAAACAAAGCAGATGAGCATATTTATTGGTGTTGAACAGTTAAAGGCATGAACCTTAGAGCTATCTTCAAAGTCCTCCTCCGCATATCTGTCTTTCAGTGAATTCTTCAGGCCAGTTGTTGTAATCTGTACTTGAGCAAGACATTATTTAGGTTTTAGGGCTCTATTACACAACTAAATTACTCTGTAAAGTTAGAAAAGTAGTTGAGAATTTGAGGAACTGATGTTGTGCTCAGGATTGAGGGAGCAGCTATTTCTGAAAGACAAAGTTGTTTGATGTTGGTAGTCCCCTGTCAAGCATGTCCCTCCTTATGTGGCCTCTTTGCCTTTTGCCTTCCACAGTAGTGATTTATGTCAGAACTGTACAGGTTTAAAAATGATTGATTGTAGTTACTTGAAATCTGGAAATTTGTCCATGAACAGAATCTTACAGATTTTTGCCACCATGTTTTTTGTAATACAGAAAAAAGCACTGAAATGGTGGTTTTGTTTTCAGACAGTAAAGAGATACTGATAACCTCTTTTTTCCTCCTTTAAGAAAAATAGGACAACTCAGTCATTAGTATTCTGAAGTCTGAGGGTTTATCTGTTTTGAGATATTGCTAGTGAAGAGGTTATATTTGTTTTATTCAGAATGCTTGTTGCTGAAGGGAAAAACCCAGAAATATGAAAACATTATTTCTTACAACTGTATGCCATTAATTCATGCAGTGATGCATGTTTTAGACCTACGTCCTGATTTTCTTCTAGTTGAATGGTGAATGTATAATGACTATGTAGAAGGTATACTGTTGTTACAAGCGGAAATTATTCTGCTTTGGTGTTTTCATTGTAGAGACATAAGAAAAAACTTGAACATTCCCATCCTGTCCCCTTCAACTATTAAAAGTTCATTTCAGAGTGTTAACAGGCCAGTAGTAGTCAGCTTAACTTTTTATCTATTTTGGGATATGTATGTGTGTATGTATTTTCAGCTGATGAATTTTTTTATTGTCATTTGTAATTGCAGACAGAAAAATGCACATGTCCTGTTTTTAAAAGTTGAGATCAATATCACATAGAAATCATCAAGGTACTTAAAAATTATGTCAGAGGAAGTTAGTTAACTGTCTAATGTCAGTGTGTGGTCCTCTGTTTCTTTTGAAACAGTTGATTGTGTTGGTGCTGAAGAAAACATTGTACCACGCTGTTTTCTCACTTTACTAAATATATGGATGGTATTTATAATAAAATATATAATATTTGCTCCTTATCTGCTCAGCTGTTGTAATTGACTGTTCAGATAGTGAAGTAAGATGGCTATTTAAATAATTTCAATGATGGATGTGAACAACATGAAAGCAAGTTGTGTATATTTCTTAGTGTTCTCTATCTCCTTTTCAGTAGTTAAGTTGCAAAGCTGGTGTTTGGCCATGCTCTGAACATGTACAATGCTATTTATTTTACTGTTGTTTCCAGAGCAGAATCTGCAGCTTTTTGTGTGAAAGAAGGCAAGTTTTAAAAGCTGCACTAAAGAAAAAGGATTGTACATTTAAAAATCGGAAGCACTGTAGTGGATTTGATAGTATTCTAAGTGATAGAATTAAGAGAGACCATACTTTTTAGAAGGTCCTCAGTCTGATCAGTGTGACACTGAGGAAAATTTATTGACTTGTCTTCTGTGACATTAAGTTTGACACCCCTGGCAGTAAATAAAATTTCTATGAGTAAAAGAGAATTAGCAGCTGTTCTACAAAAAACGATGACAGCATAAATAGGACTGACATTTTTTGCCATGTGACTGTTTCTTATAGCTGTGATTTTCTCCCTGCACTTAAAGACTCAGCTATGCATGCTTGGCTGGATCTGGTGTCCATTAAAAGGAGTGAGACTCTCTTGATTAACTTTAGGTTATCAGATAATGTAAAGGATGTCAGGCTGACCCCACTTCTTTCCTGAGGGTTGGCCACACTTCCATATCTGCTAGAAATTTTCTTTAAAGATCAGTTTTACAAAGTACTTTGGCTGGCATAGTTAAGATACAGAATTTCTCTTCCGCATTGCTTTTTCTTGTTTACAAGTTATTCAAAATTAACCCCACATCATAAATCACAAAGTATTCTACTCAGCTACAGCTTATCATATGGGTTAGTACGTGTTCTCTTTTGTCTCTGAAAACAGAAGAGAAGAATTGTCAGTCTTTTTTCCCCTTGTTTGTGTACATGTAAATCTGTGTTAATGGTAGTTGTGTATTTATCCTTGACTTTTAAACTGTATCCTGCCATAAAATTTTAACAGTGCATTGTGCCTTATAAATGTTAAATCCATGCAAATTGTCTTTAGTTCGAAAATTATTTTATCATTCAGTTAAAATTATTGCCTTGGGCTGCCATCTCATGTTTTTCCTCCTGCAGTCAAAGAGCAGGTCTGGTCCCTGCTGCAGAGCTTATTTTGCTCTCTTTTCATAGTTGGTTTGAGTTTCTCTTTCCTCTCTTAGCTAGTTCCAAAGTGCAAAACTTAGCACTGAGTTTGGCTTATTGCATCAGACTGCATTTGAGACGTCACTTCTGTAGAACTTTACCTACTCTAAATTCAAATCCTGTGTACTCTTGCTTTTCAGATCTGGGAATGTTAAAGGTGGTTCTTTGGTGGCTTGTGCGTTTTCTCCCAATGGAAATTTCTTTGTCACTGGATCAACAAGTGGTGATTTAACCATTTGGGATGATAAAATGAGATGCCTGTATAATGAAAAAGCACATGATCTTGGTGTTACCTGCTGTGATATTTCTTCACATCCAGTATCTGGTTAGTTACTCAACTCTTCAGGGGAGGAACATATAAAAAAAGAGATACTTGATTTCTCCCTAGCTCTTGTTTTCATATTCTTTTTGCCATTGGTGCTCAAGATACAAATGACCTTGTGAAGAGCTGATGTTTTAGAATATTCTGAATATTCTTAAGTAAAGGTTGTGGTCAGGTTGGTGGCAAGGAATGTACTAGGTCAACAAACAAGATGATAACTTTGAGTAGCTAATTACCCCGTGGCAGACAAGGATTTTAGAAGATGCAGTGCTAGATTACCATTCACCCTTGACTCTTTCACACTTTGGTTCCCAAGGAACAGGGCTGTATTAAAACAATGCAGAGAGCTGTAAACCTAATCAGCTAAATGCTTGAGCTGTGGAATATTAATAGCTACACTGTTTTCCTGCACCTGACTTTCTCACTTAGAGGAATTTGGGAGAGTAATGAGCCCAGAATCTCCTACATTCCACGAAGATGTTCAGAAATCTTAGAGCTGTTTTAGCATTTGACCACACAGTCATTTGTTTCTAATGAAGGTTAGGAAATTGGGCAGAAGCCTCATTATCAGCTTTAGGAAGTAATGCAGCAACTTAACAACCTTGTGTGTATACTTTCATGCTTTCCAGATCTACTGTTGAGACAGAGTGATCTTCATCAAGATATTTAGGCTCTTGTTTTCAGAATACACAAGCTGCCCTTTCAAAGGCCCCAAAAGTTATAGCTGAGCAGCCACTTGGATCTTCAAGTGCTGAACCCAGCAGTAAGTACTGCTGTCTGTGTACCACATTGTCTAAGGAGGTGGTGCAGAGTAGGAAGAAAACAGGAGAAGCAGTTGGGAAGAAAGCAGGACAGAAGCAGGAGGAAGCTGAGGAATTAGGATGTGAGCATACACTTCAGAACAGAGAATTAGTGATTGACAGTACCAAATCAAACAAATGTGTGTCCACTGAAAGGTGTAGGACCTTTCTTGGTGAAAATACTACACAAATAACTCCATCGTGAACCAAGAGTTGCATCTGAGGGCAAAAATGCATGTTGCAGCTGAAACAGATCAGAGTGTAATTTCCACCACTCCATTTCATATTGAGATTATTCTCTTGGTTTAAAAATTACATTACCAACCCTTCAGCCTTCTGCCAAGATAAAGTGAAACAGGCAATGAAGCAGGTATTTCCTACACTGGAGATTTGTTTCAGCTGATTTATGATCATTCTTGATTTTTTTTTTTAATCCATATATGTCAGCGTATTTCCTTTCGTGTGTTTCTGTTTAATCATCAATGGTTGAACCTTCTGGGATTTTTGGCAGATTTAACACATCATGAAATGCATACAAGTAGTGCTTATCCAGTAAAATTAGAGATAGTTTTAAATTGAGACTCTCTTTACCTGCTTAATTCAGAGCAAGTTTTGATCCAGAGTGTCTGATAGGTTCTTTGCGCTTCAGGCTGTAACAGGTGGTTCTTCTGCCTTTGAAGTGGATTCAGTCACAGTTGCCTAGGAGCTCATGAGATCTAGAGCAGTTGTGGTGGAGCTTGGAAGAGTTTGCCATCTTAAGGAATATAGGTCAGGTAAGGAATAAAGTCAGGCTCCTGAAACTTAGGAAGGCAGACTTCCAGCTCTTGAGGGAAGTTGTCAGTGGGATCCCCTGGGAGTCTGCCCTCGGGGACAAGGGAGATCTTTAGGGATGTCTTCTACTGAGCGCAAGAGTCAGTGATCCCCAGGAGCAAGAAACTGGGCAAGGAAGGCAAGAGATTGGCATGGCTGAGTCAGGAACTGCTGGTCATGCTAAAAGGCAAGAAGCAAATGCACGGGAAGTGGGAACAAGGACATGTCACCTGGTAAAAGTATAGACATGAATTATGATTGTGTAGGGAGGGGGTGAGGAAGGCCAAGGTGAAGCTGGAATTGAACCTGGCAAGGGGTGCAGTGTTCACAGCCTCTCACTCACTAACACCCCCCAAGTCCTTTTTGGCAGGGCTGCTCTCCACCTGTTCGTCCCCCAGCCTGGATTGTTACTGAGGGTTGCCCCAATCCACGTGCTGCACCAGCACTTGAGGTTCCCATGGGCCAGCGCTTGAGCTTGTCCAGGCCCCTCTGGGGTTCTCCCAGGTCCTTGTCCTTCTGGTGTGTCACCTGCACATTTGCTGAGGGTGCACTTGCTCCCTTCTGTGTCATTAATGAAGATACTAAATAGCACTGGTCCCAGTATAGAGCCCTGAGGGAGCCACTGCTCCATTGGCACTCTGAGCCATTGACCACTACCTTCAGGTTGCAATCATCCAACCGCTTTCTTACACATCTAACAGTCCACTCATGGAACATGATAATTCAGAAATGTTCATAGCCACTGAATCAAGAGGGGAAAGCTATTGAACTATTATTGTTGTATTTAATATTTAATGCAGTATTTACTGAGTGTTTGGCTGGACTGCAGTCATGAAATGTCAATTTATAAAAATGAAAAGTTGAACATGTAAAAGTATGAAAATTCCCTGTCAGATACTCTCAAATTTTGTACATGCATATGTGGTTAATTTTGAGAAGTACTGAACTGTAGAAAAAATGGATATAACCATATAATTTAGGTTAAAAGACTCTAGCGGTGTAGTCAGAGGAATGAAGCATTTACCATCAAGAAAACTTAAAATATGAGCACAGCTCTGGTCTTTATCTACTTACTCAGGAAAGAGTATAATGATACCTATTTCTTAAGTCCAAACGGTTTTAGAACTTCTGCAATGATTTTTATGCTGATATGGTTTACTGACCTGCTGTTATTTTCAGTGTTTCTGACTCCCATTTATGTATTTTAATTTTATCAGATAGTGAAAATGGATTCAAATACTTCCAGATGGCTTCTTGTGGACAAGATAATCAGATCAAACTCTGGCTTATTTTGTTTGCAGATTTCTTAGGTTTGTATAGAAATGTTTTTTGAATATACCAATGTCTTAGGTCTTCAGTGACAATTTAAATTGAAAATCAAATTTATACTGCTGGATTCACAGTCAAACTAACCACAAGTTGAAAGTTTTCTTTTAATTATTAGCTGGAGAACAGCTAAGGCATTCAGCACTTGTGATGCTGTGCCATGTAGATTTTATTTAGCGTCCTATTTATCAACAAGTAGTGAAAGCAAAGATTAAAAAAAAATTATACTGTGGCCTTTCAACAGGTTGATAGGTTGAAACCTCTTAATCTGCCTGGCCAGGGAGAGATTTGCTTTCATATTTCAATATATCCTGGGCCTTGAATAAGAGCTGGAGAAACCAGTGTTGGCTCCTGCAAAAACTGCAATGTAGAGACTAGGTAAATTGCCAAAAATATCTTCAGTGGGTACTTCCTGTAACCTTTTTTATATAAAAGTATGTAAGGATTAATACTGTATGTACAGATACACATTTAATTATCTAAAATCTTGTGAGACGTGCTAGGACTACAAAGTGAGACAGTTGGAGATATTAAAAGGGAAGTTGTCTCCACGGTCTTTTTATCCCCTTTTTTGTAAACAGTATGTCACAGAGTCACATCTTGGTGGAGCTTTGGGCTTCTTAAAGCAGCTCGTGTTATACCTTGTCAAATATGGCCATATGTAACGATTTACTTTTTGTATTTTTAGGTGTTGAGTTAAAATATAAATGCACACTGAATGGACACACTGCCCCAGTTCTGGCTTGTGCATTTTCCTGTGATGGACAGATGATAGTCTCAGGGTAAGCAACACCTTGTTGAAATGTCTGTCTGTCCAGGTTCACACTTCAGTATTTTAAAACAGAAATTGCAAAAGATTTCTAAATATTTAATACCAGTAATTAAGGAATAGTTCTGTGACCTCTAGAGCTGTTGAAGTGTCTTTACAATCAGTCTGTATCTAGTAGGTGATTGAGTTTGAAATCTCGGGTTGTGGAAGAGCTTAATGAAACAGTTTCCTTTTCCCTCTCTGCATCATTTTAATGTCAATGTGGTTTTTTTAAGGTCTGTGGACAAGTGTGTCATAATCTATGAAACTGTAAGTATAGCATAATACAAGACCATATCTTGGGTTATTGTCTTTAAATATCAGCGCTGCTTCTGCAGGATCTTATAAATGAAAAAATATTAAAGAATACAAATGATATTAAGCCAGAATATTTACGTGCATTTGGGGGTTGGAGGGGAAGGAGTCTAAGGAAAAATATCTCCTGAGAGCTGATCAGTCTTTCTCACTTTTTATTTACATGGTGAGGATTTGTCAGTTGATTTCTCTGCAGTAGGGTATTACTCAATTAATTCCATACTTAAAAGTATTACGAGTTTCATATTGAAGCGGAAGGATTTTTTTGTTATCCTAACTTTAGCTTAGCTTCCAAAGCAAGAAGGACTGTACCATAAAATCAGGAATGGTGATCATAGAAATTCTGTAGTTATATGTAAAGTGCACATAAAATAGAAGCATAATAAAGAATTCAAGAAATTTTTTATAGTAATACAATGTCTTTAAAACATATTGTTGAAGCATTTTCTGTAATAATGTTGTTACATCCTTTGTGAGTCACCTCTAAGTGGTATATATCTTTAGTACGTTATAGTATTAAAAGTAATAATTTTGCTGAAAATGAAGGATGAACAAGTTTTAAGCTTCTTCAGCTTGCTCTGCACATACCTATTGTATTGATACAATTTTTAAATTTGCATTAAAGTTTTTTACCAAAATCACTAATATGATACCTGCACAGTTTTTGGCCCAGTTATTTTAGTAATTTGAAGTTTAGACAGGTAGAAGTCCTCTAGAGTTTTGGAGCCTCAGAACATTGAAAGATGAAGGAAACCACAGCCTAAGTATTTCTTAATACTGTTCATCAGCTTTTGTGGCCTTAGGTTTTTATCAAATGGGACAATAACTTTTCTAGTTGTAAGATTCTCCTTTGGAGATACTCAAAACCTGCCTGGACACCTGCTCTAGGTGCTTTAGCAGGGGGGTTGGGCTAGATGATCTCCAGAGGTCCTCAACCATCCTGTGATTGTCTGGGGAAAAGTGGTGACAATAAACCTTTGTGCGAGGGAGAGAGATTTCAACCAGTATTAGGGCATTTCGATCATGTTGGACAGTTGAAAATACTGGAGTACTGATTGATCAATTAGTGATTCAGAATAACTTTGCTCATCATTCTTCCAACCTGTCTGTACCTGTCAAAAAAAATGGTATTTTTCATTGGAGAGAAGATCTTTCAATAGTAAGTTGAAACTGCCAAAATTCAGGAACTTGGTTTTTTAGTGGTATTTAGTAGTCAAATAGGAGAATAGGCCGAATAGGTGTAGTTAATTATTGGTCCAGTTGAATGATTGTGGGTTGACCCTCACATTGACCCTTTTGGTCATCTCTAATACAAGATTCGTGGAAGAAATGTCTTTATCTACACAACCAACCAGCCAATATGGATTTAATTCAGTTAGTGTTTTTGGCACTGCTCTCCCTTCATGTTCCATGCTGGCTGATTGTGCAGGGTAGCAGTGCTCCAGGGAATTGAACAGAGGGTTCAAGCAGGAAATTCAGGTTGCATTTCTGACTCTGGTGCTGATCAGCTTTGTCAGGGTTGTGTAACTTTTCTGAAGGTAACTTCTGTCACCTTTCAAGAAGCAATATTCCTTATTTTGAAAGGAAGCATAGAAGTGAAGAAACTTTTTTTTATTCTTTAAGATTTAGAATCACAAAAATCTCTTTTACAGAGTACTGGCAATACCCTTCATACTTTGTCTCAGCATACCAGGTAAGAAATCAGCATAATTATTCTGTTTCATAAATAAAATAAATTAAATCCTTTTCTCAAATTTTCACACTGTTTTTTTATTTGTAGATATGTTACAACTTGTGCTTTTGCACCACATAGTCCCTTACTTGCCACAGGTTCAATGGATAAAACTGTGCACATATGGCAGCTTGACTTTATGCAACCCTGCGCAGGTCAGTGTGTGAAGTATTTGTAGTCTGTTGTTTAAATTCAAAATACCGTTTGAAGATGCAAAAATCCCACATTCTGATCTGCACTTGATGTGTAACCTCAGGATTGTGTGCATGTTTTTTATCTTCTAATTGACCTGATCAATGCCCAAAAGAGGTATTCTCTTTTTGTTATTTTGTAAAGAAAAATATCCTAGATGTATCTTAATTTTATTAATTTGCTGTATCTGTTTTTCTGATATTTGCAATTGCTCTGGACAGTATTTAAGAGATGAATATTATTGTCAGAGTGCTGAAAGACTTCTTCAACACCTATAATTTGTGACGAGTTGAAAATCCGCTAATTGCAAGCGTAATTGTCAATTAGAAATGCACCTTACCAGTTGTTACAGGTGAAAAACTAATTGTACAAATGACGTTAGTACCATTAGTATAGGATAACTAATGGTAGAAATTGCATAAGCACCTAAAATTTGTGGAACAAAGGAACATGTCTTTGTTCACAGCACAACAGGAGGTTCGGACTTCAGTGTGCCTTCTAAGGAGGTACGAGTTGATTCCGGTGTCTGTTAACACTTCTCTGGTTGGTTGTTCAATTCAAATTTGACAGAAATATAGGCATCTAAGAGATTAAATTCCTCTAAACTTTGAAAATTTGAAGGTAAAAGGCAAACCCAAATTAATGCCCTCCCTCCCAAAATAATGTCTAACATTTCTTTCATTAGATGAAGAATGTATAGCACTGAGAACACTTAAAAATAGGGTCCATTAATGACATTGTTTCTTTGAACTGAGAATTTCATTATTGGTTGTTTTTTGGCGGTTGTGGTGAGGTGGTTTTTTTGGGGGGGGGCGGGTGTTGCTTGTTTGGTTTTAATTTGGTTTTTTGTTTGTTTTGTTTTTTAACTCTTTTCCATTTCCAAAGGAGATACTATAGAAAATGAATCAAAGGTGGCTGTTGAGGACTGGTCAGAGGATGATGTTTCAGCCTGGCTCTCTGCACAGGATTTAGCAGACTTTGTTGGCCTTTTCAAAATGAATAATATTGACGGCAAGGAACTACTGAATCTTACTAAGGAAAGTCTTGCTAATGAATTAAAAATTGGTAAGAGTACTGAAATCCAACTAGTTTTTAATCTCTAGAGCACTTTGAAACGTTGGAATGAAAGCAGGTTAGGAATTCCATACATGGGGTTTTTTTCCCCCTGAAATGCCTTTTTAATTTCATTTCCAGGGCTGTTAAAAATCCCCTAGTGTTACATTGTCCGCAGTATTCCTTTTTTTGTGGTGTGTGTGTGTGGGTGTGTGTGTGTGTGTGTGTGTTTTCTCTCATCCCTGGAGACATACAGTGCACTTCTACTAATGATGCTGTTGAATAGTCTTACCTGATTTTGTTTCTATTTTCCTTTCTTGATCTTGTATTATTAAGCTGTGGAAAAGGAATTTCAGTTTTTCTCTACAATTCATGTTTCTCACTTTGGTAAATCGGGTGGTCTATAGTTTTTCCTGTCAGCCTGCAAAGTGCCACATTTAGAATAGCGTGTGTTCACCAGCCTTGAACAGTTAAATTCTGAAGTGTGCATTTGATGATGACTTTTGGTAAGGATCAAGAAAAGCTTTCTAATACATCAAGTTCATACATTGTCCTGTTGTTTTATTGCAAAACTGATTACATTTTAGAAGAAATCACAAGGAAGCACCATATTAGTAATGATTCCGCAGTGGTTATTATGAAATAAGAAATTTAGGGATAGTGAACTGCACTGAAGCTTTCAAAATACAAGTTCTCTATTAATTTTGATGGCCAGATTTAGGTGTAAATTAGGTGCTAATACGTTTGTCAAAGTGAGGACAAGTATAAGAAAAGGCTGAATGAAGTAAGAAACCTTTTAAAAAGTACAGTTGGATATTCATTGTAGAAAGACTGCTCCCTTTTTTGTTTTGTGTGTGTGTGGAATTGGTCTATACTGGATCATGTTATCTCTGTGTACCAGCTGGCTTTGTTGAAGTCTAGAAATAACAGAGATGCTGGGAATTTGTCAGGAATTGTTATCCATGAAAGACACTTGGCTTCCTCAGTTTATGCAAACATTTCCTTAGCATTGAAATAGCCTAAAACTTCGTTGCAGCAATTGCCAGCTGAGGCTAATCAGATAATGCTGACTAGAAAGTTCTGTGGGAATTGACTGTAGTGTGACCAATGACATGCTACAAAGAGAGTTCTCTGGGGAAAGAAATCAACAAAGGTATAGAAATTATGGCCTCATGTATCTGACTTGAAAAATTGCTCTCTATATGCCATAGCTCAAGCATTTACAAAGTAGGAAAATACTGTCTGCCTAAAATGAACAAGATTTTCAGTGTTACTCAAATTCCCATTCAACTAAATTTTAGGAGTCTACAAATGCTTGAATGAGCATGTCCTTTCTCCCCTTGATAACCTGTTTCCTTTGCTCTAAGAATGTGACCTAAGATCTTGCTAAAGAACTCTACAAGTACAGTCTCTGCAGTTTGGAGAACATCAGTGTTCTTTTAAAAAACACAGGCTCAGGTGTCTTTCAGTTGTGCCTTTGTAAGCCCTAGACAGCAGTACTGTACAGCAGGTGTAGTGTAACAGAGGTGGACATTGCCAGGTGTATCAAACGCTGAAGTGAAGGGGCTGAAGGGAAATCCAGTCTCTTTGGAGGTGCTGGCAGCACTTGTGCACAGCCGTACCTTCCCACTGGTACTGCTTTGTCCCATCCCAAGGGCCAGATCTGCAGTGTCCCGTGCCAGGGTGTGGCTGCAGGGCAGCGTTGCACTTGCACTGTGCGTCAGACCACTGCTCTGCCATGGCTCTGCTGCACTTGCACTGGTTTTACTGGTTGCTTTCATTACTCCTCCAAGTTCTGTTGCACAGACAGCCTATGGCAGAGCTGACTGGAGTGGGGGCCGGGCCTGGCTGCAGGCTTTTGGTTTAGGGGAGTGGTGAGATGGAGCAATGTCTCCTGTGACACAGCTGCTGACTATTCCAAGACCTGACCTCTTTGTCTTACCTGTCTGTGCTGCTCACTTCATGTACAAATAATTTTTCAGAGTCTCTAGGCCAGCGCAGTAAAGTTCTCCAGAAAATTGAAGAACTGAGGATGACAATGATCTCGGTTTCTGTTCCTGTTCCTGATGAGTTCCTATGTCCTATAACAAGAGAGCTTATGAACGATCCTGTCATTGCCACAGGTATGTCTTTACATGACATGGATTAAAACTAATTACTTGAGGGTAAAGATAGGCCTCTTTTTGTGTTCCCACACCTATCTTATCATCAGGCTTAGAAAGATAAACTACTTTAAATAGCTGTTGCAACAAACCAGAATTATGGTAAATGTTTAGTTTGCTAATTACAGCTCTGATACAGAGAGAAATACCGTATCAAGCAACTTTTTCCTTTTTTTAATGTGCCTCCCTTTATGTGCCTTGTCAATATAATTACAAGCCTAATTACAGTGTTGGCTCAGTAAGTGCAAAATGAAATTTTGCATTCAGTGGGACAAAATGCAAGCAAACCAACCAACCAACCAACCCACCCAATTTCCCCACCCCGCCCACCAAAACCCCAGGCTTGTTACTATGCATAGCACACTATCTCTAGGGCACTTACTTAAAAGTTTGTACAGAATGAGACTCCTTTAAATTCACCAAACCCTTAGAACTGTAATATGCCAGGAGTGTAAGATATTATGTAGTGAAAACATTTTATGAAGAACTAGTGTTTTGTAGCTCTATTCTTGGCGGGGACAGGGAAGGAGGAGCATACAAGCATCAGAAGATCAGTGTATTATTTGTGTTGCTCTGTAAATAGTGACTGACTTCATCCAGGTCTGAGGTATTAGGGCAGACTTCTGAGAATTAAAATGGTCAAAATATAAAGACATTTGCTAACTGCTGGAGTGATGGATTTATTCAATAAAGAGTAAGGAGACAGAGTATAGCCCTGCATTAGAGGAGGGGCATAGGGCACAGGTTTATATTCCACCAGAGATACTCCTGGGTGACTGTGCCAGCTGACACTTAGCTGGGGCCTGATTTCTGTTCTTTGAGGAACAGCTTGTTCAGCTACCAACCCTTCAGAGCCAAAGTCCTGAACCTGGCCAGGTTGTGAGGGCTCTGTAGAGGCGCAGCTCAGCACTGGCTCAGCCAGGTGGGCAAGCCCCCTGTTCAGCAGAGCAGCAGGCAACTTTAGCTGTGTTAGGCAATTGATGGTAATGAGCTTTTACTTCACATTATGGATCATTCAAACTGAAAAAAAAGTCTTATTTAACATGTGCATAATATATTTTGGTACTTTGCAGGCAGCCATAGGTACATGAAACTAGCCTGAACTGTTTATACCCACAGTAAAGATTTCACATACAATGTACTTACTCTAGATCTCAATTTTCCTGTTCGGACATATTTCCTTTCTTCCCTTTTACATTTAAAAAGCTAACATCTGCACAGTGCCACAGCCTCTGTAATACGAGCTTTTGTTGTTGGTTTCTTTGCAGATGGCTATTCCTATGAAAGGGAAGCAATGGAAAACTGGATCAGCAATAGACGATCTAGTCCCATGACGAACCTTCCTCTCCACTCTCTTATGCTCACACCAAACAGGACACTAAAAATGGCCATTAGTCGCTGGCTAGAGACTCAGCAGAAGTAGTTAAACCACTGAATTTTGAAATTGTTTCTTAAAATGAATTGAAATTTTATGCAGCTAAAGGAATTAATTGTATCAGAAACAAATGGAAAGAAAAAGTTGTGTTTCTGTTTTGATCTGTGGCTGGTTCAACCTTCACAAAACTCCTAGGAACACTTTTTTAAGTTCCTGGTAGTTCTACTTTGTGGTACTTCTGTTAAAGAATGAAGTACTCAAACTCAGTTTTTCAAATAAAGTTTTCTTAAAATTTTTACTACATTTATGAGTTTTTGAGTCTTCACCTTGCCAAGTCAGTCTTTCAGAAGGTAAGAAATAGTGAAGTATAGGATCTGTATTTCTTTTTCTACTCTAACAAACCAAAATGTATCTTTCTCTGTTCCCCATTAGTGGACATGTAGTTGGAAAAGCTGGGAGAGTGTTTCTCCTGTAACTGTCAGGAACTGCATCTCATCCCACAGGTATATTAATAATCTTTATTTTGTATGGAAAGAGTACAGTAGCTGTGCAAAAATAGAACTACAGGACAAGACTAATATAGGACTTGTACAAAATATCAAAGAAACAGTAAACAATAAATAAGCTAAAGTGTAATGATGCAAACTCCAAAAAGATTTGTAGAGCTGGGTACAGCTGTTTACAATGTACACAGAACACTGTAATCAAGCATGATGGGAAGAGTATAAAGCTGAGCACTCCAACTGAATTGCACTCATAGGAATGTCACTGCAGCCGTTCATTTTCAGAATGTTCTTGCCAATAAAAAACCTTATTTCCTCAAAAAAAGCCCTTCTCAACTTCATCCTGTCATGCAACTGCACATACACTTTCTTCACACCTTCACGTTCACTCCATCCCTTTCTTGGGTTTCCCATAAAAACATTTACTAAGCATTTAGTTGTTGTACCTTTTCACAAATAAACAATAAATCATTTTGCTTTAAGATAGCACCCAAAGGTGATTAGATACCCTATATAAAGTGCGATTATTGTTAATAGGCCATAATATTGTGTTCTTCAGTGCAATAACCAATATGGTCAAAGCCTCTCAATACACATGCAAATGTCACTCACTTTATTTGATTTCTTCTAGTTACTAAAAATAGTTATATTTACATGTCAAAGCGTGGCTGCTTATAGTTTACTCATACACAAATTATTTATGCTTCCTAAATGTACAACATGCAACCCAAATTAGATCCCGCTAGAAAAGTGATAAAATACTTTGATTTAAAAAAAAAAAGCATGCATGTACAGATCTCGGTATTCTGCAGCAGATTATCTCCCTCAGCACTGCTGTGAGACATAAGCATTTGAGAGGCACGAGTACTGTGTGTGAGATGCAACAGAACCAAAAGCCAAGACTGAAGCCCTATGTGAAAGGAAATGCTTATTTAATGGTAAAAGGTAATGGAAAGGATTTCTCTGCTCAAGCTCCTAGGACAACCCCTAACTGAGTCTTTCTACACAAATACGTTATTCCAGTTACTGTCACTGCCCTGGGATGGTAGGAACAGTTGGAAGTGGTTGTATCCCATTAAAGACTGCTCCCTGGGGCCCAGCCAGTCAGTGTTTTGTAGAGCAGTCAGACCCTGTGATGTTGTGACCCAGGTCTACCCTGTCAATGTACAGAATAGTATTTATACATTTGATTCAATGAATGATCGCTTTGGTTTTGCCTTGGTGACGTGACTGAGGTGGCCATCCTGAGTGCTGTGGGATGGCAGTTTGGCTACAGCATCAGGATGTAGATGAGAACCTTGGCTGGATGATGTACTGTCTGTACAGCGGGGAGGGATTTGGCATGTGAGCTCCTCACGTTCTTTCACTTGCATGCTGCTCTGGCTGCCGTCTCCCAGGGCAGCACTTGCAGAGGATGCTTTAGTTGAGTAGTGTTTAACTGAGAACTGCTCGAAGTTTGAGGGCTGAATGCCTGCAGAAGCAATGTATGTGGATAATCCATCGGATGCCTGAGAGTGCCAAGTGCGACTAGATTGTGTGTTTTGCTGCTGAAACCTTGCAGTCTTGTCCATGATTCCCATAAATGGGGTATTGCGAGGTCGGTACTCAGTACCCTGAGCTTGACTGATGTTAGTCTCCTTGAGTCGAACATCTGGGCCCAGCCCCTTAACACTCCCTGAAAAACTGCTGGCTGAAGTGAAACTGCTTGTTGAGCTGGCAAGAATCACACTACTGGATGGAGAAGAGCCACCACTGGGTACAGGGCTTTGCTGCCTTGAGTCACTGAAATGCATTGGAGCAGAGGCTGTTGATGTGTCAGCAGGTTTAGATTTACTGGCAAAAGAACGAGAAGAGAGAGTCTCATGATGCTGTGGATGCAAATGCTGGCCCGACACAAACTTCTCATTGTACAGTTCAGCAGTGGGATCTGTGGAAATGCTTCCAGATGACGATGTGCTTGTCCCATCCGCATGTTGACTTCTAGATTGCCGGATGGGCAAGGGACTGTGGGGAAGACGCTGCAAAGACGATTGTGTCTTGGTGCTACATTGACTGCTTCCTGGTTTCGATCCAGGCTGGATGGAGCTCAAATGCTGATTAGTTTTTACAATCTGTGCCTGCTTTGTTGGCTGCATGATCAAGCCTGGCTCTCTCAGGTACTTACTGCTTGTTCTGCTTTGAGGGGACACAGACTGAGCTTTCTGAACGTCTTCTTGAAGGGTCCTGCTAAATAATGAAGCAGCTGAGGAACACTGCAGCCTTTGTGGAGGGGAAACAGATTCATTGGGGTGTGGCAGCTCATCGTCCCTGTCTTCAAGATTAAAATTATCATTCACACCTGGTACAATGCCCTCCTCCTCATTATCAGAGTTGTTGGCTTGCTCAAGTAGCTGTGGAGAGTGATGCTTCTGTTGCTGTGTTCTCTGGAACTGTTTGCATTCCTCTTCCACCCGAGCCAGGAGACGTTTTATCTCCTGATTGCTGGGACACAGCTGAGTGGCTTCCCGTAGATCAGCGAGAGCAGCAAGTAGTTTTCTGTTCAGGAAGAAATAAGTAAACAGTGAAAACTGGGGCAAATCCGAGTCCCAGCCAGGTTTGTCCCAGTCCAGCTCCACCCTTGCAGTGAAATATCCTGATTAGTTGTTTCCTGCTGCAGGTGGTGACAGATAAGAACTAGAAGTTCTCCACCTCAGGAAATTCATAACTAGGGTGGAAGTACAGACCCAACGCTGAGCCCTTCTCTCCAGTATCCTGACACCCCATGAAGGCAGGCAGGAGAACTCTCTCTGCTGGGAACACCAGGAACTGACACTTTGTCTCAGAAGCTCTTCACAGTTACCTCCAGAGTAGGGAACCTGCTGAACTCTGCTTTGTGACCATTTATTGACACCTTTAGAAAAAACATGGTGAATCAAAAAGGCACCTCTTCCTGTACTTCAGCTACACCACTATAGTTTGTTATTTTTCCAACCTAACGAGAGACCTCCTCTCTCCCCTTGTTTTTTATCTTCAACTGCTAATGATTCATCATATTCTGTCTATCATAGCAGTGGGTAAAAAATTGTAAACTTGGCAATAAATAATGAAATGCTGGAGTTGGGTGGCACACTGCTGGCCACATTCTGCTGTGTCAGGTGGAGAAGCAGACCCACTCACTGTTAAAATAATCCCTCTTCAAGTCAATTTGTTACTTTCTGGACTGCCTTGTAAGTACTTACAGAGTATTCAATATTGCTATTTGAATGTGGTTGGCTTTATCTGATACAGAGACCTAGTACAGACGCAAAGTGCACTAAAAATAATATTTTATTTGCAAATTTGAAATATAACTAGCAGAAAAGAACAAGTTATTAAAAATGCTAAGTTTAAAAAAAAAAAAATCTGTTCAGACAGATGCACAGAATCAAACAGTACCTGCTGTTCCTCTTGGCTCGTGCTCTGGCGTAATAGGCTTCGTAACACTTAGGTTTCAGATCCAAGGCTTTGGTAGCAAACTCTTCAGCCATACCAAAATCCTGATAATGGAATCAAACATGCTCGTTACACAGCGGCAGTCAAAGCAAGCTGCAAGCTCTGGGGTCGTGCTCTGGCTCCAGGAGGATAGCCAGCACACGTGGCAGAGGCTCCTGCCCCAGTCAGCAAGAGCAGGTATTTTCTCAAAGCACACATGAGCACAACCATGGCACCTGCTTGTGCTGCGTGATAACAAAGGGTGGTGGCGGTGTTTTCCATTCAGTCTTTTAAAAGTACCACAGAGGTCCAGCAGTTCATCATTCCAAAATAACTGCATGATGTGAGACCAGCTGTAATAGATCCCCCACAGCAACATGCCCTCATCTTATAAGCCACCCATTGATTGACATAATAAAGCCCAAAATCAGGATATAGTGAAAAGGATTCTAAAATAGCACAGATAGATGTCCACGTACAACCCCACAATGGAGTAGGATGTAAGTCTCAGATTCCCAATGCCAGAGAGGCAGCAGACTAATAGCAAGAGCTTACATTTGTTTTGCGGCGACATCGTGACAAGTTCAGGTATAACGAAACTCTCAGCTCAGTGAAGGCTTTCGTTTCCTCACCAAACCCTTCCCTTGGGAACTTCCTCAATGCATACTGATAGCGCTGTGCTGCTTCCTTCATCTTGCCCTTCTGCAAATTTTAGGGAACGAGGTTTTTCACAAACTTTTAATATTTCAATACTGTTGCAAAAAAGCGTATTTATATTTGACATCTACCAAGAGGTGCTCTTCAAGTAGAAAACACAGAGACAGGTTTTTTAATAAATATACACAGTATGAACTATACTGTCAGACAAGCACAGCGAGAGAACCTGCATGTTAACCAGAATTTGTGTTTCTTTCTGAACTCGAATGCTTAATGGTATGTGATGTGGGTAATATTTGCCCTAATATGTACTACTAGTACCAGAAAATAATCACGTATGATCTTGTTTCATTTTGAACAGAATAGTAATATACCAGATTATATAGTTGAAAAGGAGGCATAAAGGCATTCAGTCTACCTTCAGGCAGAAGTCCAGTGTTCTGCTGTCAGAAAAAAATAAAAATCTACCTACTTTATACAGTGTATTTCCTTCGTCCATCAGTTTCTGCAGAAGAATCAGGAGAATATCAGGTTTGGAGGTGGCCATTGCCCATGCTGCATTTCCTGCAAGTTAAATTTTAAGGGTCTCTGACAAAAGGGAAGAAAGTGTGTTTCTGCTGTCTACCACAGTAGAAAGCCTGGTCTTACTTCAGTACATATTCCACCTACATGGAAACAGTATTACTATTGTCGTCGTAATTAGGGTGTACACATTTAAAATACATCTATGCCCCACCACCACCACCTGGACAGCAGCCAGGTATTACATGGTCTGATACATTTCACCCCTGTGTAGGAATGTATAGAAGTCACAATTAAATTCAGGCCTAAGTAGAGACCTGTATTGATCATACTTACTACCCAAATAATATGAACTAGTGATTCAAAGGTACTAAATATTCAATAATTATCACATACACAACTGCACCATGTACTTGCCTACTGATAATACAGGACTTATATTTTTTTGGCCTGCCCTGTGCAAAAATACACAATTCTATAGTTTATTAGAAGAATGTTATTTAAATCATTAATAGTGTCAGAATTATTTATCAGTAATAGCACAATCATAATTTTCTTATTTAAATATATTAAAGCAGGGTAACCATATACAGTGACTCCTCCAAACCTCACCATCAGCACACATCAAAGAAGGAGCAGAATAAAAGTCCTTGCATTTCCTCACTTGTAAAGCAAGTCTTGCGTGTCTGCCTTTAAAGGGGAGGAGATAGTTTCCCTTGAGTGGGCATCTGCAAACCAGACAGCCTGCAAAAATCTGGTGTTTTGAGTTACTTAACCTGTTTTACAGAGATAACTAACTCTGGCAGAGCAGAATCCAGTTGTTTCTCCTGGTGCAGGGCAGTTTCACTAACCTAGCTTAGCTCCTTTTCTCAGCAGCATGACCACGACTGAGGTATTGCGGCAGCCAATCGCTCTGTCCAGCGGCCTCATGCCACTGTGGTCCATGTGCTCAATCATTGCTCCTTTCTCCACCAAATACTGCACCTGGGAGAAGAAGTAAGACATGCCGTGTAACATGGCTTTTGGTAGGAAAGGCAGACCAATTAAGTATTTTAGGTACTATGTAATCTTCTTTGAAACACAGTGAGCATATGGTGCAGAGTACAGTACAGCCATCTAAAGTCCACTGAGGGCACTGTAGCATAGGCAGGTTGGAGGGAAGTAGTAGTTCTTTCCTGTAACCATTACTTGCCCAAGTGCGACCAGCAGTGATCTTGTCAGGGAAGAGGCACCAACAGTCCTGCCCATGGACAGGCCCCACGACCCACAGCCATACTCAAGGACCTCTTCACTGGCACTGCCCCTGTCCCAGCCTGGCCAGTGGCTGAGCACAGACCTACTGAAGGGACCAGTCTGGCCATGGAAATGGAAGCTGGCACCACAGCAGCACAATGACCTACAGCAAATGCAGGGACAGGAAGGAGCCTGGACACCCCTCATTCCCCATCAGTGTCTTGAGTACCCAGTGTCACCTGCAAAAACACACACAGTATCTGAAAACTACCGAAGTCACTAAGGAACCCGATGGCTTATTTTCAAGTTAATTCAGACAAAGGCTGAATGGGACAAAGTGCTACAGCGAGTTCCATGCCACAGCAGCACCTGAAACAGACCCTGTCTATGCAAGCTGCAGAAACACAGCTGTGAGTGTGAGAGGCTGCATGTGCTGCTGTTCTGTCTAGTTCCTTGCTGACCTTTTGGATCTGTCCACAGTGTACGCAGACCTGTGTACGCCCTTCCTCTTCTTGAGGTCTTTGCTCTTTGAGGGCACCAACTGACCAGGACCCTGAGAAGGGACTTCTGAGGGTTTGCAGCATAATTCTGGGCTTCTATTTAATCTAGAAAACGCTTTCCTGAGCAAACATTTGCACTGAAGTCAAGATACGAGCAGTGTAACCATCTTGGCTATTTCCCCAAATTTCCTATTTTGGTAGGCAATAGTTTTTCTACATTTTTATAACTTTTTCTTCAATTTTCTGTTTTGTTACACTTACAATATCAGCATCTCCATAAAAAGCTGCCAAGTCTAGGGGTGTTCGTCCATTTTTGTCTGTCTGATCAGTTGTTGCACCTTTCTCTACTAAATACTGAACCACTTCCTTGTGGCCTTTCAAACATGCCCAGCTCAGAGCTGTCAGTCCTTCCTTGTCCAGAGATGAAATAGTTGCACCTGAAAAATGAAAATGAACTTTGTTATGAAGATTATCTATTTAAACGGAAAAATTGCATAACTCACCCAGATGCAATCCTGGTGCATCTGTGCCGCTGTAATCCGTTATTTATCTTCTACCTTCAGAAAGGAGAAATTCCACAGTGCTCAGATGTCCTTCACAAGAAGCCACCATCAGTGGTGTCCGGCCTTGCTTGTCACTTAAATTCACATCAGCCCCATGCTCCACTAGAAGTTTAGCAATCTGAAACAGAAAATATCAATTTAAAAATACATTCCTTGCACCAGGGGGGGTTAGATTGGATATTAGGAGAATTTTTTCTCAGAAAGTGCTGTCCATCCCTGGCACAAGGGGTAGGGGTGGAATTCCCATCTGCCACATCCCTGAAGGGATTCAAAAGCCCCATGGGTGTAACACTTCAGGACATGGGTTAGTTTGGCCTTGGCAGTACGGGGGAACAATTGTACTTGATGGCCTTGGAGGGCTTTTCCCATCTTACCAACTCTATGACTTTATGAAATCGGCAGATTTAGATTTCAGCCATAATATCATGAACTTTTAAGAAAGAGGACTAAGGTGGTATTTATGGCAACCACTGAGAAATTGTATGTAGCTCAAGCCCTGACTGCAGTTCCAGGCCTTCTCCTGACAGGAGAGGCCAGCATGAGGAAGGCTTCTGAATCCAAGGTTCTCTCTCTTCACAGCAGCAGTATAAAAGATCTGAAATCACCTCTGATCTTCGTCTAGGAAATAAAGTATTTTAACTCACATTATTTTTCAAGTATATTATAACTGAGACTGTTGTGAAGCCAATGTGCTTTTTAAGTTATTTCAAGGGATACAAAGGGTTTGGAAATGAAGCTTCTGAGCATATCCCTCTGAAGCTGATGCAAACACATATTAGAAAATTGACACTAATTATTTTCAAAACTAGAGATGGGAGGAATTAGCGACCACATCCCAAAGGATCCCCAAAGCTGTGCCAGACCTGCCAGTGGCCCTGCCGGACTGCGCAGAGTAGTGGGGGAACGCCCCTCCTGCTGGCTCTTGTCACGGCCGCTCCATGCCCAAGGAGTAACTTGCACACTTCCAGCTTCCCTCTTCCTGCAGCAGCTGTCAGGGCTAGAGAAAGTATTTGCATCAGTATCAGCTCTTGGCTTATTTGGCCTTTGGACACATGCACAATACGTGAGTGTTACTGAATCCCCCCATTCTTTCAGCTTTTAATTGTGACACTGAAAGCTGGAAAGAACAAAAAAAAGAAAATCCTTTCCCCATCATGATTTTTCCCCCCCTCTTCTATTTTTCTCATATTGTGTTTTAAACAGAACTTGAAATTTAAATTTTGTTTTTTGTGTTGAAGCCTCACCAGTCATGCCAACAATGTTTAGAAAATGAGTCCATGTGTGACTTATGCAAGAATAGCAAAGGACTTGCCCCTCCAGTTTCTAAAGCCTAATAACTTGCATTTTCTACTAAGAAGTAGTAAGAAGTGGGTCAAATTGTGAATTGTGAACCTTTACCCATTTTTTAGCATTTTCAAACATGATCAACCAGTATTTTTTTTTTTAATTCCAATGACTACTGGAAGTAAAAGAAATCACAAACACTGCAGGAAGAAGTAAATTTTTCTTTTTTTTTTTAGCATTCCCTCCTCACTCAACGAAACTTCACTGTGTTGTTTAGAGCTGAACAACTGGAAAGTAAATGTTATGGATATCAGTATTACAAGCAAAAGAGTCAAGTCTTGTTCAAAAATCCCCCTTTCAGGGAGTTCGCTTCCTGAATGAGTGAAGATTCCCAATTCATTCTGCAAGGATTTCAATTAAAAACACTGACAAAAAAATATTGAAGAACAAAAATAATTTAGAAACAGATGTAGGTCTTTTGGAGTTCACTGGATTTGCAACAAGGGTTTTGTACATGTGCAGGAATGAAGCACGTCTGCTTCTCTAGAATGTGAGAGGCCACTGATCATCATCCCAATGCTGCTTCCCCACCCTCAGCTGTTTCCGTGGAATGGAGATGCCCCTCACAAGGCACACCAGGGAACTGCCAGTGCAGGGATTACAGTCTGCCTTAAAAACTACATTTGGCCTCTGCCAGATGTCCAAAGGCAGGTCTTTTCTTCCACTGCCTAATTAGAATAAACCCACACTGAAACATAAGCACTGTATTTCCACAATTTTCCATCTAGTTAAAAAGTCAGTAATTTACAGTAACTTTAATATAAAATAGTTCTCCAATACTTGAGATTAATAGATTCAGTAAATTTAAACTCTAGACTCATAAAACTGCATTTTACTATTAAAACTGGTATTTTCCATTATTTTTATTATAGAAAATTAAATTTAAAAAGTAAGATTAAAAGCTCCTTAAATCAGCAACCCTAATTAGGAAACATACGGGAAGGGAAATACCTGTTTCTCCCCACAAGGCATCAGTGTCATTGATGTCCATGTCATGGTCCTTTTCAACTGTCAAGATGTAATGAACCACCTGCCAGAAACAGTGAGCAGAGATGTGCTGAGCCACAAGAGCATCAGTTGTCACTATACGATACAGCAGGAGATAAAAGATGTAAAATAAGTAAGAGTGCTTCTCTCTCAATGCATATAATCAATAGAAAAGAAAATCGGTATCACTCACAACAAGTTCAGTAGGATTTTAGAATGACTTGAAGGCAAGTGAATGTTACTGAAAAACATTTTTAATGCTGATATTCAGGAGTTGATTGCTTTCATTTAATCAGTGGACAGCAAACAAGAACTTTCATGAGACAACTTCCAAGAACAGAGAGGAAAAAGTGGACAGAAAATTACATATAAACAAATCCTGAAGCAAACTATTACTGGATACTCAGCTAGAGCATTTCAACCAGCTGCTAATACATACTACAATAAATATCAGAAGTTTCAACAATTCTTTCCCAGCCTCTTTCAAAAACAGCTGCAAGCACTGGTGTACAGTTCTGATGATTTCAAACAGATCTGGAAGTACCTGAATTCCCAACCCACCTGGCAGTGCCCCATGCTGGCAGCTGCTGTGAGAGCTTGTTGTAGTGCCTGGCGCTTCCTCAGTGAATCCTGTTCTCGGGAGGGACTCACCCAAACCAAGCCGAGCAAGAACTCAAGGATTTCGCAGTGTCCTCTCAGCGCACTATGGACCAAAGCACACTGGCCCTTCTTGTCTGCAAAGTCAGCCTGAAGCGGGGGAAAAAAGAATGTCTGAGGTTAAAAGGTGCAGTGAAAGGCTGTGGAGAGGAGACGCTCTAGAGTGCTGTGGGAGAGCAGCTCTCGCTCCTGACTTCCAGGGCAAGGAGGAACATCTGGGGAATCACAGGCCCAACAGCCTCACCTGAGCAGCTGGGAAGGTGATGGAAGAACTAATCCTGGAGAGCACTGCCAAACACAGGAAGGACAAGGTAAGCAAGACCAGCCAGCATGGGCTTGCCAAGGGGAGATCATGCTTAGCCTGTGGGACAGCCAGCAGCTCTGAGGGGACCAGAGGGTGGGTCAAGAGAGCTGGGGATGCCCTTGACCTCGACTTTAGAGGGCTCCAGCACTCTCTCAGTAACAGTCACTGACAAACTGATGACAACAGGTTGTGGAAGTGCACAGTGAGGTGCACTCAAAACTGGCTGAACGGCTCTGCCAGAGGGTTGTGATCAGTGGTGCGTGGAAAATGCTTCACTGAAGTCTGGACTCAAGACTATGCCTGATAATTATATACTTAAGTAATCAATAACAGCTTTCTTACACCTTTGTATGACTCTTCTGGCTGCAGGCTTTGCAATCTTTGTGCACCAGCTTACCTTTGCACCTTTTCTGCACAGCAGTGACACGATATTCATGTGACCTGCAGCAGCTGCATAACTAAGGGCTGTCATGCCGTTTTCTGAAGTTCCATCAATAGCAGCTCCAAACTCTAGTAAAAGAGTGACCACTTCTTCGTGTCCAAGGTGCGACTGAACACACAGCACTGGAGCATTATTCAGTACTTCAGTCCTGTAATTCACATTTGCTCCTGCCAAAATCAGCAGCCGACTCACCTAAAATTTAATTTAAACAAAACAATGTTTTCCTCAGATTTGTCTGAATTTGGTACTTTGATCAGGTACTCATTTGTTACTCCCTAATTTTGATGCAGATTTTACTGGCAGACATCAACGTTAACACACAGATAGCAACATACCAGTTTAAAATCTTCTCTGAGTAAATATAATATTGTATTACTGACCACTGCACTCCCAAGAAAAGACTTGTCTCTCCCCTGAAACTCACTGCTCTCATCACAATCACGTGTAACTTGCTACTACTCTGCAACTACCTCTGTTAAGAGAGAACCAGACTGCATAAAAAGCAAATCTCAAAAAAAAAAAACGGCCAGAGCATGGATGTGTGTGTTCATGTACACACAAATTTCCAATCAAAAGCCTTAGCAGTTGGCTCAAATTCCAACTGACTGACTTGGATTTTGCTATCCTTCATCTGGGGATTCAAATAATAGCGCAAAGTTGTGGTATTTTAAATCCTTTCCTCTCACAGTATTCCCCCTTTTACAGCTGACACTTTCCCATAGAAGCAAAGAGCAGGGAGCTCTGCCCAGCAAGGCCATGTGGGACATCCACCCTCAAAAATGCACCAAACACACTCACCTGTGCTACAGAGCACAGCTGCAGCAGAAAAAAGGCAAAACGCTTCTTTCCATCAAAACTATCGAGGAAAACTGATTTCAACTTTAGCAACACCTTACAAAAGTACACAAAGGAGTTCAGGTCCAGATGCTTTTCTGCTGAAGGGTTACACTGACTTCAGCATTCACCAGCCAAGTGCCAGCAGCAGTGCCAGACAAAGAGCTGACTACAGCCGTGCTGATGCTCTTACCTTCACGTTGGGTGTGTAGATGTTTCTTAGAGAAGCCAGGGCTGTAGACAGTCCATCAGTACTATAGCCAATCCACAAGGCTTGGAGATGACTGGAAGAAATTCCGGTCCTTTTACTGAGACCCTAACAGAAATGATATAACAGGAAATCTCTCTATAGAATTAGAAATCCTATTTTAATCTACAACTCAATATTAAAAAGCAGTAAAATCTGGATTGATAGCACTACCAAGTATTTTGCATAAGCTTCAAACAAATTATTCAAGCAAGTCAGAGGAGAATATCTACAATGCATTCAGATGATAAAGGTCATAAAGCCTACTAAGCTGCAAGCTTTACCTTAAAAATGTGAGCTTTAAGTATATGATGGCCAAGTTCCATGGTTTGTTGGCGGTTTAACTTTCCCTCCTGTCGAGAAAACATGAAAGCCAGTAGAGCATGTCCATTCCTAATAAAAAGGATTGAGAGAACCACTTTTATAACTGTATTTCAGTAAATATTCTAACACATCTTTATTCCTAACAGCTCAACTTTGTCAGACTATTGAAACATACCATCACATCTAAACAGAATTCTTTCCATAACAAAATAATGCAAAATTAAAAATGGCAAATTTTGAATATGAAACACACTCCTGGTATTTCTGTGCTGTCCCTTCAGAAGGGGCCTGTGTCAGCTTTGAACTGGTTTACATACTGCTCCTTTTTGCATTCTCAGAGCCAGGAACTGCAGGCATCTCAGACAAAAGCCAATCCTTTTAGAAGCATAAGATCTGAATACTTGAAAAATTTGAGATGAAATGTGTATTTAGTAATTCTACACCTACATTATAGGTGGTCAATGTTCTAGGAAACAGTGAGAGTGGCATAACCTTGAGAAAACAAGGTTACCATATACTATTTGTTAATCAGACTATACATTGGAACCGGGCAATTAGCCATATGCTAACTGGACTCTCCACCTGAGGGGGGAAGTTGTGGGAAGGGACTTCTCACCCCATTGTCAGACATTTCTGAACAAAACCTTCCGAAATCAGAAGCTCTACCTGGGCCCAGGCAGCCCCCACTGCTGCTGGGGCAAGTGCCAGGAGTTCCCAGCGTGGCGGGACCAGGGGTCCATGAGGCTGCAACCCCCCAGTCCCACCTACAGAACTGGTTCTGTTACAGCCACTTGGAAAGCTCTTGGAAAGTCTTGGGTTAGTAATAATTTTAAATGTCACCATTACTTATTCTTCTGTAAAAACCAAAAACTGTAAACCCCAAAGAACATGAAAAAAAAATACTGGGGAGCCAACTGTGAGGACATGACAAACAGGAACAGCCACTGTCTCCAACTCAACCAACTCCTGCTCTCCAAGTCACAGAAAGTGAGCTGGAATAAGCTGAAACAATGCCAGCAGGATATAATTACAGCACAAAATGTCTTAATATTTTTATGTTTAAAAAAGCCCAAACAATCTGCTCCTTCTATTCCTGCACTCTACGTTACATAGACAAGGTGCTGCTGCACGGGATTCTCAACAATTTTGCTGTATTAGTAACAATATAGCACTCTCATTTCTCCATGAAGGTAGCAGAGTCAGATGCAAACTTCTGACTTCTATAGAGTCAATTATGCATTGTAAACTTTGAATCTTGAGTCACATCTACCCCTAAATATATAAAAGTGTTCATTTTGGAAAAAATTATTTGTACTTGTATTTAACATTACTCTTTCCTCTCACCAATTGTTGCAATCAATTATACAAAACCTAACTTTGGTTATTTGAACATGAATTACTGCAGTTTTTATTTACCTTGGCTCACATAAGAAGTCAGTATTTTCACCTTCTGCTCTCCAGACAAGCCATTCCCTGAAGGAAGGATGGCAGAACATGCGTGTTTTGTCACGTCTTTTGATCAGAAAACACGAAAGGGCTTCCATCCTCTGGCTGAAGTCTTCCCATTGTTGTTCACCATTTATTTGTCCTGCATTAATAGCCTGGAAAATCTGGTCATCTGTCATGGGATGCAGGGATGCCAGTGCCACATTCAGTATGGGCTGAGCTCGCTCAAAAGCAGAGTTTGTCATGAACTTCATATTGCACTGCAGTAAGTACAGCTCTGACAGAGACACAGGAACAACTTTGTAGCTTGCACTTTTGATTACTAAATGACCTTTTTGGAAAAGATCCAGAGTGAGTTTCAAATAGAGGTAAGATCCCAGGCTTCTCATGATCAGGTGGTTACTCACTTTCCCAATAGTAGCTGCATCAGCTTTTCCATTTAAAGACATGTTGTTTATAATTTCCTGACTGTTATTAATTCTGTACTGAATATAAGCATTCAAATCATTGTGAATTTCTTTGTTGTCTGGAAAATTGTCCAGGGATATTGCGATAAATGGTAGTGAACTTACCACTTCCTGTGAGGGAGAGAGGGGGGGAAAAAAAGAAAGAAAAGAACAAAACAAAAAACCAAAGACATTACAGTATTCCAGCACTGAGAACTCAATGATGCATCTCTGCTACATTCCCCTTCTGTAGTGAGTGCCAGATTAAAAAGGAATTCAGTATCCCTGAGATGGTTTTGCAAATATTGCCCCCTCGTAAGAGGTAGAACAGTATTTCTACATTTTATCATTTTTCATAGGAAGGTCTCAAATATTTCACTGACCAAACTCAACAATTGAAGGGGATGAGAAATGACCACTTTGAAGTTAAGGAAATGGAAAACAGTTACCAGAATTGGACCCTGAGACAGGCCAGGGAAAGGGGAAGGCAAAAGGAATGATCTATTAGGCAGGAATGTTTTATTAAGAAGTATCACAAATGACAGGAGGGAAAAGACTCCCCTTATCATTTCACCTTCCACTAACAATGTACCAGAAAGGTGGCTTGCACACACCCCCAGCCCCACGTGCCTGAAGGCAAGTACCAAGTACAGCACAGACACTTCAGCAGGTTCACCTGAACACACTTTCATGTTTCTGTAACACAGAACACTTTTATGTTTATGTAAATAAAGATCCAAAAGACCTTTATTTAAAAGAAACACTTTTACTACTTCTAACTTAAACTTCATAAAGTAAAACTTCTGAAGTTTAACATTAAATTTTCAAAAATTAAAGTTTGAGAACCAGAAACTTCTTACATAGTCATATATTAGAAGGGTTTAACAAACATCTCCAGACTTTCACAACACAAAAAGGAACTCTATTCCACTTTATGTAATTAAATGGATTTCAGAAACCTGCACTTTCAGACTAGTGAGATGTTTTAAGCAAAGACAAACTTCTCCAGAGATGGAATAGTCCCTGCTACAGAAATCCCTTCCTAAATGCAAAAATTTAGTTCAGAAATAGACTCTTAAGCCAGTTAAACACTATGAGTGCTAGTGGCAAGCAGGCAGAGAAGAAATAAACTCTCAGAGGCTGTACTGAAGCACGCCTGCACCTTAACATTGCACTCCTGAGGTACAAGGGATCAGACTCAAATTCCTAATTTCTTGTATTAACCACTCTACTGATAGATGCAATTAAGTGATTCACAATGGAAAAGGCCTCCAATATTTTATAGATAGGAAGGAAGGAAGGAAGGAATTCGGAAGGAAGGAAGGAAGGAATTCGGAAGGAATTCGGAAGGAATTCGGAAGGAAGGAAGGAAGGAAGGAATTCGGAAGGAATTCGGAAGGAATTCGGAAGGAAGGAAGGAAGGAAGGAAGGAAGGAAGGAAGGAAGGAAGGAAGGAAGGAAGGAAGGAAGGAATTCGGAAGGAAGGAAGGAA